>NC_080103.1:6605000-6933750 GCF_950005125.1 Chionomys nivalis
GCATGCCCACCACTGCACGACAACTACTACACACCCACCACTGTAGCTCACCACTGCACACTCAATCACTGCATGCCCTCCGCTGCATGCCCAGCACTGTATGCCTGGCACTGCATGTCCAACATTGTATACCCACCATTGCATGCCCACCACTGCACGACAACCACTACACATCCACCACTGTAGTTCACCACTGCACACTCAACCACTGCATACCCACCATTGCACACTAACCACTGAATGCCCACCACTGCTAACTTACCACTGCATGCACAGCACTGCATGCCCAACATTGTACACCCACCATTGCAGTCTGCCACTGCACACCTACCATTACATACTCATCACTGCATGCCCACCACTGCAACCCACCATTGCATGCTCAGCCCCGCAAGTCCACTACTGCAACCCACCATTGCATGCTCACCACTGCAGTCCACCACTGCACACCCACACCCGCAAACCACCATTGCATGCCCACTACTGTCCTCCCACCACTGCAATCCACCATTGCATGCTCACCACTGCACGTCCACCACTGCAACCTACCATTACATAACCACCACTGCAACCCACCACTGCCTGCTCACCACTGCAAGTCCCATCACTGAAACCCACCATTGCATGCTCACTACTGCACATTTATCACTGCAACCCACCATTGCATGCTCACCACTGCACGTCTACCACTGCAACCTACCATTATATACCCATCACTGCACGTCTACTACTGTACACCTACCATTACATAACCACCACTGCAACCCACCACTGCCTGCTCACCACTGCACATCCATCACTGCATACCCACCACTGCCTGCCCATCACTGCATGCCTAGTGCCCAGGATAGAACTTGGTATGTAGAAGGTGCTCAAAAATGACAGTGAAGGCAAATGTATGTTCTCTAATCATTTTACGGATATTGATCTATATTAACAAGCAAAAGAGGCAGGTCGTATTCTTATTACTTTATAGACAAAACTACAAGTCTTGAAAAATTAAAGACTTACTCAAAATATCACAGGTATTGAGAAAGATGAGTTTTAAATCCAGGCAATGTGATTCCTGAGTCTATGGTGTGCTTAAAATAGTTTTAAAGATCCTCCCACTGGGTAATGTATCCGGGTAGATTTTCTGGGCTAATATAGAAAACTGTGGCTCCCACAGCTAGCAATTTTTTTTATTGTTCAACTAACACTTCCTAAAATGAAATGTTCAACACTCCATCCTTTAATTATGTTTGTGGGATTCACCATATTGCTTTGTGCAGTAGACTCTCATCTGCATTGGTGTCTTTATTTATTCATTGGCAGGAATCTTTAGCTAGTAGGAGTAACACTGGCATGAGTATCCTGTATAAACTGTAAGTGCCCACCTCCAGGACCCATGGCTAAGAAGGAACTTTGCAGTTATCGGCTATGCATATATTTGGCTTCAGTAATTGCTGATAAAGAATTTTCCAAAATGGTTGCTCCAGTTTGCGCTCTTGGAGCCTCATCAACATTAGCATTCTGCCTTTTAATTTTAGGCATTTTAGTCAGTGTACCATGTCCCATGGTGGTTTTAAATTTTCTATTTCTCTGCTGGACAGTGGGCTAAGCAGTATTTTCCTATGCTTATTGGTCATACTGAAATATTTTTGTTAGGTTGTGTTAACATGGGCACCCGAGACTCGGGAAGAGTCAGGCCATTTCACTAACCACCTGGGGCGCCCTCTCCCAGGGTCTTCCGTGCTGTGAGGTGAAAGCAAACAGCGTGAATGACAGTTCCCACTTGTTGCTTTGCCAGGGTCTGCTAAAGGGTTAAGAAACTTGTACTAGCCGGGCGGTGGTGGCGCACGCCTTTAATCCCAGCACTCGGGAGGCAGAGGCAGGCGGATCTCTGTGAGTTCGAGACCAGCCTGGTCTAAAAGAGCTAGTTCCAGGACAGGCTCCAAACCACAGAGAAACCCTGTCTCGAATCCCCCCTCCCCCCCCCAAAAAAGAAACTTGTACTATGTTTTTGGATGCGGCTATCCGTTTAGTGATTGGTCAGCCAAAGTTGTTTTGCATCAGAGAGAAAGGAAACTATAGGCAACCAACAAACAATTCAAGTGCAAAAGGAGATGACAGGTGAAACACTGAAAAGAATTTAGTCCCTACCCCTACCCCCCAAAAATCCATGATAATCCAGGCCATTTGTTTGACTGATTTTTAATCCTGGTTTACAAAACAACGTGTCCAGAGACCTCCCCATTCTGCTCCAATTTATTCGTTGATCCAATTTATAAGTTGATCAGTGCCAACCATCAAACACAGCACCCGGAGCAGGTCCTGCAGGGCCACATGTCCTGCAGGAATCATCGCAGCTTCTGTTTCCTTGGCACCAATGTTTACTCTCCATTCCCGCGCCACTGGCTGGCCTATTGGCGGTTTCTGAGTCACGCCAGGTGTCATGTGTCCTGCAGAAGGCTGATTGTCTCTGTGGCCATTAGGTGGCGCTGTTGGGAAAGGAGAAAGATGAATCTGGTAAGCTGTGAGGCAGGCCTGGGAAGAGGGAAGAAATGGAAACTTCAGCTCAGCAGGCGCCGGGGCAACCGGCCTGCATCATCCTGCAGCCAGCTTTGATATAAGGCAGGTGTTTGTGGGAGAGAAGGAAGGGCATTAGCGGAAAAGTCCAGACTAGACAGATGGCAGTAGGGATGGAGGGACAGGGCATATCCCCCAGTATATCAGCTGTCTGGATCAGGACCTGCCGTTTGTATTTACACAGTAATAACCTGGGCATCTGCCTGCTGGTCTAGCTCCCACACAGCCACAGTGAATGGGCTTATGAAGGGACAGGTACTTGACACCGACTCTTCAGCTTTCCAGACACGTCTCCTGGATTGTAAATTGCTCCAATACGGACAACCTTCTGTGCTTCTGCCGCACCAAACAGCACATCTTCATATGCAGGTGCACCATGAGGGAGAACAATGCCCCAGCTTGTCCAAAGCTGGGTGGGCTCCCAGGATGCAGAAATTTCAGTGTGAAAATTTGGACATTCCTAGGTGAACCAAGATGAGTGGATTGTTCCACCAGAAATGACAATGGGTCTCAGAGGCTAGCGTTTCCTTTGTCTCTGCCTCACAGGTTGAGCGTTGGTCAGCTAAAGAGAATAGCAAGTTCCAGGGGACATCTGGGGCTCTTGGGCTGTCCAGATACAAGGCAGCTGCAAAGCATCGGGAGACAGTGGTCCAAGTCTCCGGGACCACCATAGCTACATGGAGCCCAAGAGGCAAGGCAGTGACCTCTTTTGAGTGCTTCCTTTATTCTTAGTGATGGGGTTCTAACCAGCCTGAGCAAGGCAAACATGGTTCTTACAGGCCTTGCCCTTCCCTTAATCCCTTTGCCTTGCTAAAAAACCATTAGATTACATTCCTTAAGCTAGCCATCAAAGTTATAGGCTCTCCATATTCACACACTGGTGGTGGTTATAGGGCCTTCCAGCTCTTTTGAATAATAACTGAGTCCACACCAGCCTCCCTTGAACTTCTATCAGTTTGTATTTCCCTCACAGGTCCATTGTTGTCATACACCCAGTTAACTATCACCTAGAAATCACAGAGCTGGGGATCTCCTTGCTGCTGCGTCTCTGCCCTCTGAAAGACTTCACTACACATGCGGTCAGCTGGGGCAACCTGGCTGTCATGTGGTTGGTCTTAGCTGTCCTCATGGCCTCTGGGCTTTGTGAGCTTGGGCTGGGAAGCCTGGGTCAGAACTCTGTGAGCACAAGGCTGTGTGGATCTTCCCATGACAGCTAGATGAAGGCTTTGCCAGCAGCTTGGCGTCTCCTCTCCTATCTGCCATCTGCAGCCTGGTACCCTTCTCATCGCTGAGGTCTCCCCTGTAATTGGCCTCTTCTATCTGATGTGGTTGCAATGTCCCTGCTCCTTAGCCCTGCACTTCCTCTCAGGGTCTGGGTATCTGATCTTGGACTCCAATGTGTGCCCTTAGTGTTAGTGAACAAAAACCTCTGCTGTACTTGAGCTGAGCTAGAGACACAGTGTGAGACTTGTCAGCCTGGTAGAAGCGTCAGGGCAAGATTCATTTGGGAACCAGCTAGACTCCGGAGATCAATGGAATTGTTTTCAGTATGGAAAATGGGTGATAAAAAACTGTTCAACTAGCCAGAGGACAAGAGAACGGCAATTCTGACTTCTAGGGATATTCATGGACTTGAGAGGTCCAGGAGAGTTTGGGAAAAAAGCTGTTGGTGAGAGTGGCCGGCAGGAGAGCCAGCTGCTGGCCCTGCACAGGGATACTGACCTCTTGGCTCACCATTTCCCCAGCCCCTGACAGAGTGCCCAGCATTTGGAGAATGACTGGGTCCTGCTTATGCGGATGGTATATCCATGAAAAGACAGTTCCCCCCATCTCCCTGGAGTGCCGCATACATGTCTGTCAGGCCACTGAGGGCTGTGTTCAGGAGTCAGAGTCACCTGGATTAGAATTGTGGGACCCTATGCAAGGTCAAGAATGCTCCTTAACAGAGGGTGACTGACTTCCCTGAATCTGTGTGAGGATCGTGTTGAGAATGTACACAAGCCTCAGGACTTGGCCTCATGGCCTCTCAAAACCTTTCCTCACATTTTTTTTCATATTTGTGACTTATTCTAGAAAAAAATCTCTAAGTTTGAGAGACCAGTATGATCCAGGAGTCTTCAGTTGAGTTAAACAGCTGAGATGTGGACCCCACATGGCCTCCTATCTCCTTCTCTCAAGACTGAGTGAGGAGGAGTTGGGGAATGGGTAAGGAGCTTCCGCTCTGTTTCAAGGCCAAGCCTTGCTCTGTCTTCACACAGGTGAGGGCACTCATGAAGAAACAGCCTTCAACTCTTTCACACCAGCCCAGTGTTTCCTTGGCCCTCTCACACAACTTTGCAGCTCTCTTCTGTTCCTAGGTGAAGGAGCACCAGGACAAAACCAGGTCACCTAGGTTGCCTTTGCTGAAATCGGTCTGAATGGTCCTCAAGTTTGTTTTCCTCTCAGAGGTGCCGTTATTTTCTCTGATGTCTGTGGCTGTCGCTGTGTTTATTTGGGGTACCTCTTCCAGACAACTTTCTTTCCTCCAATCCAGTCCTTTCCTCTGGAAACAGGCCAAACAGATTACAGTGCAAAAGGGACCGGGCCCGAGAGTTTCAGCATGGGCGGGGAGATGTCAGCTTTTTGGTGTGTTGTCTAATATGTGAGGTACGTGTGTAGATGAGCCTGAGAGGTTGAGTAGGCTGGTCTACATGCTCCAAGGGGATCTCTCTCTCTTTTTCTCCCTCTCTCCCTCTCTCCCCTCTCTCTCCCCCTCTCCCCCCATCCTCTCTGCTGCTGCCGATGTCTTGTGTATCTATGAGATGTTTTTATTTTTCCCCCAGATCTCCTTCCATAAGGAGACTATCGTTGCTGCAGAGACAGCAGAGCTGAGGAAAGGACACACATCACGTCAGTTTTAAGAATAGCTTTATTACATATTTTACTTTCACCATGGAGAAAAAGGGAAGGAAGCTGGGGATGAGCCAGCTCCTCTCACAGAGACACAAACTTAAGACCATACATGGCGTCCAAAGCCTCCTCAAGCCAAAATGTTTCAAAGCAGACCATCCATGAAGCCCAAAGACTGACAGGGGTCCCAAGATTCCCACTTGTGTTTCCTTATTGACTGTTCAAATTCAATCTTTCAGAACATTTTGTTTCAATTTTACAAAGCACAGACCACATTACAATGTCTAACCATTTTTTGTTAGGATGCAGAAACAGTTACACTGTTTTTGAATTGGTAATGGCATGGGTCTCTTCTTAACACCTGCTGTAGTGTTGATAGCCAGCATGAAGCCATTACAGGTTCTTTTGAGGTTTGAAAGAGAGCCTTGCACTCTGAAAGAGGGACGAAGGCATCCTTGGTCATTGGGTACTAAGGGTTAGTTGAACTTTTGCTCCAAGAGAGCTGTGTTAGGCTTTAGTGGTCTCCCTGGACAGCCCCTACCACTCCTGGACTAGAGATCATCCACCGGCTGCAGAGAAGAGCACTCATTCACAGAGCTTGATAAGAATCAGAGAACTATCTTCAGAGGTACAGACCGAGTCCTGAAATAGTGAGG
Organism: Chionomys nivalis; assembly: GCF_950005125.1. Lineage (NCBI taxonomy): Eukaryota > Metazoa > Chordata > Mammalia > Rodentia > Cricetidae > Chionomys > Chionomys nivalis. Next base: position 6,611,114 of record NC_080103.1, read on the forward strand.
AAGTCCAGAGACAAGAAGGGGTATTATTCGGAGATACCCACAGGAGAAGGTCACCAGAGCGGGGACTGGGCTTGGATTTTCTTCTGCTGGTCATCTTCTTGACTCCAGGTGGCGTATGACCAGCTACTTTCCCTTGCCCTGGGATGAAGCCTGCTCCTGGACCTTCTGCGGGAACTCCTCCACACATTTGGTTTGGGCTAGCTCCTGGCATGACTCCGCACGTTGAGGCAGGCACTGATCTTGGCTTGGAGGTAGGCATGGATCTTGGCCTTGCTGTGGGCAGTTTCCTTGGCTTATCTCCTGGCACTGAGGATCACAGACCTCCTGAGCTTGGAGTGGACATTTGTCTTGGCTGGGGTCCTGAACACACACTTCCTCAGCTTGTGCCTGGCACTTTTCTTGGGTCTTTTGAAGACACGGAGGTGGCACACATGGTTGCTTGCACTGTTGGTCACTGAAAGACATCTTGGGTGATTTGAAGAGCCTGAAAAAAAGCAGAGGATTTAAGCTGTTTTACACCGAAAGCACCAAGATGGGAACTTGAATGGCGTGGGTGGGTGAGGATTGAGAGAGGTATTGAAGATAATTAACTCTCAGACTGACTTTTATCAATTTCTCTTATATCCCTAGCCCAGCTCCCTCTGACACTTGTTTCCAAGATTATCCGGGCTTTTGTCTGGATACAGACAAGCTGAAAACCCCAGTCCTACCACAGAATTGAACTAATAATCTAAAAAGACATCTGCAATACACTAAACAGAATACATGAGATAGTTAAAGTGGCCATATAAAAGGCAAGATGTCTAAAATAAATGTAGAAAGTATAGTCTAAGATAGGAAGAGAACAGTGACCTCCAAGAGATGGAACATGGGGGAGAGAGATTGGGGGGGGGGGGAGAGAGAGAGAGAGAGAGAGAGAGAGAGAGCGAGCGCATGCTTACCTGATCTTCAACAAGATTCAATGAAGGATGTGGATTGTGGAATCTAGGAAGGTGTGGACTTTTATACCGTGCTTGGTATGGCCTCCCGAAGGGCTGGTGGGCCACGTGGGCTAAAGTCCTAATTGTGGAGTCACCACAACAAGCTTCATCTGAAATCACAAACCGTTTGAGTCACTGCTTGTGATGCCTGTTAATCAGCCTGCATTTTGGCCTCTGGGTTCTCAGCAGACCTCAGCAGGGAGGGGCTCCACTCAGAGCTTTCATTACAGGCAGCAGGAAAGAAATGTCCATAAAATGTTATCTGTCTGTTAGCAGGGCCGAGGTGTCCTGTCTACTCACACTGGTTCAGGATGCAGTGAGAGATACGATCAACCTTGCTCATCTCTCTTTGCCAGTAGGAAGAATCTACGCCTAAGGCCTGGGGTCTGAGTTAAGGACTGGTATGGTTTATTTCAAACATTTCCACTGGATGTTCCTGCATGAAGCAGAAAACCCCTCCATTTATTTTGTCTAGACTAGCTCAAGGCTTGGCTCTAGACAGTGAAGGTACTGGTCTTGGCCTGGAGGCAGGCATGGAAGTCAGAACCAAAGAAGATGGCTTAGACTTAGGGCTCTAAGTTGAGATGCCACAGTGTCCTGGGCAGAAACGAAAGTTTTTCCTGCATAAAGTCCTGAGGAAAATTAGAGTGTTTCCATGCTCTTGTGTCAGGTGATGTGGTGAGGGGAGAAGAAAAGAGGCCATCCTCAGTTTCTGAACTTTGGGTTCTGATGCCCTTTGAAAAGTAGAGCTTTTCCGAGTGACCAAGGAAACAGGTTGGAACACCCTTCTTCTCACCTCCTGAAACACTTGTCAGATTTAGGCCAATGGAAACTGAGTTTGGGGTGGAATCAAAGTTTCAAAGCAATATACCCATCTCCTCTATGTCTTGCCCCGTTACATGATGAATCCTTCACTGAAGCTGTTGAAATCCATCAGTCTTTAAGCTCCACTCACGCCTACCATGTTTCAGGAGTCTTCCCTGCTCTTCCCTGGAAACCAGAAAGAAATTCACTTCTTTATAAACTCCCATAATATTTATGTTTATATGTAATATATGTGCATATATACATATATATATACATACATACACACACACACACACACACACACACACACACACACACACACACATATATATATATATGACATTTAGTGTTTCTGTTCCCTTATTCTGGGCTGTAAGTTTTGACATCTGACAAGAACACATGTATTAGATAACTTAAAGATAAGATTATTGATGGGGGAATGAAACGACAGGTGTACAAGACAGCGGTGGGCAGACAAACCTTGGTCCACCATAGAATTTTTCTTTCTCTTCTGTTTAAGTAATTCTTTTGAAAATTCATGTACAGTACACAAGACAGACTACATAGGATCCTTAAAGATATAAAGAAAGTGGCAATCTGCTTTAAAGAGAAACCAGTAGAATGTACAAGCCAAGGCAGAGGCAGAACAGAGATGGAACAGAGAGAGAAAACGGGAGGGGGGGGTGGCAGGGGAGGGAGGGAAGAGAGAGAAAGAGAGGGAGAGAGAGAGTTCTGAAGGTGGAGCAGAGAGAGAGCGAGCTATCGGGATTACCTGAACTTAGAACAGGCTCCATGAAGACTGGGAACTGTAGAGCCAAATAAGGCAATGACTTCTAATAGAAAACAAAAGACAGCAATTTATTCAATTAAATATTAATATTTGGGGGAATAGTATTCATAATAGAAGTCTAGAGCAGTGGTTCGTAATCTTCCTAATGCTGAGACCCTCTAATGCAGTTCCTCATATTGTGTTACCCTAACCATAAAGTTAATATTGTTACTACTTCATAACTGTAATTTTATGCTGTTATGAATCGTAATGTAAATATCTGTGCTTTCCAATGGTCTCAGGTGACCCATGTGAAAGTGTTGTTAAACCCCCAGGAATGGTGACCCGCAGGTTGAGAACCATTGCTCTAGAGTCCCTGAAGTGTTGAATTTATTTTATTGGCTAATGTTGACTAAATTTCAGTAACTTTCAACGTGATAATCCTCCAGCGCTGGAGATGTGGGTCAGTGGTTAGAGCACCGGCCGCTCTTGCAGGAGACTAGGTTCTGTTCCGAGCATCCAGATGACAGCTTATAACCGTGCCATAGGTCCAGTTCCAGGGGATCCTGTGCCACCTTCTTGCCTCTGCAGGCACTGCACACATGTAGTACTCGTGTACACATTCAGGCAAATACACATACACATAAGATAAAAATAGTTAAAAAAAAATGGCAATACTCCCCTGACTTTGGGGTTAAGGTCTTGAAGAAGTGATGCAGTTCATTTTCTGAGATGTAATCAGAAGAAATAAGGAATGTCTCTAAATGTTAATTGGGATACTTGAATCATGGAAAGTTTTTCTTTTGTTGAGTGTGTGGTGCAGTGTGCATGCACATGAGTGTGCAGGCATGTGGAAACGAGAGGAGGGTGCATGGTGTCTGCTATTTTTCTCAGCCTGCTTTTCTTGAGACAAAGTTTCTGACTGAAGTTTCCCATTTCAGGTAGGGTGGCTGACTCCCGAGTTCCCAGGACCCACTTGTCTCTGCTCCCCTGTGATGGAGGCACAGGCGCTGACAGCCATACCTGACTCCTGAGTTCCCAGGACCCACCTGTCTCTGCTCCCCTGTGATGGAGGCACAGGCGCTGACAGCCATACCTGACTCCTGAGTTCCCAGGACCCACCTGTCTCTGCTCCCCTGGGATGGAGGTACAGGCTCTCACAGTCATACTTGGCTTTTTCTGTGAATGCTGAATTCAAACTTAGGTTCCCTTGTTTGCATGGCAAGGATGCTCCCTACAGAGCCAGCTCTCCGGTCCTGTCAAATGTTTGGAAAAAGTGAGGGAACACAGGTGGAATCTTTGGTTTTATGGTCGTGCCTAAAGGACTGGTGTAACTGCAGCATAGCCCTGGCATTGTGGTAGGAGGCAGGGAGAAGGGAGGAGGGGTATTTGGAATACTAATGAATGTATCTGAAAAGACAAAGCCTTTGGAGGGTTAGCTGCAGAATGGGAAGGGTCTACTCATTCCCATTCCATTCCCCTGCAGTTTAAATCCTCTTTCTGTTTCTTTTCTTCCCCCTTTATCTCTTTTATCTTTTCTGTGAAATGGTGTTTAAGAGGCAAAGAAACTCTACTGTATTGTAGGAAGTAAGGAATTAGCGACTGCTGAGTTTATTAACTTATTCTTTCTGCTAGGAAAAGTCCTGCTCTTTCAGGGCCTCACGCTGATGGAGATGGACAGAGGTCAGCAGTTATGCCTGATCTCTGGAGGCAGAGGATAGAGAAGGGGCCTTTTCATGTAGCTTTGAGGACGGAGTCCTAGTTAGAAGGTTTCTAAAGCACAGAGAGCCAGCAGGATGAAAAGAGGATCTGAAGCCCTCTTAGGCATAGATGAGAGATGAGGGGAGAGGATCTGCTGGAGATTTTCAGAAGTTTCCTAAAACATGATGACCTTGTTCATGCTCCATGCATTTCTGTGATTTTTGGATAAGCTCCGGGAAACTGAACAGCTGTAAGAAGAAAAACGCAGAAGCGAAGTCAAATTCTCGTGGCAGTGGAGAGCCAATCTGGATAGATCTCCGAGGTCAGCTTATCCATAAGACCGTTCCACCTGCTGTTGCATTAATTCGTAACCATTCTTAAAACAGAAGCCAAGTCCCGAGGAGGACAGATAATGACTTGCCAAAGATGTCCTACTTAGTCAGTAGAATTTGTAGCTGTGTTTGGTTGTGTGGCAAAAGAGAATTAAGATAGGAGACGGAAACTTAATTCCTGATCAGTTTACTTTAGAACAGAGAGATTATTTGGGCTATCCAAGGGAAGGATGTAATATAAACTTGGGGATCCTTGGAAGTGCCGAGGGGGAAGAAGCATTGCTATTTATTGTGGAAGACTACACTGGCCATTGTGGGCAAAGACAATGGAAGAACATGCAGAAATGGCAGCGGCTGTGGAAGCTGGAAATGCCAAAACAATGCTCTCCAGGAGGTTCCATAAAGCAGTGTAGCCTGGTTGTCACTGATTTTAGTTCACTGAGACCACCTGCCATTTTTTTTTGGTCAATTTGACATAAGCTAGCGTCCTCTGGGAAGAGCATTATCAATTGAGAAAATGCCCCCATAAGATTGGCCTATCGGGATTGGGATGTCAGGAAGTTTCTTGGTTATTGACTGATGTGGGTGGGTGGGCCCACCTATACAGAGGGGCAGTGCCACTCCCCGGCAGGTGGTCCTAAGCTGTATAAGAAAGCAAGCTGAACAAGCCATGAGGAGCCAGTCAGTAAGCAGTGGTTTCTCCATGGTCTCTGCATCTTTCCTGCTTCCAGGTCCGACTTGAGCTGCTGTCTCGGCTTCCCACAGTGGCGGACTGTTAACTGGGAGCATAAACTGGAATAAAGTCTTTCCAAGTTGGTTTTGGTCATGGTGTTTTATCACATCAGGAGAAAAGTAACTAAGTCATCCCCATAGACGTCTGACTTTGAGAGGCACAATGCATTTTGACATTTTGTTCTACTAGAGTAACTGTAACATGTGGCCAAAATGCTAAGAAGCTGATGCTTCTCACCATCTCAAGCCCTTGGGGACTTTGAAGGAGCAAGGATTCAGATGAAGTAATGGTCCTTTGTTTAGAAGACCCCTTTATCTGTCATATCAACACACTCAATCCAGACCTCTTTTAGGTAGAGGCAGCTTCAAGATTCATGGAACAACTAAACTACTCAGGGTTCAGGACTGACTCTACCACATAGAACGTGTGTGGTGTTGGATTAGTAGCAACCTCTTAGATACTCAATAATCGTTTTTTCCTGAGAAAGTAAAGATACTCTTTCCCAAGTCCCTGTGAGAATAATTCAGAGTGTACAGTAACACTTGGTACCATCATACTACCTATGAAGGCCTGTATTGGTGTTGGCTCAACACTCACTTTTTTCACAAGTCTTTTCTTGATTTTCCAGTTCTTGGTTCTATGGTCTTTGCTCTGACTCTACAACATTTGGTCTTTGGCTTTTCTATTCACTGTGACATGTAGACAATTCACCTCACAAGGGCTTAGGGTATGGTCTCTGCTCCTCACAGGGCCTGAGTGGTCACTTGACCCTCTCTCATCTCCAACAATCATTAGGAAAGTGGGCTCTAGCCGGCTGTGGTCACATACCCCTTTAATCCCAGTGCTTGGGAGGTAGAGGCAGGTGGATCTCTGTGAGTTTGAAGCCAGCCTGGTCTATAAAGTGAGTTCCAGGACAGGCTCCAAAGCTACAGAGAAACCCTGTCTCAAAAAACAAACAAATCAAAAACCCAACAACAACAATAACAAAACACCAAGGAAAGTGGGCTCATGGGTCTGTTCCAGCTTTCCCCTTCTGTGATACTGTAAATGTGAGAAGGAACAGTGAACCTGGATACTCTGTGTTTTTCTAAGTGTTCGGTGACATGTATGTGGGCCCCTTCTCCTTGCTTAGAATACTCAGTTTTCTGTTCACTGCATATAACAGGGACTGGGAAGAAGGCTGAGTGACCTTAGATGATCTGTCATTTTCTTGGCGATTAGGGGAGACTGAGTCAAACAAATAAACAAACAAACAAACAAACAAACAAAAAACTAAACCACCTCAGTGGCCCAGTTAGTTAGCAACAAGGCTTGGATATCTTTGGGGAGATTGTCCCACCCCAAATCTTAAGGTGACTAATTTCCCTATGTCCAGTCCTCTTACTTAGTAAGACTCGTGCTGATCCGATCGGAAGGGTATCTGAGAATCTAGACTCGCGGGCCTGTTATTATCGGGAGCCAGGATGTAATTAGACAGAGAGACCCGGGTAATGTAGAAGATTGTTTTTCCTCCATTCCCATCAAATAACAATCTCCTTTGTGGAGATCATAAAAGTTCCCAGACTCCTTTGATTCGCTCGCCCGCATATTACAGGGTGATGGGTCTGATAACAACGAGAAGGGTAGAATGTGGCTCATCCTGTTGGCTGCCTGGCAGGTGCCTCTGGAGTTTACTGAGCTTGTGAATTCCTTGTGGAGAGAGCTATTTTCTTGCCTTCTCTTCATGTCACCCCATAGGAGTCTGAATCAGACAGGTGTCAGGCTGGAGGGACAAACGAGAACACCTGACTCCACTTCCTTGTTCTAGCTCCAGCACGTGGTTTTTACAGGCGGCACAGACTACCTATCAGCTGTGACCTTCAGATGATGGAAGTGAGGGGTAAGTCATCTGGGCCTTGCTCAAGGTCATGTGGTAAGTTCACCCCTAGAGAAATGGACACGGAAAGTCAGACTGTTTTACTGGACAGACTTCAGGAGTTTTAAGAAGATATCAAGTGTGTATAGCAACGTGTGGTTCTTAACAAATGTGAGAAAATGTTCAAATGTGTGTGTCTTCCCTTTCTAGGGGGCAGGAGCCCCAGGACAAGAGCCAATGACAGACACGGGGAGGAAGGATTCCTTAGACTGCTTAGCTTCGCTGTTGGGCTTCCATCTTTTCCACTTTGAGTCTGGGTCCTGCCTCATCGGGCCCTAAATCGGCATTAGAAATCGCCTGACAACCCAGCTAACTCTCAGGGGTTTTGGTTAAGTGGCTCCTCACCTGGAACTGCCACTTCCAGCTCAGATAGTGACGTGAAAGCATCCGCTGGGTCCTCCACGAGCCCAGCCGGGGATGGAACAGAGCTGAAGACCCCTAGTGGCATCGTCTTAGTAGGTATTTTTCATCCTCTCCTCCTCTCTGCCTCCCTCCATTGCCCTAGCTCATATATCAGGTGACAGGCAGCCTGTGCCTTTTCTTGAGAACCATGGGCATCTTAACTGGCCTGGACTTTCAAAGCTAGCCCATGCAAGAGCTCTGTGGTGGCATCTGCTTTGGGATGCTCCGAATGGACCCCAGGACTGCTTTGCCAGGAAGAAAGGGTGCTTGGCCCTGCCCACCTCATTGTAAGTCATCTCTCTGGCACTGCAGACGGGTGACCTCACTGTTCCGGTGTCGCCTATTTGTACAGCTCTCTACCATTTAAGGCCGAGTCTTAGTGGCTGCCATGGGAGCTGGACGTAATTGCAGCACTCTGGGGAGCTCCGGCCTCCTCATCACATTCTGGTCTTCTTCCCCAGAGCTCCCTTTGATCTAGCTCTGTGTTGGAAAGGTAACCATTAAGATGTCTATCTTCAGTTTCATTTACATGGAAGATGCAAGGACTAAGCTGGTAGTAGATGTTCTCTTGTTCTCAGATCTGGCCTTCCTCCTAGACTGCATGTGCGCTTCTAGAAACTGAGGCTACAGCTCCTGGCCTGTTCTCCAATGGTGCCTCTTGGAAGGCCGTGTTCTCAAGGTGAACCTTCCCTCTGTAATGTGGATGCGCCCTTCCAAGGCCTATCAGACACTCTGGCAGCCCTTGAAGAGCTGATTATTATTTTTATTACACAACAAATAAATGCATGCTAATGAAAATCAAGAAGCAATAAAATATATTATTTGTGTCCTTACTGTACTGAAACAGCGAGGACAACTAATTTTTCTATTGTTATTCATAGCTGCTCTGAGTTGAAACTGCTCGCTTCGTGGAAGCTGAGACCTTACTATTCCCTCTTAATGTTTTTCATGTTGGCCAGCAGATGCGGGGTTTTGGGCATGCTGAAGTATTCTGACCCTGATCTGTAGCTCTACCCTTCTTCTGTATGAATTCAGGGGCTGAGCAGTGCTCCATCAAGTAACAAGTGTAAATTTAAACAAATCTCCTTAGATATTTACAGTTTTTTCCCCCTAAGTTATACTGTGGTAATTGTTTTATTTCTTTAGCTTCTACCTGACCACCACAGTTACTTTTCTTTGGTTTCTCCAAATTGAATCCTCAGGGATTGTTGAGGCATTTCATGCTTTTGACATATATTGCCATGTTTGCAGAACTGTTTTCTAAAAGGGTGACCAATAATGACACATTCTATTTATTTATTTATTTTTATACCAACCACAGTTTCTCCTCCTTTCTCTCCTCCTGTTCCCTCCTCCCACCTCCCTTCTCCCTTCCCCCCTTCCACCCCTCCTCTGTCTCCATTCAGAAGGGGTAAGGCTCCCATGGAGTCAACAAAGTTTTGCATATCAAGCTGAGGCAGGACCAAGATCCCCCCCCTCTTGCATCAGGGCCGGGCAAGGCATCCCACCCTAGGACTAGGTTAATGACACGTTCTTAACACTAGGCCCCAGGGATTTATTATTTTAGTGAAAATTTCGGTGCAGGTCATCTCATTCTATCCTTCGTCTTCCCCTTCCCGTTGTTTTGATTGTCTCTGAGGTGAGATGTTTTTGTCCTGTTAATACTTGACCACAGCTGTCCCTGTAACCTAACAAGGGTTGCCAGAAGTTTCTGAGATTCAGCAGACACCTTTCTTCAGTGTGGAACATAGAAACTTTGGGGACAGGCCTTCCCAGGAGACCCTGAGACTCAGGCTTCATTCATGTCAGAGAGAGTAACTACTAGCTATCACATCTAGAACCTGGGAGACCAGTGCCCTGAAGTCCTTATCCTGCTTTGTCTTCTAAGTGTGTCTATAATTCAATCAGAAGCGTCCCGGTGCCCTTTTTCAGGATTTTTTTTTGAGTATCTGTATTTGCCTTTGACTGTTCTGCATCATCTTCTCAACACCGTGGAAGGACGGGGAGGTATTGGCATGCTCTGAGTCCATGAAGAGCCATTCTCGGGTCAGCCTCTTTTGTGACCGTTTCCTGCTACTGCAGAGAATTCCAAACCAGGTTTCCATCGAAACATTGTGGGCTACTCTAACGCACGGGTGATTTGACCTGTGTGACAAGGCTGTCAGCTGCCTGGCTGCAGGAGTAAGCTCCTGACCTTTGACTGGAGATAAGAGGAGCACCCTCCTGTCTGACCATTCCCGAACTAGATCTGTGCACTTCAGGCGAGAGAATGGGGCACCTGCGGGGGAGGGAGGCTGAAGGCCGAGTCCGCGCGCGTGGGTGCCGAGGCTCTTGGTTGTTGTGGTTCTCTAAGCCTGCTGTACCCCACTGCGGTCCCCATCTCAGCAACACGAGCTCGTCCAGCCCTTCTTGTTCGTTCAGTTTGTTCTGGGCTCGCTAACTGCTTGTAAAATCTTCACTAACTACCAGATGTGCACGCCTTCCCTGACTGCTGCTCTCCCACATGCATACCTGCTTTTTGTACTTAAGTTTTAATTTTGAAATCTTATAGATTCACATAAATTTGCAAAAACAAAGGTCCCAAGTGTTCTTCATTGAGATTCTTTAAGTAGTGACATATTATTGAATTTTAATATCAAAGTGAGGTAAATGATACAACATACAAGTCATTCTTATTTTATTTTATTTATTTTTTTAAAGATTTATTTATTTATTATGTATACAACATTCCTTCCATATTAGCTCGCATACCAGAAGAGGGCACCAGATCTCGTAGATGGTTGTGAGCCACCATGTGGTTGCTGGGAATTGAACTCAGGACCTTTGGAAGAGCAGTTAGTGCTCTTAACCTCTGAACCATCTCTCCAGCCCCATCATTCTTATTTTAATAATGTCTTTTTCTACAAAGAAATCAGAATTGGTCATCAAAAGAATAAATAATCCAATAAAAAATGAAGTACAGACCTAAACAGAGAACTCTCAACAGAGGAATCTAAAATGGCTGAAAGACACTTAAGGAAGTGATCAACATCCTTAATCATCAGAGAAATGCAAATCAAAACAACTCTGAAATTCCATCTTACACCTACAGGTGTAAGAATGGCCAAGATCAAAAACACTGATGACAACTTATGCTGGAAAGGTTGTGGGGTAAAGGGAACACTCCTGCATTGCTGGTGGGAGTGCAAACTGGTACAACCCCTTTGAATGTCAGTGTGACGATTTCTTAGAAAATTGGTAAACAACCTCCCTCAAGACCTAGCAATACTACTTTTGGGTATATATCCAAAGGATGCTCAATCATGCCACAAGAACATGTGCTCAACTGTGTTCATAGTAGCACTATTTGTCATAGCCAGAACCTGGAAACAATGTAAATGCCCCTCAACTGAAGAATGGATAAGGAAAATGTGGTACATATACACAATGGAGTACTACACAGCGAAAAAAATAATGACATCTTGAAATTTGTGGGCAAATGGATGGATCTAGAAAACATCATATTGAGTGAGGTAACCCAGACCCAGACAAATATGTACTCACTCATACGTAGTTTTTGGACATAATGCAAAGAAAACCAGCCTACAACTCACAATCCCAGAGAGCCTAGATAAAATGAGGACCCTAAGAGAGACATACATGGATCTAATCTACATGTGAAGTAGAAAAAGACAAGATCTCCTAAGTAAATTGTGAGTGTGGGAATCATGGGAGAAGATAGAAGGGGAGGGGCGAGAAAAAGAGAGGAGCAGAGAAAATTTTGTAGCTCAATAAAAACAGTAAAAACTATCTATTTCTAAGTCTACAGGGGCACTTGGGAACTCGAGTGCTGTGCTCAGCAGAATTAGAGTCTACACGGAGCAGACTGTGCAGCAGGGGAGCCAAGTGGACCTTGTACTTACCACCTCTTCACCCACCTGCTGTGCTCCAGGACACCCAACCCCTGACTGAAATAGGACTGTCCTCCCTATGGCACAGTGGAGGAAACCGAGGCATGAGCAAGTTAAGTGGCAGATGTAAGGTCACAGTGTCATTAGGGGGTTGAGCTAGAGTTTAAACCCAGGCTCTCCGAGCCCTTTGCCTGAGAGTTATGCAGCAGGGCCAAAGGCAGGTCGGTGGAACGTCGGTTCTTGAACGTTTCTAGATCTCTGACCAATCTTTCTCTCTTTCTCTGTCTCTCACTCTCTCTGTCTCTATCTGTCTGTCTGTCTGTTTCTCTCTCTCTCTCTCTCTCTCTCTCTCTCTCTCTCTCTCTCACACACACACACACACACACACACACACACACACACTCTTCATGTGTCCTGTTTCCTGGGATTACAATACTTTACCAGGCACAACCACACTTAAGAATCATTCAGACTTTGCTCCAGCGGGGCTTGGCAGCTCTAAGCGACAGGTAGAGGCTGTGGGGCCCCTGGAGCTCTCACGGCCAAGGATTGCTTCTTGGTACAGTGCTGTGTAACCACCACCAGAGAACAAAGTGAGTCCTCCGAGACGGAAGTCTTGCGCAGCAGAGGAACGTGTTTACTTGTCAGTTCATGGTTTTGCTTCTAGCCCCACAAGGCTGTAGGTGGTAATGGAGGCCAGTGACACTGGGGTTAGTGTTGCCCATGGTGCCTCACTCTGGGGGTGGGCATGAGCAGGGGCACCTGGGAGGGCAGGTTTCAACACACACCATGGTGGGGCATGGTGGTGGACATTGCAGGGGGCATGGCGGACACGGGGGACAGGGGGGGCACTTTGGTGGTGGTGGGCACTTCAGTGAACACTTGTCAGAGTAGCGCTGCAGCAGCTTCCTTAGACAGCTGGGCTGGCATTTGGCCTCACACTTTTGTTCACATCTGGGGTCACAGTACTTGGGCTCATTCCTGGGGACACTGGGCTTGTTCTTATCATCACTCGACATTTTGTTCTTGGATATGTAGGCCTGAGAAGAAACGAGAGACAGAGTGTCAGTGAGGGCTTCTTCCTGCTGGCCCATGCTGTTTTCATGTTTCGGTCTCTATAACATCTAAGTGAGCCATTCTTGCCTGTGGACTTGGGGTGTGTTTAGTTGCCTGCCCTCACTCTGATTCCCTCTCTCCCTGCTTCCACTCTAGACTCCAAGCAGGTGCTCTCAGGGTCCTGGAATGTCACAACAACCATAAGACTTGGAATTTCAGTGTTGGTATTTTTTTGTAACCCCTTGTGTTTGGCACAATTCATGTAAGTCATTATTTCAAAATCCATAATGTGGATTGCATTGCTGGAAGCCTTGGTGGCCCTAGGTGGCCATGTCGTTACCCTCGGGAAGCAGGTGAGTGAATAAGCTGGGAATGGCAGGCACATCTGTGAGTTGACTCCTAGGCCATCCAGTCTTGAAAACTGCTTTGTTTTCTGGTAGACTGAGGCAGGGAAGGCAACTGAGACTATTTTTAGCCCCATGAACCATTCTAGAACTGTCCTTCCCTCCCCTCAAAGGATCACCAGGCTCTGTCAAACAGTCGGGGGGGGGAAGGAAGAGGTCAGGAGAGAAGAGATTAAGTGGGGGAATCTAATTTCGTGAATGTATGAATGTTTGAAGCAAGAAATATGATTTCCAGAAGGGAATTCCTTTTATGTTGAGTTCTGCCCTGAGGTAGGGCTTTCTTTAAGGAAAACTTGACTTCTGGATTTGGACACGGTTTTTAGTTTTGTTTGTTTTTTTGGGGGGCGGGGTTTGAGACAGAGTTTCTTTGTTAGCTTTGGGGCCTGTCCTGGAACTAGCTCTTGTAGACCAGGCTGGTCTCGAACTCACAAAGATCTGCCTGCCTCTACGTCCTGAGTGCTGGGATTAAAGACGTGTGCCACCACTGCCCGGCTGGGTTTCTAGCTTCTAACAACGCTTGAAGCTGGCTTTAGTTGGTATGCTTTTGATTTTATTTAATAATAAAAACTAAAATTCCATGAAATGTAGTTCAAATGTCAGTATGTCTCTCTGGGGAGGCAGATCTTTAAATGGAACTCCAAAATGGGTAAAGTCCACTCTAGTCCTTGCTATTGAAAAGAACAAGAAACTTTTACAAAACAAACCCCTCTCAATCCTGCTCGGTCCTGGGGTTGCTGCAGGTCGTTCTTAGGACCCAGATGCACAAGAACAGCCGTGGCTGCTCAGGTGCAACTCACCCCTTTCTGTTGGTAGTGAAACTGGCAAGCAGTCGAGTGAGGTAGATGGAAGGGCTGTGCTTGGGGAGGTGGACTTCCCTGCTGGTTCCCCTGCTGCGCTCTGAGGAAGCTGGGGGTGGGCTGGGGGCAGGCAGCTCCGTTTATGACATCATTACAGCATCATGAGTAGTGAATGCTGGGTGACTTCTAACTCAATTCAAGAGAATCTAGCTATGATTACTCAACTCCCAGCCTAACCTAACGGGGCTGCTGTGGAGGCTCAAAGGGCAGAAGGCTCGTTGCTTCCAGGAGTGGAAAAGCTGCCTAACTGAACACCTGTGGTCTGTTCCCTCCCTAGACTCTCAAAGCTGTTTTCCCTTCACCTTTCTAGAAAGTTCTCTGGGTCAGTCACTTTCATTTTCTTTTCTTTTTTTCTTTTTTTTTGGTTTTTCGAGACAGGGTTTCTCTGTGGTTTTGGAGCCTGTCCTGGAACTAGCTCTTGTAGACCAGGCTGGCGTCGAACTCCCAGAGATCCGCCTGCCTCTGCCTCCCGAGTGCTGGGATTAAAGGCGTGTGCCACCACCTCCCGGCTCCATTCATTTTCTTTTCCTGATTTTAGTAACATGAGATCCTGAACTCTCGCTTATCTTCTCACACTTGCTAACCCAAGCCCCAAGATTATTTAACCACTTTTCTTAACGTCTCTGCATTACTTCTCCTTCCCCGTCCTCCCCTGCTCCGACATGTCTGGTGGGAGGGCAGGGATTTATTTTTTTTGCACTCAGGATGTAGTCACCTTTTGATATTCAAGGTTAATGTGCATTGTAAGTAGTGAATCTGACGTTCCCGACCACTACTGACCAGTCTCGTTAACCCCAGGTCCTGCTGCGTGGAAAGGCCTCTCAGAGGTCCTTTCTGGTCTTGTCAAAAGTTTGGACAGGGAAGTTTACAGTTGGAACCGGGGTACCACTTAGTGGCAATGGGAGACTGTTGGGAATAGCAGTAAACGGAGCTCAGCAGAGACAGGGCTTGAACTCAGTCCTGGGACTCTCTCATCTTGGCGTCAGTCGCTGGAGTATCACGTGGTTTTTTTTTTAAAAAACTTTTTATTTTTCATCTTTATTTATGTGTCTGTTTTGCCTGATTCAGGTAACTGTGCGCACTGCATGTACCTGGTGTCCACAGAGGCCAAGAGGCATAAGAATACCCGGAAGTGGGGATACAGAGGTGGTGAGGTGCCAGTGCTCATGAGCTCCACATGAGGAGTGGGAACCGAACCCCGGTTTTCTGCAAGAGCAGCCAGCGCTCTTTATCTCCAGCCCCACAAGGGACTCTTTATTAAAAATATTTTATGATCATATCTAAGGTGTTCAAACCCTGACAGCAGAGGGTGGGATGGATGGAGCCGGTGGCGTAGCGAAAGTGGATAATGGGGCCAGGCTACTGGAGAAAGCTTATAAGATGCTTGTGTCTGAAGGAAGACACTGGTGAACACAGGGGGCGGGTGCTGATGGAGCATCACCGCAGGGGGCAGCTTCTGTGGAGAGATTGAGAAGGAAGCAGAGATGATTCCAATTTCAGGACGAGAGTGCTACCGTTCCCGGGAACTGAAGTATCTTTGCACTGGTGGGCTAGGTGTCTGAGCCTGAGAATCGGGCGTGCGGCCACACAGGAAGCTCTTTAGTGATAGTGGGAACTGGGTTTTGACTTGTGCCACTGGGCCGGCCAGAGACCTTGAACTTTTTTTAATCCAACAGTCTTTATTGAGTGGATGAAAATGAGTTGGTCCAGAGGCAGGATTGAGGGAGAGGAAAGAGAACAGATATGGAGGAGAGAGAATCATAATTCACAGAGAAGGGAAGAATGAACGAGGCCTTAAACAATGATCGCAAACACGCCTAATCAGCAGAGGGAGGCGGGGCATTAGCCGCTTGGGATAACTGGTGTTGGAGACACAGTCTTTGTGCAGACCACTCATTTTTTTCCCTATATAACTTGCCATGAACTCCGTTTCCCCAAAGCTGCCCCCACATCCATTTGAGGGAGCCGATCTCCACTTACTGCCCAATTCCAGATGCAGCTACTGATGCATATGGAGAAGGAGCCATTTTTTGGAGTCAGTGCCAAAGGGCTTTTTTTCTTTTCTCTAACCGCTGTCATCTTTCTTTCGTCTTTCTTTCCTCCTCACTCAAGAATATTATCTAGTGACCCTAGACCAGCACGATTCGCGCATCTTCTCAGCCTTTGAAATCTTCCCGTTCTAACTCGGCATATCTGCTCATGCTGCATCTGGTACCCTGCTTCCAGCCTCACACTGGGCTCCAGCTCTGTGGGCTGGTGGCAGTGACCAATGAGAGGACACACAGTGTTGCTTAGGTGACTGGGGCTCAGGAGAGAAGCTGCGAGGAGTGATGAGTAAGTGCCACTGTCTCGCCAAGATGGGTGGCTAACAGCTAGGTAGGGCCTCCGTGTCAGATTCCTAGGTTCAAATCCTGCTTTCATCCTTCCCTTCCCTAGTAATTTACCGACCCAGTCTACGTCTCAATTCTGTTACCTACAAAATGATATAATAGTAGCCCCTGTTTAGGATAATTTACCTTGAGTGCCACACTCATTACCAAGTGTAAAACCTACACTCTCACCGTTGCACAGCCTTAGTGTTGGGGGTTGTAAAGATCAGGGACGCATCAAGAGCAGTCAGGCAGTGTTCACTGAATTTGCTGCCAGTGCGCTGCCTGGGGGCTTCATCCCTCGGGTTTCTGGATCTCTTTCTGTGTCTGTGCTCTCTTTATCTCTCCCTCCCTCTCATAGTTTACATATGTGTGCCATGTTTGTGTATGTACACAGGTGTGCTCAGGTGTGTGTGTGTGTGCATGTGTATGTTCATGCAGGTGTGTGCCAGAGGCGTTGGGTGTTATTCCTCAGGCATAGGCACTATTTTTTCTCTCCTTTCCTTTCCTCTCCCCTCCTCTCCCCTTCTCTCTTTTCTTACCCCTCCCCGACTCCCCCCGTCACGATTTCTCAGTGGCTAACAAACTCCAGGGTCCATTGGTCTGACTTTTCACAGCAATGGGATTCCAAAAGTGTGTCACCATGCTACCATGACCAGCTCTTTTTCTTTCTTTTCTTTTTAATGCATTGTTCCTGAGTACTGAATTCAGGTCCTGGTGCTTACGAAGCAAGCGCCCTATCAGCTGAGCCACCTCCCCAGCTCTGTGTTTCTAGTTGCTTCTCATTTCTGACCTTGGCCCTGAAATGTACCTTTTCAGCTCTTACACTGTTCTTCCTCCTTGCTACCATTTTCTGCCTTCCAGTTAAATATCTTGGTGATGTTTCCAGCGAGATTAAGTATTTCAATGTTAATGTTAAAACATAATTTCTGTTTTGAGTAAGGACAGTTCATATAAATGTCATTAATAAACAATAGTAATTTAGACATGAAGGCTAACCAAAGCCATCAGATGGCTGGGAGAGATGTCTCAGTGAGTAAGAATACTTACTCTACGAAGTGTGAAGACAGGTGTTAGACTCCCTAGGCTGTTCCCATAACTCTGAAGGTGGGGCAGAGCTGGGTGGATCCCGAGACTGTGTTGATGATCCCCTTCAGTGAAAGTGGTAGGTTCATCGAGAGACCCTGCCTCAAGGCCAAAGGGCTGAAGAGGGTAGAGGAGGACACCTGACTTCCTGATGTGACCTCTGAATTCATGTACATAGGTGCACCTTTCTCTCTCTCTCTCTCTCTCTCTCTCTCTCTCTCTCTCTCACACACACACACACACACATACACACCAGAAATTTCGTGGTTCCACGGTGTGTACCAAAAGGTCAGGGAAATTCTAATAATTGGCAATTTTAGCTAGAATTTCCTTCTATAGCTTTATGACAAAGTCTTTATTTTTCACTTTTTAGTTTATTCTTCAAGAATTTCACATATGAACACAATATATTTTGATGATCTTCTCCTGGAACTCCCCTTCCAACTCCCCCTGGATCCATCTTCCATGTCCTCCACTCCAGCTGCCCAAAGATCCTCCTCTTAAGGTGGGGCTTCAGAGCTTTCCCCTCCTTGTGCTGGGATGTTGGCTGACTTCATCTTGCACAGGTGTTCATGCAGCCATAGCTACTTGAATAAGTGAGTGCAACAGGCCAGCCGTGTCCAGACTCATTGCTGTGCTCTGGTCTACCTTAACCTCTGTCTTCTCTGCTATTTCTGCTCACTTTCCTGTGACATTCCCTGAGCCTTGGGGGCAGGAACTGTGATACAGAGGTCTCATTTAGTGTAAAGCATTTTATAGACACATTTAATTCTCTGCACTTTGACAAGTTGTGAATATCAGTATTAACCAATGTCCGCTGCGAAAAGCTTTTTGAAGGGGACTGAGAAATACACTTCTGAGTGTAGAGAAGTATTTAGGAGCTAATTTTGCACTATGTCAATTTAACACAACTACAGTAATAGTGTCACCTAGGGCATGTGGGCTCCCCAGCCTTGGATTCTTGGTCAGATTTACAGCAACAGATATGCATTTGCTCCTGCAGAGGGGTCTTAAATCCAACTAGAAAACACTTGACTACTCACACAGTATTCAAACCACTATTGCACTCATGGACAAATCTTCCCAGAGGGTCATTATCATGGCTCACAGTGTTCTCAGATGGGTAAGACCTTGACTTTTCCTCCCTGCAGCCGTCATGGCCCCTTGTGGTACTGTGGAAGCTAGCATGCATCGAGGAAGCTTCCTGGCCAGAATCAGTTGGATTTCTCTATGTCTTGTGTCCAGTGTATGATGTCTGCAGTTATAGGGTCTTGACATCAAGTTCTGGTGGGCAACCGGGAGCAGTGAGAATAGCTTGTGTTCTTTCGGTGGTCTCTGGGGCCTCACTGATCAACAACTGGTAAGGAGGTGTGCCTTACCTGTTTTTTTGCTTGACAACCTGTGGTTTCTAGGAGTAGAGTTAACCTCTGTGTTGGACAATTTCATTTCAATTTTTGTCACCCGTCTGTCTGTCTACCTATTCATCCATGAAGCTTATGAAATAGTAAGCTTTCAAATGAATATTTCAGACGTCCCTAGTATTAGTTACCCCCTCCACATTCCCTTCTTTGCCATCCCATGTCCCCACTGAAGTTCTGCCCTCATTGCGCTTTTTTTATTTTTCTTGGTAAATTTTGTCATATAAGCAGTACTCAAAGAATAAAGTCAGGACCACTATTCCTGTTCTTGAAACCTTTACTACCCTTTTCCTTTCTCCAGGGCTTGACTCTTCCCTCTAGGGTGAAATTTCTATTGGCTTTTAGGGCGATGCTAAGACGTGAATCTCCTTATTTCCATAACCAGGAAATAATTTCCCTGAATGCTAATGCCTTCTCTTTCCCACCTGTACCGCCTGCACAAGAACATAGATCATCTTCCTCACTTGCTCGTGGAGTTCTGCTCCCCGGCTCAGCCAGCTGTTTCTGATTTGTTCTGAGTAAGGGCTGGTACTATGCCAGAGGAGAGCAAAGGGAATAAAACATTCTGAGTCTATTGTAATACTGTATTCTATTTCTCTTTCTTTGGGAGATCCTCTCCTTGGCACTCCATGTAAGAGAAAAATATACATACATAAGACAGTGTATGTCTTGTCTTATTCAGGAAGATTTTTTCTAGCACTATACATTTACCTGAAAATTTCATAACTTCATTTTTCTTAACAGCTGAATAATATTACATTGTGTGAATGGGCCACATTTTCACTGTCTCTTCATCAGTTGATGGACATCTAGGCTATTTCCAATTTCTGGCTGTTATGAATAGAGTTGCAATAAACATGGATGAGAGTATCTCCATAGTAGGGTATAGAATCATTTGGGGTTATTATCAAGAGTAGTATAGTTGGATCTTGAAGTATATCAATTCCCAGCTTCCTGAGGAACTGCCGTGCTTGTTTCCATAGTGTTTGTGCAAGTTTGCACCCAGCCATGAATAAATGTTCCCTTTCCTATATTCTTTTCAGCTCTGCTATTTTGTAAAAGAGGAGATATTGTTGAAGAACACCTACAATAAAGGGCATTTGAAAACCCATATGGAAGCGGAAGCTTCCAAAAACAAATACGCACCTAAAAGGAATCTTAATGAAGCTACCAATTAACAGGAGAGACAATGCCACAAGCAGATATCTTATACTATCAAGAAAAGCCTCCAATTTCAGGAATGGGTTGCATCTTGTAGAGTCATTAACCAAAGGGTTCCCCTGAAACCCCCAAACATCATTGGCTATTGCCGAGGCTATTGGCTGCTCCTCACAACCTGATGGCAAAGCTCTGTTGTGGAAGACACATGTTCATAGAGAAGTCAAGCTGGTGTCTAACTGGAAGCTTTACTCCTACTAACTGGCACTCATGGGGCTGGAAAGTATTCTGCACGCTACTGGAGAAGGAAATGTAACCATCATTATCACTCATCTATAAATCCCGTGACCTACAACAGTGTCCTGGCTGAAAAATATACCAATAAAATAGTGGCACAAATGTCATGGGATTAATTAAACACTTTCTGACTAGATTTAAGGACAATTTCATGTGATGGAACGTATGCCTGACCCTGCTAAAGTTGCAAGTACCTGAGACTAGATAGGTCATGGACATAGGGGGAAATCTATGCTATTATTCTGCCAAAGGGGCATAACAATAAAATGACTCCTCATCACACCCTGCCATATCCATAGATACCAACTCACACCAGAGAATCTTTTTTTTTTAGTTGTAATTTTTTTTATTGGAAAACAAATATATTACTTGGAATGGATTTGAGGCAAATTGTGCCATAAGCAGATTTTAAGTGGCTAAACAAAGTTTAAAAAGCAAGTAACAATAAAAGAAAATGTTTTTGGTACAATACCAGCAGTACAAAAAAATAGTGTATGAGTACCTGGATAAAACACCTGTTTTGAAATAGTGCAACTTTGAAGTACATATTGTTGACTGTTCACAGTACACACAGAGTTACAACTCCACACTTCAACAATCCCCTGACTCTGTCTACTCTCTCTCTACATCTCTGTTAGGACTCCCCACCTGGCTTTACTCTGTTAAGTCATTGGTCAAAAGCAGCTTCTTTATTAACCAATGGCAATAAAACACACTCACAGGATACAAAAGGAATTCTACACCTCCACACCTCCTCCCCCTTTCTGTTTAAATAAAAAGGAAGGCTTTGACTTTAATGTAGTAAAATTACATATAACAAAACAGGTATCAAGCAAGAATTACATTTACAATATTTATATTTATTTTATCTTTTATCATATCTAAGAAAAACTATAATTATTACTATTCTTCAACTCCATCAAAGACTCCAGAAGGATATAATATTGCCTAAGTAAACAGGAAGGCTGAATTTACTTTTATTTTTACTTTATGTGTATGCATTTCTGTGTGTATGTATGTCACATACATGAAGACACTTGCAGAGGCCACACACTTCAGATCCCTCTCCCACCTGATGTAGGAGCTGGGAACCAAACTTGGGCCCTCTGGAGGAGCAGCTCACACTCTGAGCAGCTGAGCCATCTCTCCAGCCCTATAAGCTCGGTTTTCCTGATGATCTGTTGCCACCAGATGGCAGCACACGTTGGGACAATAGCCACTAGCCCTGTCAAACAGCTAAGAAGTGGAACTAGACTACATGGTACTGCTAGATGGGCGGACTTGATGAATGTGATAACTACACGCAGCAGAATACCCTTCCGACTTTAGAAGGACATTCTGCCATCTCCATATATGCCTGGTTTTTGGTAAAACAAATACTGCAAGATTCCACTTTTGTAGTCATATGTACTCAATAATCTCATCTCAGAATCCTTAACTGAGACATAGGTAACAGGTCCATTAGTCCAGGGTTAGGACAGAACATCTTTCAGAAGTATTTATTATGCAGCCTACCAGTTAAAAATTCATTGCCAATACTCACCATCTAGAATTCTGATGGCCTCTGTATTTGTTTTGTTCATAAAGTTTTGTTTCCTGAAGGCAGGAAACACACACACAGATACACAGACACACAAACATGCACACACACATACATATACACACCCACACACGCACGCGCCCCCACACACGCATGCACACATGCGTGCACACACACACACATTCCACTAATCTTTTAGACATCTCACATAGTTCTGTAGCCCAGGTTGTCCTCAGACTTGCTGTGTAGCTGAGGACTGTCTGCCTCCCCCGTCTCCCTCACTTCAATTGCTGGGATTACCACCTGGCTTAGACATATATTTGTATCCCCCAAACATTTTAACAAAATCCAGGATGTCTTCTAAGCATTACGCCTGCTTCCACAGAGACAGTTTTAAACTTACTGTGTTTATTTTGGCATTGTTTGCACTACCATGGTCATTCCTTACACTAGAATGAACCCCCAGATATCAGATAGAGGGTGACGTTTGAAATTTTGATTGCAGTATTAATATCTTATAGCTGTATGTAGCAGAGATAATATGCTATTTAGAATCTTTAGTTTCGTTTGGTAGGTAACTGATACATTGCACAGTGAATACGATTCAAAGGGAATGTTGTTTTCTCTGTTACTCAGTGACCTGACCCTGATGCTTCCATCCTGCCCAGTATCTCCATCTCCTTACGTCTACCTTTCCCCTGGGAATGAGGCAGAGGAGAGTATTTTGTGGGATCCTGTCAGTGGAACTTGGAGAATGAAGGGCTCCCCAGGGTTCCTCTTCATTCCTCTGGATGCTGCGTTCTTGGCTAAGCCATTAGTCCCTTTCCTGAACCATTGCCAGTTCCCACTGTCCACCCCCACCCCTGGGCATGTGTTAGTTTAGATGACACCAGAAGAATAGCTGAGACTCCTCAAGGAGAGTGCCTTTGACGGAAGGACCAGAAACCAGCCGTGTGTCCAATGGTTGGGGATTGGACTGTAGGTACAGAGAGGGCCTGGGAAGAATCCAGGAGGGAGGAGGGAGGCTCAAGGGCAGGGGAGTTGGAGCTTCACTGGGTCCTCTGTTGTGCATGGCAGGGATGACTTCCCCAATGAACTTGGAACTCATTTAGGAGAGCCCCCCCTTTTCTGTATGAAATCTGAAGAAAATGTAGTAAGGTTTTGTTGTTTTTCTTTCCATAGGACTCCCAGGTTCCTGTGGTAGGTGTTGTTAGGGACCAGTGTCATTGTGGGTACAGGATACAGCCACAGGGGAATGGGTCATGGTCTCACATATGGCAATGGGGGTTCCTACAGAAGTACAAGCCTGTCCATCTTAAAGAGATGTATTGTCTGCGGGGCAGATGGGAGCCCCTGGCTGGTTTATTGCGAAGGTTCTGAGTTTAGTTAGAGTTAGGGAGAAGATGCCTCTTCTGAGATATCTGTGATGAGAGAAGAATTCAGCCACCACACGTCCAGGAAGAGGAGGGTTTCAGCCACCACACGTCCAGGAAGAGGAGGGTGATTTTAGTCTCACTTCTGCTTTGGTGGGCATTCCTGTTGACATGGGAGATGCTGCAGAGAGACACATTTCTGTTGGCCAGGGGTGGAGGACAGGGCTCCAGGACATGGGAAGGGGATGGAGGGGGACTTTGTGTGGCTGCTGCTGGCAGGTCATTTTTCCGTGGCTGACAGGAATCTGTAAGGAACAGCACACACATATTTAAAATTTCCTGTCGTTTTGTTCCCAGGAGTCCCAGAGACCAGCATAGCTCTGCCATTTCTTGTACAAATGTCCTTCCCCGAAGTCTTTCTGGCACATCTATGATGGCCACAACACTGGCAGCAGCTTCCAGACAAGGAACTTCCTCGGGACTCTGATCATCTCCTTTCTGTGCTCAGGTGAGCAGCCTGAACCGTGGCCCATGATGAACACCATCCATGTGGTGTCCAGTTCAGCAGAGGGGCCAGCCGGTTGGCAGTGGTGTAGCACTGTGCAGGTTAGGGACAGGAGGTTTTCAGCTGAGGAGACTGTGGGTCTGGTTGTCCCGTTAGCTGTGGGAGGTGGTGGAAGTTCTCTTTTAAATGTGGATAACAATCCCAGGCTGCAAGAGTTAAGGAATGAATTTGGCAGTGAGGCAGTTACTGAGTGAATGAATGTTCACAGAAACTCCAGAGGAGACATAGGCACAGATCAGAAATGGATGCCTCAGTGAGGGTGGGGGTGGGGCAAGTGTAGTGGAGGGAGGTCCTCACAAAACTTCCTGTCAACGCCTGCTCTTATTCCATTGCCATAGAAGTAGAAGGCACACGTTTATGTAGGGACTGGCAACAGAACTCTCTGACATCGGATGCAAACAGAAATGACCTCTAGCCCTGCTCCCCTTCCTCAGCAACTGTGGGAGCAAGAAGTCCCTTGATCTAGGTGCACAGAGCTGCCTTCTGTCCAGAGACTGCTGCTCATTTCCCTAGGCCTCTTTCTGAAGCTGGAGGTTCTGGGTCTGCTCTCAGAACAGGCACTGCTCCAGCATCCACCTCCTCCTTTGGGCTGCTCTTCATTCCTTCTCTTGTCTTTTTATTCTGTCAACCCGACATCCTCTGCTCAGCTCGCTATCCTGTGAGTTCACAATTTATGAGGATGCTATACTCTCTCTTCTGTCCTTTTCACACTGGTTGGGAGGGGTAACTATTATCTGACGACCCCAAATCGTGGAATGTAGGAATACTAGTTAATATCACACACACACACACACACACACACACACACACACACACACACACACACACACATTTACTGGGATTAACTATGGTAAAAGCTCTCTATAGTTCTCAAAGGCAATCATTCTATAGGCTCCTTTCATTAGATGCACGTGTTCCTTTCCAGGAGTTCAGCTGCCTTTGCCAATAACCTTTATAATCCTCACCAAATCCTTTGAACAACCAAGATCCGTCTTAGGGTGATCCATATGTCATTCCGAAGCTCCTGGCCAGATACACAACACATTCTCCATCAGCCCTGCCACTTTACTTATCTGCCTCTCTGGGTGTAATGTCGTGAGAGGAAGGACCTAAATGGCCTGAAGAGGGCCTTCCATGGCCTCAACAGGGGGAACAGATTCCCTCTGGACAACCTGATTCCAGGCGGAGCTCTTTGGATCTGGAAACATGTGTCAAACCATCTCTACAGAAAACTATCCTCTCTTGCTACCTGTGACTAATGGCTTTTCTTCTCCTGCAGTAAGGATAGGTCAGGATGAGACAGGCATGCACCAGGCATCCACATGTTCACATCTGTCAAGTCAGGCTTTAACTGGGTACTGTTTGACTGTTAAAACCATGACTGTGGATTCCTGGAGCCTGGGCCATGTTATCTAACTTCTCATACCTCTATTTCCGTTCTTTGCTTTGTGTCGTCACCAAGACTCTCTTGTTGTCTCGTATGAAATACCTGCTATTTTGATCATTTACATTGTCAGGGTTTTCCGGTGATGCAGTCATTGACAAGTCACTCATTTCCCAGTGCATAGCTCCACAGCCAGGCCCACATAGGCAGCCCTAGTTAAACCACATGGGTCTCAAAGCAAAAGCAAAAAACAAAACAAAACAATAAGACATTAAAGCAGGAGGGGAACTTGTTGGAAGGAGAAGAAGGGAGGAAGTTGGTGGGAATGAGAGAGAGAGACAGAGACAGAGGAGAAGGAGGATGGGAGAAGAGTTTAACCAAAATATATTATATGCATACACGGAACTATTAAAGTCTAAATTAACTTTTAAAAAGCAAAGAGATAAAAAGAAAACCCAGATTGTTGCTTGATTTTGATATTGGTTGTATAGGCAGCCATCTACCTGATGCATTGAAGGATTTAACAGCTGGATGTCCCTTTTGTCCTTCTTGCCTGATTCTTTGTATCTAGTTATAAGAAGAAACACAGCTCCAGTGCGGCAAATGGGCATCTGAGAAATGCTGGGCTAAGACCACAGGAACGCACGCGGGGAATATACTAATGGAATCGTTTGTGACCCATCCCCTCTGTATGAAAGACCCTTTGTCTTAGTTAATTATCTTTTGCTGTGATCAAACACTGGCCACCTTGGGTCAGAAAGTTCATTTCAGCTCACAACTTCTAGCTCTCCCTCAGGGGAAGTCAAGGCAGGAACACAGGAAGGAAACCGGAGGCAGGAACTGAAGCAGGCATCAGGGAGAAAACCAGTTCCTGACGAACTTCCTGTGGCTTGCTCAGCCAGCTGTTTTCCTTATACTGCTCAGGCAAAGCCACCCAGGGATGGCACTGCCCACAGTGGTCTGCGTCTGCCACGACATAAAAATTATGAAAATGTCCTGCAGATATGATTATAGGTCAATCTTACGGAGGAAATTCCTCAACTGAGGCTGCCTTTTCCCAGATAACTCTAGTTTGTGTCAAGAGAAAAATTAACCAGTACAATCGACCCTCGTCAGCCTGGCACACAAACACCGCTGTTGAAAACTAACGGTTCCTTTCTTGTTTTACTCTCAGATCTCACGTTAATATTACAGTATAAAACTTTAAAGTCCCACAGCTTTTAAAAGTGCCGAGCCTCAGGTTTTCTCTGTGATTCCTTCAATCATGAAGTAGCTGACTTGATAGAATAGTAGAATAACGTTTTTCCAGATAAAACCTGTGGTGGTTTGAATGAGAAATGTCCTCCGTAGACTCTCGGATTTGGATGCTTGCTCTGCAGTTTGTGGTACTGCTTCAGGGGGTCAGGAGCTGTGGTTTCACTGTAGGAAGTATGTATGCCACTAGGGGTGAACTTTGAGATTTCATAACCTTGCCCTGCTGAAAACAGCAAGGCATAGCCCCCTAGCCCCCAACCCCTCCCCCGTGCAGTTCCTGAGATGCAGGAAGCAGTTCCCTCCAGACAACCCAGTGGCAGCTAAATGAGCGCGATTACTTGAGGATCAAGGAGAAAACACCTGCATGCCCAGGACCACTTCTATGGTGTCTACATACGCATTTGGCAATGTTACAGATGATTCTGGTTATAGCAATTTTTTTTTCTTTCAAGACAGGGTTTCTCTGTAGCTTTGGTGCCTGTCCCGGAACTAGCTCTTGTAGACCAGGCTGGTCTCGAACTCCCAGAGATCTGCCTGCCTCTGCCTCCCAAGTGCTGGGATTAAAGGTGTGCGCCATCACCGCCAGGCTTGGGTTATAGCAATTCTATTAGTGTACTTGTTCTCCATGTTCTTTTTCTCCTTCCACACCAGTGGTTTCTAAAAATATGAATGTGCTGTATGATAATATGAGTCCTCTTGATCTGATAGAGTGGGCAGGCATTGAAGCTATAAAACAGGTTATGGGAAAAAACCTGACTGATAAAAGAATTGGGGAAATTTGGGAAAAATGAAGAAATTGTTCTTCGCTTGATTATGAAAATTGGCGAAAGAATTATACTGAAACAGAAAGAAACTTGACTATGATAAATAGAGTTTCTGTGGAACCTAGGACTGTTAGGGTTGACTGCCTATGGCCTTATAAATCAACATCTGAATTGTGAGGAACAACAATGGGAAAGGTATGACGGTGGAGTGAAACCCACTGAACTATGCTTCTGTACACCTCAAGTAGTTAGCCTCTGAGGTGAGAGCCTCAGAAGTTGGTTTATGATTAACTCAGCTAAGAATTAAGAACATAATGGCTGGCATGCGGCTTGGGAACTGGGAAATGTCATAATGAATGATGATGTTCTGATTTCAAAGAATCTTATGAACTGCATTGCCCAGGTAATGATTAACCTGTGACAAGAGAAAAGAATCATTTTACTTGTGTAAAATTTACAATAAAAGACAGAGGTTTGAAGCTCAGTGAAGAAGAAGAACCTGCAGCTGCTAGCCTGTCAGCTCGCATCAGAATCCTATGATCCAGTACTCACTTCACCTTCCAGACATGCCAGACTCGAGCTCCGCTTCTCTGCTGAGACTGGTCCCCGGCATCGTCCTACCTCCTCTTTGTTCGGGTTCGTGTTTGCCCTTAGAGATATGGTCTCAGCTTCCTGCTTCCATGCCTCCTTGCCTTGATAGACAGCTATCCCTCAGAACCATAAGACAAGGCAAACTCTTCCTTCCATATGTTACCTTTGTTATGGTCTTTTAAAACACCAACAGAAAGCAGTTAATATACAGCTAAGGAGGCAGTTGGGTGGCAATAGGCTGGTGGCTGGATAGAATTATTTGTTTGTTTATTTATTTGTTTATTGATTGATTTATTTACTATGCATACAGTGTTTGGCCTGCAAGTACACCTGCAGGCCAGAAGAGGGCAATAGATCTCATTACAGATGGCTGTGAACCATGTGGTTGCTGGGAATATACTCAGGACCTCTAGAAGAGCAGCCAACACTCTACCTCTGAGCCATCTTTCCAGCCCTGGGAGAGAGTTTTTGACAAGGCAGTATATGCTTTGAACCAGTGTCCAACATATGGTACAATCTCTCTCAAACTAAGATTCCCTGGTGCAGGATTCAAGGGGTGGAAATAGGAATGGCACCATTCATTATTATCCCTACTGATCCACCAGGGTCGCCTGTTGCTTGTTACTGTGACCTTGTGTTCTGTGGACTTAGAAGTTTTGGTTCCAGAAGGGGGATCGCTTCTACCAGGAGATGCAACAAGCACAGCACTTTACAGAAAGCAAGGACTTCCTCCTGGTGTTCTGGGCTTCTGATGCCACTGAGTCAGTGGGCTAAGAAGGAAGGAACACTGTTAAGATATGTGATTGATCCAGATTACCAGGGGGAAATTTGGCTGTTTTCCCAAAATGGAGATAAGGAAGATCATGTCCATAGTGCAGGAGATTTTTAGGGAGTCTCTTGGAGTTGCCATGTCCTGTGATTAAGGTCAGTGGGAACTTGCAACAACCCAACCCAGGCAGGAGGATAAAGGACCCAGACATTTCAGAAATAAAGACATGCATCACCCCTTTGGGTAAAGCATGAAGACCTGCTGGCGTCCTTGCTGAGGGCAGAGGAAATACAGAATGGGTAGTGGAGGTAGGTCGCTATAAAAAAAAAAAAAGCAAAAACAAAACAATCAATAACCACCAAGTGACCAATTATAGAAATGAGGATTGTAACTGAGAGGAAGGTTCCTACCCCATTTGTTCAGAATATGCTTATGCATATGTTAAGACGACCTCTGTGATTTCTTTTATTTCTTTATCATGTAATGCAGCATCTTTGATGATAATATTAGTGGTCAAATGCTGCAAATCTATATTATCCTATTTAAATTATGGAGATTAAAAGCCTAAATATTACTCACGGACTTTGCCACCCCAGTTCCAGATGCTTGTATTTGGAGCTGCAAGGTTTGGATTTTCTCTCCTGACTTTGGTTTTGCTTTGGTACAGTTGCTTACTTTCTATAGGCTTGTTTCGTCTCTTTTGGAATAAGAATGTCTTCTTGATACCATCATATGTTGGAATTATGTCATTTGTTTTCGGTATTTGTAGGGGCTTACCTGAGTAGCAACCTGTAAGTGAAGAAGTGTCCTTGCTTGCCTTAACTGATGCGCGATGGCTCACCCTGACTGGGGCCGCAGAAGGAAAATTAGTTGCCTTTGGCTCCCTCTTGCGGTTTGGCCTTTTGCTGCTACTAACTCCCGCTATCAGAACCAGGAATTCTGGGCTTCTGGTACTGACTCTCCAGAAACCTTCCTGGTTTTCAACTCCAGGTTGGAACTGCTGAGGCACCCAGCCTCAAAGATCTAGGAACTGCCAGGTTGTCGGCCTTTCTATGTGAGACAGCCACCATGTCACTACTCCTAATGTGAGGCACCCGGCCGCAAGGACCTGGCAATGCTAGGTGCTCAATCCTTCAGGTGTGAGAAAACATTTGGCACTATTCTAATTTACATTGGTTTAATAAATTCTCTGATACATTTAGATATATTCATCTTATCAATTCAGTTGCTCCAGAGAGCACCAATACAGCCTTCCCTTCCTTAACTGGCTAGCACTCTTGCATCTACCTGAAGCAGGGACCAGCTGGAAAGCACGAAGAGGAGCAGACAAATGGTCATGAGTGTGTGGGTGTAGCGGTGTGTGTGTGTGCACGTGCAAGCCTGGAGAGGCTAGAAGTTGACACAAAGACAACTTCCTCGGCAGACGGTCCTCCTTGACTTTTGAAGTGGGGTCTCTTTAAACCAGGAGCTCAGAAATGGGCTACACTCGCTGACCAACAAGCCCCAGAGGTCTTCCTGCCTCTGTCCATCCCTCTAGCATGGCATTACGGGTGCCCATCATTGTGCCTGGTTTTTCATATGGATGTCATGAATCTGAACTCAGATCCCAAACAATCTCCCCGTCTCCAAAATGAACAAAATTCAAGGAAAAAAAAAAGAAAATGTGAAGAGCAAGAACTTGTGTCTAGATGTGGACTGGTAACTGTCGAATAAAAAGCTTCAACTGCAGACATCGTGTCTGGCCTTCTTCCTTGTACTGTGATATACACACAAAATTAATATTCTGTGTCAGGCACCTGCCCCCAGAGCTGTCATCAAGCGGACCCATGTTCCACATACCTCTAGATTTAACATGAAACCCGCCAGGAGAAAACTGTACAGTGCAGTTGTCATGAGAAGCAGGTGTTCCGTGTTGAGTGTGAACTAACGCTATGCAATGAAATCACCTCTCAATTCGCCAACCCTCACCATCAGCATCACCTTGCAGACTCTCTTTTAGCATCTCGAAGGCCTGTCCTTCTCCCTGTCAGCTTCCACATACTCAGCACCCCCATTTCACTCCTGGCTAACATGCAGATTCTTCTGATTATATATGGTCAAGGTAGCACTTGCAGCTACCTCACCAAGCCTGCAGAGGGCAGCAGCAGAGACGGAAGGGGTTTTAAAAAAACACCCTACAAAGGGGACTCTGTGTGTGTGTGTGTCTCTGTGTGTCTGTGTGTGTGTGTAATTTGGGAAGGGAATGGCTGAATATAGGTGATATGAAGTGGCAAATGAAGTAACAAGGAAGGGTCTTCAATGGGGGAAGAGGAAGGGAGAAGAGGGAAGGGGGAAAATAATGCTAAGGTTCTTGTTTGTTAAAGTCTCAAAGAATCACATTATTTTTATCTACTTAAACTTATTCACAATGCATATAAGACTACACACACACACACACCTACCTTAAAAGAAGTTAAGCCACTCTGACTGACAGTGCTGCCCATAGGAACTGTATATTTATAAAACCCCAGTACCAGGCATGAGAAACTTTTTTTTTTTTACTTATTTATTTATTTTTATTCTTTTTTAATTAAAATTTCCACCTGCTCCCCATTTCCCATTTCCCTCCCCTCCTCCCAAATATTGCCCTCCCCCCACTTCCCTCCCCCTATCCCCACTCCTCTTCTCCTCCCCCCACTCCATTCCCCCTCCCTCTCGTTACTGAAGAGCAGTCCAAATTCCCTGCCCTGCGGGAAGACCAAGGTCCTTCTATCTACGTCCAGAAAGGTGAGCGTCCAAACAGGCTAAGCTCCCACAAAGCCAGTTCATGTATTAGGATCGAAACCTAGTGCCATTGTCCTTGGCTTCTCATCAGTCTTCATTGACCGCCATGCTCAGAGAGTCCGGAATCAACCCATGCTTATTCAGTCCCAGACCAGCTGGCCTTGGTGGGCTCCCAATAAATCAGTTCCACTGTCACAGTGGGTGGGTGCATCCCTCGTGGTCCTGATTTTTTGCTCATGTTCTCCCTCCTTCTGCTCCTCATTTGGACCTTAAGAGCTCAGACCGTTGCTCCAAATTGAGACTCTGTCTCTACCTCGATCCATCGCCAGATGAAGGTTCTAAGGTGATATGCAAGATATTCATCAGTATAGGATAGGGTCATTTCAGGTTCCCTCTCCTTAGTTGCCCAAGGTACCAGCTGGGGACATATTCCTGGACACCTGCGAACCCCTCAAGAGTCAAGTCTTGCCAACCCTAAGATGGCTCCCTTAGATAGGATATATACTTCGCTGCTCCCGTATCCATCCTTCCTATATCCCAACCATCCCAATCCTCCGAGCTCCTCCCATCCTCCCCTTCTCATATTTCAGGCATGAGAAACTTTTGCAGTGATTGGTCAGCGTAGTTCAAGTGACTCCTGAAATAATATGGATTACCAGTGCATCCCTTGGTTGCCCCTTAGGGGTTGAGGGAGCATCTATTGCTAAAGACAACAACGGTTGAGATGATTTGGAGCTGGAGCTGACCTGACAGCCTCTTTCCTGCACTCCAGCTTCTACAGTCTCAGAAACACTACGTCAGCTGCCAAGGGAGGGAAGCAATTCCAGTCTTATCCAGCTGCACCACCTGCGAACCATGACAGCTTCCACCATGGCAAGATACGCATAAAGGTGCCCTAAGTGTTACATGTCAGTGGAACCGATTGCCATCTGGCCAAACTTAAGGACCACCCAGCAAGAGGGAAATCGAGCTTTGTACTGGAAACTTAACCAGCTTCCAAGGGATTTTGAGATCATGGACGTTAGAAAATACTACCACACTTGGCAAGCCCAGCACAATTCCTTAGTATTGCATTCTAAATCTTTCCTTAAATCCACAGGTAATGTAGCTACCACCCCTTGTAAAGAGAACCCCGTTTTAGCAAATGGAGACCATTGGAGAAACCCATAACTGAACACAATGCACAAATCAATGCATATTGTGGAGAGCCCAGCCCCATATGATACATCTACAACACAACTCAGGGGGGCGCCACAGAGGAGGGAGTGGGAAGTAAAAGCCAGAATGCCAGGAAGCCTGCGGTGAAGCAGTCTCTTCTAGAACTGGCTGCATAAAACAAAACCATCACAGCAACAGTATCAATGGATATGGTACCACGGAAGAGGGGAAATTCATGGGATTCCACCCCTGGAAAGGGAACTACAGGTAAGCAATGACTGTTGGGAGAATTAGCCTCTCCCCATACTGGTTGTCCAGTCCAGAGTGGTCAACCTTGGGACCATATACATGCATCAACAAAAACAGACTCAGCAGGTTTATACTTGAGAGTGGGAGGGCATGTGAGGGGTTTGAAGGAAGGTAGTTAGGAAAGGGGGGGAGAAAGTGATGCAATTCTGTTTCAATTAAACACATATTTGAATCAATGGAGAATTGAGAACAATGAACTCATGTTAAGGCCTGTTGCTGAAGACAACACCTACATAACTCATTGAACACAGAGAAGTCAAGCAAGTGCCCACCTAGAGCCTTCATTGCTACTGACTAGTGTTCCTGGTACTAGGGGGTACAAACATTCAGAGAGTCAGAGACCTTGGGATGCTCAGTTCTAAAGGGGATGTCTCCATCAAATCCCTCTCCTCAGGGCTCAGAGGCCTATGCAAAAGATGAGGTGGAAAGATTGTAAGAGCCAGTGGAGGTGGGGACGACAGGGAAACAAGACTTTCTAGGTACAATAGGACTGACACACACACACACACACACACACACACACACACACACGAGTACACAGAGACTGTGGTGACATACACAGGTCCCAGCCCTAGAAAGGAAACTGGATAACACAGCCATCCCTAACACAGAAGCAATCACCAATTGATGACTGCCTGCTCAAAGAGAGAGAGACAGAGAGAGAGAGAGGAAGGAAGAAAAAGGAAGAGCGGTTTTCTCCAAGGTAGTCTCCTGGATATACAAACCACACTTAAGTGCAGGCCCCATAACCAGCAGGAGATGATCAACACAAAATGAACTCAGCGGCATTTTTGGAGGACTTTTGTCTCATAATGCTTTGTCTGGGTGTTTTTCTTACCTTACTGGTCTGTGTTTTTAGGGGATCTCTGTGCAAGTGAGCGCGTGTCACTCTGCATCTGTATGTGTTTCATGCATTTTATCTTCATCCCTGTGCGTGCTGTCCTCTTCTTTTTTCTCTCTCCTTTTCTTTTCCCCTGTTTTCTAATGAGAGGGAGAAAGAAAAGGTGTGGATTTTGGTGGGTGGGGAGGTAGGTAGGATCTGGGAAAGAAGTAGGAGGTAAACACTCTGCCATGGGAGAACTCCACATGGGAGAAGCCCCTTCCTCCCGTTCACTTCCTCATCTATAAGCTAAGCCCATGTTCTGTGGCGGCCGTGACTTACAGGCCACTGCATCCCCAGAGCTCAGTTCTAACTAACAACCTATCTAGAGCTGTACCAATGTGGCCCATGTGTGTCCACGGGCAGCTGGCCCTGGTTATGAATTCTTCTTCCTTAGAAGATCATGCATACACTGCAGTGAGCCAGAGAACAAGTCAACTGTGTACCAGCAGACAATGGTGCCTGCAATTGTACATCTAGGGAACAGAGTTTGAAGAGAGGAAGCGTGAGACTACCCATCTTAGTGCTGTCCCCCATGATGATGTGATCTTGTGTCCCAGAGAGCTGAAATGGGCTGTGTGGGCAGAAGTGACTTCTTCCCATCTTCACAGCGCCTCCTGCTTGCAAACCTTCTGTCTCAACCGATTCAGTTGAGAGTCAACCAGTCTTTCAAAGTCTTTGCGTGGGGGAAACTATAGCTGCATGAGTTTATGCGGCCACACACACACACAAATGCTGTCTTTTGACCTATTTTAATTATGCGGAAATTTTGCCTCCTCATCTAGATGTACTGACAAGTTTCCTAACTTACTTTAAAACCTGAGCTGTTTTGTGGGAGGTTAATGAGCGCATTTTGCGCTGAAAGTCAGGCTCAGACATCAGGAGTTCGAGCGAGCTTCCCTACCCTCCAGTATTCTGCTCTCCAGGTTTGAGCATGGGCTCAAGGTGATGCAGCGATCTAGGCCTTTGGGCTCTTTGTTTCCAGTTGCTATCCTGTGGGTCAGAGCACAGGGCCCAGGCAGCAGGGTGAGGGGCTCTAGTGTGCTTGGAGACCCACAGAAAAGTTACAGCGTGCTCTGGGAAGGACACTGAATTGTAGCCACCTCGTACCACTTCTCCAGAGAAGTGGGGGGGGGGGGGGAAGAGAGGGCAGGTAAAGGCAGGTACTCTTTGTTCTGCTGTCTGAGGACAAAAAGGACTTCCTGGTGAGTGTCTAGATTTCTTGTATGTACACATGATAAAATTACCATCAACTAGCACATCAGCTCTGGGCTTTAGATTAAGTGAAGATCATTTAAATTCACTGAACACGTACCTAAGACGATACACCATGCCTAGCGTAGTGTAGAAGGTAGTTACTGATGTTTAGGTAGAGCGGAAATATAGAGAAATATAAGTTTGATCATTTTGGGTGATGGCTGGGGATGCGTGGGTCATGGAAAAAAAAAGAACCATACTCTGCAGGAATGTGGCAGAGGCGATTCCGTATTGTTTTAGAATTTTCTATATTGGTCTAGAACCATAAGTTCATTCAGGCTTTTGTTCTCCTTCAGGGATGAATACTTTGCCTTCTCCTTTCCTTCAAAGCTCCCTTGGGCAGTGGTCTGGAAGGAAACGTACCCAATCTTTCCTATTTGAGTAATGCTAATTTTGTTATGTGTGTTCCTTACAACTCAGAGGGCTCTGATCATGCCATACCACCAGTCGCCAGCTGGTGGTGCTAGAGGCACCCCTGCTTTCTGAATAGCGGACGGGTGGGGCTGCTTAAACACCTTAAGCCCATTTAAACTCTGCAACTCGACACCACGACTGGCAGCCATGCTCTGTCTGCAACTGTCTAATGTGATCAGACTTTTCTAGTTTGAAATGTTAATGGAAGAAACATCAATAGATATAACCCACAACAATAAAATCTCCTCGAGGTCCTCAGTAATTTTAGTAGTGTAAAGCATTTCTGAGACTAAACAGTCAGAGAGCTGCAGCAGTGATCACCCTCCTGCCAGAGTGGGCTTCATGCCTACAGTTCTGGTCCCAGAATTGCATGCCACGGCCTTGCATGGACTTGCAGGGCCTGTTTTATGTCCAACCCAGCCTGCAGCCCCAACTCCCCAGCTCTCTTGTGTGGCCAGGTGCTTCTCAAAGAGGTGGATCTGGGAGCCAGCACCCCAGGCATTGAGGACAGGTGTGCAGAGGGGAGAAGGAGGCGCTCTGGTTTGAGCAGGGTCTCCAGCTCACTCTCAAGTTGCCCCTGAATTCACCAGGCTCATTCCGAGGATTTTCTGCTCTCTCCCTCCTCTCAGGCCGCCTTGTCCGTCAGTGGCTTCCCCGTATTCTCTGTAAGAAGGCAGACATGACTGGTTGGAAGTGTCACCCCAGCCCCTGGCATCCATTTTGGAATGTTGGGTGGACAGTTCCATCTCAATCCCCCTCCCCTGGGAGTTGCCTCAGTCCAAACTCCACCTCCGAGAAAGTCCGCCAAATGGTGACCCCGCCCCCGAGAGGGCCAAGGCCACTCCCACAGGCTATTTAAACTGCCCCCCAGAGCCTAAACATGTGGTCTTTCCCATTCTCCTTTCCCTTCTTTCTTTCCAGGGGGCCGGGAGCACTGGCATCCATTAAACCTGGGCTTTTTCTAATTATGTTTGATTTGGTCTGATTTGGATTATTGCATTGGAGGAGAGGTTTGTTGGTCCGCAAAAACTTTACAGTGACCATTCTTGGATATATATATATATATATGTCAGACTCAGAGAAAAATAGCGCTAAGTCATTTTGGAATAAATTCAGGATCTAGAGGAGGGGTGCATTTTGTTACGGCTTGTGAGATTTTAAGAGAGTAAGTAGAAACAGAAGATCTTGCTGCCTTCACCAAAGAATGAGCAATTGTGATGCAAAGGACTCTGGAAAAAGAAACTTTTCTCTTATTTAATTTTCTCCCCTCCTTCTTATTTGCTTCTGGAAACTTCAAAATTGTCCAACTCCTTGGAGACAGAGCCTATTCCTGTATTCTTGTAGTGACTTCAAATAACCACAGGGCGGCAGTGTGGTAGAGGAAGCTGCGACTGGAAACACTGGACATTTTTGGTCAGGAGACACATCCTTTTATCCTGGGCGTAGTCGTGGATAGGAAGTCAAAGGGGTTTCCCTGCCGTTGTTTTATGACTCCTCAGTTCTTGAAAACACCCGCCAAACTCCCGCTCTACCCGAAACTCCTGCTCTACATGTCCTTGGCAGACCACAGCGTTTACTTTTCTCTTGAGCTGATTTTGTGTGTACGGGCGAGGGATGGAGCAGAGGGCTTTAAGATCACTGTGTTTCCTCATCCTGTGTTCTTTTACTAAAAAGCCCAAGAAATGCCAGTCCTTCATCAGTGACCAAACTAAAAATTTCCATGCGAAGAGCAGGTGTGTTACTTGTGCTCAGAAGAATCGTGATGCCCAAAGCTCAGGAAATGGCTAGTGCTCCCCAGAGCAAAGGGGCTCCGGCTAAAATGTTCAGTTATCCGATGAGCTGTTTTCTGGTTGAGGAGGTCCCTCCTGTCTGAAGTGATGGGCTGTTGGCTTCAAATCAAATCTGCATGCTACATGAATGCAGAGGGTTTGACATGATAAAGACTGATTGATGGGCAGATAGCAATGTTAAAATATCTCCTACTAAAAGAACATTAGACATTTAATGACAATGTTTAAACATTTGTTGGGAGCCCTTGAACTATGCACTTAAAATCTCTGTATTTTACTGTAATTAGCGTGTACGAGATACAATCTTTCAGACGGAACGTGTGATCCAGAGAGGTCAACTCAGCCCAGTGGTTTCAGATGCAGACCCCCTCCCACCATCACTTGTCCATCATCCTTGTGCCTCGTTCTCTTCTAGTTAGGCATTCTTCTGCTGCACCGAAGCCTGCAGAGTCAACGATGGAACGCTCCTGTCTTTTTATGCCCAGCGTAATGGGATTCACCTTCCTGGAGTATGTGCTCACAACGAAATGGAAGGATTTATGCTGTACCGTGAAATTTGAGAATGAGAAAAGAGAAGGCAGAAGACTTAGAAATGTTTCTGCTAAGCACACGCTCAGCTGGCCTGGGCGGCAGAAACTAGTTGGCCTCGGTAGGAGAATCATAGGGCAAACCTTTCAGAGATCCTGCTAGGAGGAGAGGGAGAGCAAAGCACACTGGGATAGGAGCTCCGCTTGTAGTTTCTGTTTTCATGAGCATTCCGTCCTTTTAATAACGCAGTGATTTTATCTGTGTTTACGTATTGAGGACTGCATCTATTTTCTTTCCTCCCATTATCCGTTCAGTTTCTCAAGGCTCTTCTACTTTTCCAGCTGGTTTCATGGAACAGATGCTTTTACTCTCTTTCATCAGGGCTGTTGTCCTTCCACCCCATACCCTACCTCGATGTTCAAATGTTCACCTTTCCTACCGGGAGAGATATGGAGGTCTTATGAGTCACAGTGTGTGGTCGACCAAACGGGCTTTTGTTAGTTTGATAAAAGATTTCCTTTAGAGGGTACCACCAATTCTAGAAGACTGTCTGTGGAAGATAAACTCTCCAAATACGTTTAGCAAAGGCTGTGTCTTTCACTCCCAAGAACTTCACCGACACCAGTATGACAGGAATTAAGGAAGCATGGTGTTGGTGGAAAGACTGGCGTTCAGGTCAGTACAACAGGGTATCGATTCTAGGAAGAGATGAACACCATTGTGTTCTTTGACTCATGACAAGGGTGATTTGACGAAGTATTGGCAGGGGGTGGATTTTGCTCAATAAATAATATTTAGATCAACTGGATGCTCACACATTTTTCATGTCTGGGTTGAAGGGCAGGGTTTTGAATGTATTTGGTCACTTCACTTACAAAGGACAGGACACTATATTCTGTGTGAACGATGAGACTGCCCTGACAAAGGATTGTGGAGAAACAAGACAGAAATAAGGAGACAAGGGAGGTAACTTTTGTGTTTGCTTGGGTGAGTGAGAGACGGAGGTTCCATTATCACGATAGCACTGGAAATGGTGTGCTGAGAAGAGGTGGCGTCCTTACGATAGTTCTCAGGACTTGGGGAATGTGAAGGAAAGATTAACCAAGATGAATTCCAAGATTTTAAATTATAATAATAATAACTATTATTATTTTCATTGCTTAAGAAATTAATTTCGCTGATGAGGCACTGTCTCCAGTGTTGTCCACACAAAGAGGTTACCCTTGCTCCCGCTGAATACCTTCCTTCCCATCCTAGCTTTAGTGGGCCTCACACGAAAGGAAGGTGTGAACATAGGAGGGGGACTTACTAAGAAGGGTGTCAGTGGAAAATAGACAGGGTGAAAATGACTGAAATTCACTATATAAATGTGTGAAACTGTCAGTAAAAATGGGGAAAGACCTCATTATCTGGCTTGCAGTCTGTGTATTTCCATACAATGGAGAAATTGTTGTACACGTTGACACTGGAGATAAAATATAAATGGTAGATAACGTTAGTACATGAAGGAATAATGGGCAGCTACAAGCAGCTTCACTATGATGAATCCTAACACTGATGAAAGCCCAAATTCCTGGAAAACACAATTAGCAAGAACGAACCCATAAGGAGATTAAACACCTAGGTAACCCTGAGATGTTTTTCACTATATCCACTGGCAATTTTCCCTCATTGTTCAAACACTAGTTTGCATGTTTCTGTGAAGGCAAATATAATTAAAGTATGTAGCAAGCTGATTTGAAGTAAGGGAGAAAATCTTGGATAATTTGAGTTGGGCTGCGCTGACCGCTTGACAGGCTTTGAGAGCAGAACGGGAGCTTCTCAGAGAAGAAGTTCTGTGTGTGGGCGGCAGCTTTGGCCACACACATCAGCCTGCCCTCCTGCTCTCTTGCCTTCCAGGTTTCAGATTTGCTCAGCCCACACCCAAAGTCCCTTGAAGTAAGCCTTTGCAGTAAATCTCTGAATGCATATTTTCTGCTGATTTTCTTCTGCCCTTGAACCCCAACTGAGATAATTCCTACAATTAGGAAGATTCAGCTCATAGACTCAGGTTTAATTGACTTAATTGGTGAAATACATCAAACACTTAAGAAATAATTTTAGTGTCAAATAATTTCTTCTACAAAACAGAGGGAGTAGGAACACTAAGGGGGAATTAGAGGAAGTTGCAGGAAGAGGGAAATCTGAAGTTGCCACCATGGTTGAAAATCTAGGAAGGTAGAATAGCCTGCCAAGGGCCACACTGCCAACTTGGGTTCTTTGGCAATGGCGGATCTTCTCTTCTTCTTGACTCTATTGTGCAAACCCATGCAGCACATTTACAGAGGAGCTCGGATGTCCCAGGAGCTGTTAGATCGTGAGCATAACCAGGGTTGAGTCTATGTGATGATAGCAAACACCAGTCATCATTTCTCCAAGCATAGCAGGAAGCTTTCTTTAAAAAACATTTATTTATATATTTGGACAGAATAGTACAGGCTGACCTTAAAATTGCAGTTCTTATGCCTCAGTTCTAGAGAGGCAGAATTAGAAGTACAGGCCATCATGTTTGCTAATGAGAGAGCCACTCAGTAAGGAATTCAGGTCGGATAGTCCCTCACATCCCTGAAAGATCATTCTGGCTGCTGTGAGAAGCAGTGTTCTCCAGGAACAAGTCCCCAGATAGGTTATCCGATCCCAGTAGTCAGCCCAAAAGGCATATACACATGAAGAACACTAAACGGACTCAGCACCTGCACATACAAGTATACACATACATGCACACACTTAAATAAAAGAAGACGAGGTTATGAATTTGAATAGGAGTAGGGGGCATGGGAAGGGTGATCGAGTAGAAGTGAAGATAGGACTCGTATGAAATTCTGAAAAAATAAAATCAATGTAAAAAAACCTAGGCTTTCTTTTTTGAGATAGGGTCTCTCACTATGTAGGCCTGGTTGGGTTGGAACTTGCTATGTAGATCAGGTTGGCCTGGAACTCATGCAGATCTCTTCACCTCTGTCTCTTAAGTGTTGAGATTAAAGGCAGCATGACACCAAACCTAGTCTCTTAGATTCAGTCCAGATAAAGAATGATGGAGTTAGAAAGAGGGTAGCATGTGTGAAACAGAAAATTTAGTGAAAGATGAGAAGAGAAGCGAAGAGAAGAGAAGGGAAGAGAAGGAGGGAGGGAGGAAGGGAGAGAAAGAAAGAGAAATGGAGTGAGAGAGGGTGGGAAGGAGAGAGGGAGAGAGAATTAGAATTGTTTACTTCATGATATTTACTCTGAACATTCTAAGACTTCCCCGGGTCTAATACAGCAACACCCCAGCAGTCTAAATCATGGCACAGGTATAAGTGTAGCTAGAACTCCAGGCTCCAGAGTGCAGTCTACTGCCTGCAGTGGTTGTCGCTCTTCCCCCTCCTTCTCTCCCTCCTTCTAATAATCGGCTTTACTTCAACTTGCTTGGCTTTAAAAATCAATGAAAAATTGTGCTCGTGGGAATCTCGGTATTTTTTCCTTTCTTTCCAGTATCCTTTGAACATTTTACTACACAAAGACTATCTTAGAGACTTCCGTATCTCATAGTAGACCCAGAATGAAACTCCACAAGTAGCCACTAGAGTTAGGAGAAAACCCTTGACTCAGGTCTCTCTTTCAGAAAGGAGCAGTTGGGAGCTTCCTGAAGAATATGTTTTCCTGGCAGGGTGGTGGCTCTCTTTGGCCCCCGGCTGCGGATGAAAAGGTGTGCCCTGGACAAAGATGCCATAGCAGCAGAGCAAAGATGCTGGCAGCAGCTTCTTTACTGAGCCAATTCTGTGGGGTTGTCATGGACAGTGTTCCTTTTTAGCCACAAGCTTTGTTCTTCAGGCTTTCTGGAAGCTCTGTAGTCCTCCCAAATGTCTTTTGTCAAGCCTATGCTTTTTTTTTTTTTTTTTTTTTTTTTTTTTTGTTTTTAATTATCCAGAGTGAGCTTCCAAGCGATCCAGCACTTACTGTTATGGAAGAGTCTCAGACTGTGGGTCACTGTCCCTGGGGTCGTCAGCAAGTGAAAAGGATGACAAGATCTGAGGAAAGTCTTCGTTTGCCTTGGCTTTTGTATAGAGTATGGGGACATCAGTTGTTCATCAAAGACTTGAAGACATGCACAAGCCTTTACTCTTCTGAAGGATCTGGGTCACTGGGGCTTCTCACGGGTTGATTTCTGAGTTCATTTACAATGTTTAAATTTAACAATGAAAAGGATAAGGATAATGCTGCCTGCCTCTGGTGTACAGAGTAAATACATCTTTTCTGAATCGTTCTTTCAGGATGAGGAACAAACTGTCTTAAATCTCCCAACAGATCTGTGAGTGGGGGGTGGCCATTGTTGGAAGAACTACAACTAAGAAATATGTGGGCAACACAAATTGGACTTGATGGTTTAAAACAAAAAGGGACATCAAGTTGGGTAGGGATCTGAGGTGAATCTGGGAGGAGATTGGGGGGAGAGAAGAGAATATGATAAAGGGAGATTGTACAAAATTCTCAATGAACTAGCTAGTTTACTAAAACTAGTTAGAATGTGTGTGAGTGTGTGCATATGTGTGTGTGGTGGAAGTGGGAGAGAGGGGAAATGGAGAGAGACAGACAGAAAAAGAAAGTGTGAGAGAGAATTTTTGGAAGTCCATTTTTCCTTTCACCTTGGTTGTATCAGGGGTAGAACCCAGGCTCAGGTTATCAGGTTTGGTAG
The DNA here is from genome assembly GCF_950005125.1 of Chionomys nivalis. NCBI lineage: Eukaryota > Metazoa > Chordata > Mammalia > Rodentia > Cricetidae > Chionomys > Chionomys nivalis. The sequence continues at coordinate 6,653,338 of NC_080103.1, forward strand.
CAAGTACTTTTACCCATTAAACCATTTGTCTACCCTGGGACAGCATTCTTGATTCAATCACCTACCTTCTTCTGACTGGGTGGGAGCTAGCCTAAGAGCAAAGGAAACTCTTCCTAGCTGGCAAAGATACCACAATCATTGTCTTTCCTTCAGCTTCCTGCTTTAGAAGATTAAAGTAAAACAAGGGCCTTAATCTTGTATCTCGATGATTCTAAGTGTGGTCAAAACCGAGCTTTCCAAAAGCCTAGGGGTTTTCCCATTTCATGTTTCGTGCCCACTCTAGATTCTGAAATGGCTTGTTCAGCTCTCCTTGTGTGGAAATCTCCAGTGCGGCAGGTACTTCAAGACTAGAAGGGTTTCTGTCATAGGAAGATCTGCCTGGGAGAAAAGGGTACAGAGTCCTTTCCTAACTCACCTCTGGGGTGGTGAGGCAAGGGTCATGATTGTGCCAAAAGAGGCAGGGACTTTGAGTGGGAGAACACACGTGGAAAATGGTAATGGTGTGTGATGTCTTGCATTCTAATCACTAAAAGTAAAACCTTTGAGTGTAGACCAAAAGCGTGGTTCCACTGCAGACTTGGTGGACACAAATGGTCATTAGAGAAAGCTTAGTGAGGCAGCTGGGAAGTAGACCCAGGGTGTCTACATGACAGCTATGTGTTCAGCACAGTTTTATTAGTCAGAGATTCTTTTTTTTTTTTTTTTTTTTTTTTTTTTTTGTTTTTTGAGACAGGGTTTCTCTGTGGTTTTGGAGCCTGTCCTGGAACTAGCTCTTGTAGACCAGGCTGGTCTCAAACTCACAGAGATCCACCGCCTCTGCCTCCCGAGTGCTGGGATTAAAGGCGTGCGCCACCACTGCCCGGCTTAGTCAGAGATTCTTAATTGCAGATGGAAGATAAAACCTCACAGGACAGTGGATGTCTGTTGGTTACTTCATGTGTTATGGCCCTGTAGCCAAGGAATCCCCAACGATTACATGCAGTCTATCAATTTATACGTACCCATAGCAGCTAGTGACTCTATTTTTGCATTCTGGTGTTTGTACATAGCCAGACACACCGTATTTCAGATAGTCGTAGGACTACCCAGAAAAGGGTCAGACAAGGATGCTGTTCACTTGCTGACACTCTGGGAAACTCATTGCCTGTGGAAATTTATGTAAGAAGGTAGACAGGAGGGTGTCGAGCCCTGAAGGAGACTAGGAGTAGGCGTGCTGCTTTGTGTAAACTGCAAGTTCATGCAGCTAATGTAAAAAAAAAAAATAGTAACTTAAGTCAAATTTCAGAAATTTAAACTTTTTCTCCAAGGGTCTTTGGAGGAGTGATTGGGGTCTCTAACAACTCAGGTTATTTAAATTCTGTTAACAAATTAAACTGAAATTAAAAGTTGATAGAGCTGTCAGGTACTTTGGCCCTCTGACCAACAAACACACTGACACACCGAAGAAAAGCTATCCACTGTTTGATTGTCCTGTTTCTAAAATACTTTAATATTGCTCAGAAGCCAAACCAAATCCTACCATACACTACAGTTTAAAATCAGCTGTAGATAAATTAGTCGATTGCAGGTCTAGTTTCTCTGATGAGCTAACATTCAGACTTTATATTTTAGATGGCTGACTCCTAGTTACATCCGCCGTTGTACTGACCCCTGAATGTGGGGTTCCCGTTGTTGTACTGACCCCTGAATGTGGGGCTCCCACGAGTTATGCCCTTCTGACTCTGGAACACGAGGGCTGACTTGTTCGCTGGGGTTTCTGTCCGCTAGATACCCCACAGTCTGCAAGCCCCAAAGAAAATCATACAGAGATTTCTGTAAGTTATAAAACTGATTGGCTCATTAGCTCGGGCTTCTTATTAGCTCTTATAGCTTATATTAACCCATTATTCTTATCTATGTTAGCCACATGACTCAGTACCTTTCTTAGCTGGCAGGTTACATCTTGCTTCTCGGTGGTCTGAGCAGGAATTGGAGGAATGGGCTTCCTCCTTTCCAGCATTCTCCTGTTCTTATCACCCTGCCTCTACTTCCTTTCTGGTTGACCCACCCACCTGTACTTCCTGCCTGGCCAATCGGCATTTTATTAAAATACATGATTGACAGAATACAGACAGTTCTCCCATACCATGATTCAAACTGCATTATTAACTAAGTACTGCCCATTATTAGAATCTGTGTCATCCTTACTAGTTCCTACATAGGTCTAGTCACTATTCATTTTTTTTTTTCTCATTTGGATCTTTTGGCAAGGAAAGAGATGTCTTGGTCAAGGGAGCCATTTTGGGACTAGCAAGAAACCTGGCTCTAGAAAAAATTGCCAAGAATCCACAAGGATGACGCCAGCTAAGACCCTAAGCAATAGTGGAGAGGGTGCCCAAACTGGCCCTGCCATGTATATTTCACTTTTTAAATAATGAAATTAATATGCTTATATCATTCTTTAAAATTTTTGAACTTTAATTTTGAACTTTAAATTTTTTTTAGATGAGACAATTAAAGTAAAATCACTTATTACTATACCTAACAAGGATCAAACAATGACTAACTGAAAACTATTAGGGTACTTCTACTTTATAAAACTATGATAATCTAAATCAGATTGTTATAAATGATAAAAATGAGTAAAACACAGGGGCAGCTTTAGTGGGATGTGAGGGAAATGAGTTTCCATGGTCATATGTAAGGCTTCATTCACCGGCTTCATCTATTATCTTTTCAGCTACATTTTGAAAGCTGGGAAGGCTGGAAGAGGATGGGCAGAGACTGGATTTAGCAGGCCTAGGCAGAGGCCTGGCCGGGAGCCTGTGCCACCAGAGGAACCGTAACAGGCTGAACTGGAAAGACAGGCAATGCTAGGCTAGAACTCATAATTATAATTTAATTATTTGTGTGAGGAGAGCTGCAGCATGAATCATCTGGAAGGGAGGAGGAAGAACGGCAAAGGGTGAGATACGTACAGTCACCATTCTACACAGCATAGACCCAAACAGCGACAGAATAAAACAACCGAGACTCGGCGTCCTGAGAAAGATGGAACAAATATTACAGCAGCAAGTGCAGAAGTCTGTTTGGTCTCCTGCCAGGTAGAACTGACTCTCACCACGCTTTTTAAGGATGCTTTGTCCTCAGAAGGACCAGGGGACTTTTGTCTTGGCTCAAGTAGATTTATGGAAAGAAAAAGAATTTCTCAAGAGTAATTCTTACTTGCTTTTGAGACATGATCTCATATAACCCAGATTGGGTTTGAGGCTTGCTGTATAGCTAAAAATAACCTTGAACATCTGATCCTCTTGTCTGGGAGGATTGCCATTCATCACCATACCCAGGTCAAAAGTAATTTAAATAAAAAAGACATGAGTTGCAAGAAAATTTTCTTGAGAAAGAGGTAAGACGCACATGGGAGAAGTCAATCTTAACCTGCTAACCTCTCTGGACTGAAGGGGTTTTGTAGGCTGGTTGTATGTTGTTCAGAGTCAAGTCATTTTTGAATAGTGGAGTCACTCCCTTTCTCCTTTCCCTTCTTCAAACCACAAGTGTGTGTGTGTGTGTGTGTATATATGTATGTGTGTGTGTATATATGTATGTGTGTGTGTATGTCTGTATGTTTGTGTGTGTGTATATGTGTGTATGTCTGTATGTTTGTGTGTGTATATGTGTGTGTATGTCTGTATGTTGTGTGTATGTGTGTGTATATATGTATGTATGTGTGTGTATGTATGTATGTGTGTATATGTATATGTGTGTGTATGTCTGTATGTTTGTATGTGTGCGCACACATGTGCACACTCACAGGGAGGTTTAGGTTGGGGAGGCTGGAAAGTCTTCATCTCTTCAGAGACGTAGGTGGTCGTGTAAGTGCCCACGTTTGGTCTCGATCACACCTCTCTCCCTTCTCTTGTGCAGCAGTCCCTGGCTAGTCACCCCTGAACTCTCCAGGCTAAGGGCACTGAACTCTTACTGTCTTTTGAGTTGTGATCAGATTTCATGTATCAAGTTTTGTTTATTAAATAGCACATTTGATTATTTTAAAGTCATTTAAAGAGCAGCTGTTAATTAGAAAACACAGGTGTTAGTAAGATATTTCATAACTTGGAATGTAAGAGGAATTGAATAAGGAGGCATTGAACCATGGCTGTTAATGGCTGTCTCAGTCTGTCTTGTGTTGTATTAAAGGGCTCATCAAAACTCATGCTCTATGGACAGCAGCTTATGCTGCTGAAGACTGGGCAGTCCAAGATGGAGGAAGGGCTTCTGAGGGGTAATTCTTGTGATATCACATGCTAGAAAGCATCATATGGTGAACTGGCCTGCTGCAGCCAGCACAGCCTGGATAGCCAAGACTGGCGGGGGGTGCCGGGATTGAGACACGGAGGCTTCTTTTCCGGTGGAAGAACAGCAACCTTTATTTTTTGCCCAGCAACTTTTTATACTTCTACTCCTTCTGTGGAGACCCACTGGCCAGAAAGAACACAAACATCCTTGTCAATTACAGATCACAAGGAAGTTCCGCTAGGGGGAGTGAGGGCAGCTGGATCACAACACTGGCCCACTTTTTATTTAAGACCTCTGATTTTAAAACAGCCAAACAAATTCCACTGTTATGACATTCCTTCCTTCAGAAGGACATCATCACAGAATCACTGCTTAAAGGTCCCGCATGTCAACGGTTGCCCTTAGGGCTGAGTTTCTAATATAAACTTGGAACAAAACATTCAAGCTTTAGAAGATGGATTAGAAAATTTCTATCCTAGCTTTTGCCCTGCAATCTTGTCTACTTCCCCTATCCAGGCGGATGACTATACGATTTTCTTTGGGTTCACTTTCTTATTTAGCTTCTCTAGGATCACAAATTATATGCTCAATGTCCTTTATTTATGGCTAGAAACCGATTATGAGTGAGTACATCCCATGTTCCTCTTTTTGGGTCTGGGATACCTCACTCAGGATAGTGTTTTCTATTTCCATCCATTTGCACGCAAAATTCGAGAAGTCATTGTTTTTTACCGCTGAGTAGTACTCTAATATGTATATATTCCACACTTTCTTCATCCATTCCTCCATTGAAGGGCATCTAGGTTGTTTCCAGGTTCTGGCTATTACAAACAATGCTGCTATGAACATAGTTGAACAGATACTTTTGTCATATGATAGGGCATCTCTTGGGTATATTCCCAAGAGTGGTATTACTGGATCTTGGGGTAGGTTGATCCCAAATTTCCTGAGAAATCGCCACACTGATTTCCAAAGTGGTTGCACAAGTTTGCATTCCCACCAGCAATGGATGAGTGTACCCCTTTCTCGGGTGAGGTGGCAGGGGGCAAAGGGGTAATGGGATGAGAATCGTGAGAAGGGGAGGATGGGAGGAGCTTGGGGGATTAGGATGGTTGGGATATAGGAAGGGTGGATACGGGAGCAGCGAAGTATATATCCTAACTAAGGGAGCCATCTTAGGGTTGGCAAGAGACTTGACTCTAGAGGGGTTCGCAGGTGTCCAGGGAGATGTCCCCAGCTGGTACCTTGGGCAACTGAGGAGAGGGAACCTGAAATGACCCTATCCTATACTGATGAATATCTTACATATCACCTTAGAACCTTCATCTGGCGATGGATTGAGGTAGAGACAGAGACTCAATTTGGAGCAACGGTCTGAGCTCTTAAGGTCCAAATGAGGAGCAGAAGGAGGAGAACATGAGCAAGGAAATCAGGACCACGAGGGGTGCACCCACCCACTGTGACATTGGAACTGATTTATTGGGAGCCCACCAAGGCCAGCTGGGCTGGGACTGAATAAGCATGGGTTGAAACTGGACTCTCTGAGCATGGCGGACAATGAAGGCTGATGAGAAGCCAAGGACAATGGCACTAGGTTTCGATCCTAATACATGAACTGGCTTTGTGGGAGCTTGGCCTGTTTAGACGCTCACCTTCCTGGACGTAGATAGAAGACCTTCGTCTTCCCGCAGGGCAGGGAATTTGGACTGCTCTTCAGTATCGAGAGGAAGGGGGAATGGTGTGAGGGGAGGAGAAGAGGAGTGGGGATAGGGGGAGGGGAGTGGGGGGAGGGGGCAATATTTGGGCGGAGGGGAGGGAAATGGGAAACGGGGAGCAGGTGGAAATTTTAATTAAAAAAGAATAAAAAAAAGTGAAAAAGGAAATAAAAAAAAGAAAATTTCTATCCTAATAACTACAATATTATCAATGTTATCTGATATCACTGTAAAATGTTATTGGTACTATTTGATGAGAACTAATAAATAGAGGCACCCTTCAGAAGATGAGGGATTTTAGACTCTGGAGACACAATAACTGGTCTTGACATGCTTTTGGTTTGTAAAGTGATTGATAGGTTTTGATATGAACATAGTGTTCATATCAATAAGTTTCTATAATAACTGAGGTAGAGATGTTGAGTGGGTAATTCAGAAATGTGACCTGATCCTGAGCCAACAGCGGGCTGACACACAGACACGGTGAGCGGAGGATGCACAAGGGTGGTGAAAGAGAAAAGACAAAGGACAAGGGGACCAGAACATCAAGTTCAGGACATTGGAAGATTGCACCTTAGGGTTCACAAAGATGATGAAACACCTCCCTCAATTTGAATATTTTTCAGGAATTGGCATACACTACTCCATAACCAGAGTTTGTCCTCACCTCCTGTACCCCCTGATGATGATATTATGTGGAAGAACTTCATTTCCTTTATATCCCATATGACCAAGTCGAGTGACATGATCTAAAGAAATCCTGAAGCATCAGTACCTTCTAAAGATTTCTAGACATTCCCGTTATTCGCACATTGGCGAGAAACACAGTGCTTGCAAGCTTATTCAGCAATCACATACATTAGAAAAATTGTCATAGGGCATCCAGATAGATGGGCACCAAATGGTCAAGGTGTCACCACCTGCAATTCCAATAGCGAGACAGGTAGGTGTGGTTTTTGGCAGGTCTAATATGTAGAAACATGAGACATCTACAAAGCCATGTGCTTTGTTCTTAGGTGTCTTCTTGTAATGCATAGACAGCCATTTTCCATTTTTCATTTATTTTTAGTAGTTAGGCAAGTGCTCCACCACTGAGCTAAATCCCAACCCCCATTTTCAATTTTTTAAAAATACTGTCTCACCCAGGCAATGGTCTGATGATGCAGTTCCTTCATCTCATCCCCTCAAAGGCCACAGCAGCTGCTGGCATCATCCAAGAATAGACATCAGTCTCACTTGCTGTGATCTTCTGAAAGCAAATCTTGTCTCTTGCCAGGGATATCTCAAAATCAGGGTCATGAATTTTCTTCATCTGTTTATCCTGAGAATTTTGTAGGAATTCTGCTTTGTGGTGTTCTTACCGATTCAATGGGACATTCAGGCCCATGTGCTTCTGTTGCCACTGCTATCTGTGTGGCCAGACCTTCTATGGTCATTTCAGCTTTTACAGCCAGTATGTATTATACGTCAAAATATAGTAGGCACTGAGGATCCAGAAGGGAAGAGGGGAGAGGACAAAAAATATAGCAAATAAAAACAATAAAAATATTTTAAAAATAATTAATAAGATACAACCTCTGCCCTAAACATATCATATTATTTTATATAAAACAAACAGAGAAAATCAAATTATAATTGGAATATTCAATGAGAAAGATACACAGTTTATGAGTGAAGGCACTTAATACAACACGGACTGCATGTAAAAATAGACTCAATAAATACTTCTATGTATCTGAAGGCATGTAAAATTGGGTAATTAGTCTTTTAGTATTTGTATTTGGGGACAATTGTTTCTTTAACCTATGGCTAATTTAATGTTTAAACAATACATAAATTATTCCATGCTCACTGAATATTCCTGGTAGAAGCAACAGTTCTAGGATTTCAACACACAGAAGACTATTATAAGGTGCCACACCCATTCTAAGAGCATCCTTGTTCCTTGTGGCATCCATGAGAGAGGTCAGGCTCCAGATAGTCTCAAACTTCTAGATTCTGGGTCTCACGGTGCTGGGGAATGCATCCAGCCTTGTTCTCTCACTATGAGTTCCTGGGAGTCAGTGGCAGGCTCAACCCAAGGAAGTTCCTGATTCTTCAGCTCCCCGTAGGCCATGTGTTACCTTTCTGTAGCATTTGAACCTGATTACAGATTCTGCACAGCATTCTTGAGTAAAGTGTTCAAGGCATGATGTCTTTCTCAGCTGACTCAGGAAAAAGACTCAGACCCTGCAGGTTCTATCAGACTCATTCTTCTCAGACACAGGGACCCCACTCAGGAGAACGAAGACGACAGAGCGAGGACAATGCCATTCTTCAGGGACTTTTTGGTATTTCTGAAATCATGGATTAACTTTGATTACTTATTAGCTCTTAATTTTTCTTCTTTAGCTCACTTTTGTGGGAGACACACCATTTTTTTTTCTTTCAGCAGAGCTTTGAAAGAGTAATAAATACTCAACGCTTACAGCAGTGTGAACTGTCCTTCAAAGGATTAGGAAATATTTGATGTTACAGAGTAGGGTGCTAGATGTCTGTATAACCAATATGCCTGAGTTTCCTCCAAGTTGGGGGGATGATGCTAGGTGACATCTTACTGCAGTTTGATGAGACACACTGAGACGTTATAACAGGTTCTGTGACAATCGTGTTCTGTTGATCTATGTCAAATGCCCATCAATTAAATGTGAGAACTTCATTGCTTGGTGAGGGTGCCTGAAAACACAATAAATGTCATTCCGAAAATGAGGATTGCTAAGAAGTCAAATGATCAATGTTTGCAAGAGAAAGTTGCATATGATATTTAGGGCTCATGATTAGAAATTCCAAAGTGATTGCATCCCAGACATTGGCCCATTTTTAAACAAAATGGCAGAAAGGAAGTTTGTGTTTTTGGTAGACCATAAGTCTCTCATAACAACTAGGGTACTACTAGTAAGTTCAGAGTGTAAATCTGCAAAGGCAGCACTTCACAGACAGGGCAAGAATGGCTTTTGTAAAACCTAGGAAACCAAGGTGTAAGGTAGCCCCTTTAAAGCCCACTATGGAATTTATGTGAGTGAGGGACTGAAAGCATCCAGGAGACTGAGGACTTGTGGCTCTGTTCTGGCCAATGAGATGTCTGTGACAAGGGGGATGTGAGTTGTAATGTGTATGTGACGGTTAAGATATGGCCAGGTCTGAAGGTCTCTGTCATCAGAGAAATCAAAGGCAGAACTGGACACATGAATTTGAATGGGTATTAGCTTTACATACAGAGCCCTTGAGAATTCATATACAGGGGAGAAAGGAAAAGCTATTTCTGACTACAGAAACTACTCCAGTTGTCACAGAACTTCACATCTTCTCTGATGTCGCCTGGCACTGGTGTAGAGAACCTGACACAGAATCTCAAGGAAATCACTGCACATGTCCCCCTGCGGAAGGCAGGCTAATTTCATACAATCAGTACGAGCATGGCAGTTTGTTTTTTGAATTGCAAGGGGATGGTATTTTGGGTTGGGAAATAAACACATCATCGCAGTCCTGGGCTGTTCCTGCTGACTGGGTCACCTGGGCCTTACAAGGACTCTCCAGCACCCTGACACCATCCTCTTAGCATGCAGGTGCAGATCTGCATTGGAGATGTTTGTGGGTGCACACTGTAGAGCAGGGTTCTCAACCTTCCCAACGCTGTGACCCTTAAACACAGTTCCTCAGCTGAGTGAATCCCCACCATAAAATTATTTTTTGTTGTTACTTCATAACTTTAATTTTGCTACCGTTATGAATCATAATGTAAGTATCTGCTATGCAGGATATCTGACATGTGAAAGGGTCAATCAACCCCCAAAAGGGTTGTGATGCACAGGTTGAGAAGCACCGCTGTAGCGGTTTCTCTTGGCAAGGGTTCCCTTTAAGTTGGATGCAAAAATGACTATTTATTTAGACAATGTTTGTGGAGAGAGAAATAAGGAATTTACTGTTAAATTTTAACTACATGTGAAAAATAGTATCAAAGCTATGACGTTAAAAAGAAGCAGCTTTGAAATCCTCACCTGGAGGGTACTCTCTCTAAAGGGGTTTGTGCCTTATGGGGTGTTTAAGGCCCTGGCCCAGAACTGTGGCTGACTCTGGCTGAGGACCCCTTTTCCCTCAGGGTAACATCTGTTTAAAGCTCTGGCTCAGCACCATTGTCAGCTAAGTGTAATGAGTATTTAAGGCCCTGGCTCACGGCTACTGCTGGCTCCATGCAGTGGCCATCTATGTCTAGGGACTTGTCTCAGAACTGGCTCAAGTTTCAATATCTACATTTTTCCTCCTTATAGTATTTCTTTTTAAAAAAAACCTCTTGCTACATCATAGGGACTTCTGTTTACCAGAACTAGTAGAATGGTAGATGGATGAACTGAGGATAGAATATCTTAAGTAGAAGAATGAAGAAGCTTCTCACATGGTCAAAACCCAGCATTCCCTCAGACTGAGGGTCGATGCCCCAGACTGAGGGTCGATACCCCAGCTAACGGCTCTACTAACGGGACTGTCGCTTATGAAAGTGTTGTCATTTATCTTCCAGGTTCTCTGAGATCCAGGAGCAATGTCTTACCAAGAACAACAGTATAAACCACATTACTAGCCTCCTCCTGTATTCAGCGCTAACTAACTGCCCAGCGTCCTGCCCTCCACTGAGTGCCCAGAGTCTCACCCTCCATTGAGGTGCCCTGACCTCTGTCCTCTCTACTCAAGTGCTCTGAACCACATCTATAGGCTCCCTACCCTCTTGTGCATTCCCTGCTCCACCACGGCAGCGTCAGTAGAATTCTCCAGAACTCTGAAACAACAGTGCCCAGTGATCTTCTTAGTCTTAAAAACCCCATCGCCTTGCTACAGCCACGGCAATGACTGAAATGCATGCAACAACACAACTGACGCCGAGGAGGACATGCTGCAAATGACAGTATCTGTAGGGTACCGTAAAGATTGTGATTTGTAAGTTTGTGGATACATGCTGATGCCAAGAGCACTGGGTTTGTATTTAGCAAGTCTCGACTCTCATGCTTAATCTCTTCTGTGAAGTGCGTTGCTTGAAACTATATGTGAAGGGGCCGAGGCCCACATATGCAGCCCCTACCTGTCGCTTTTCACTGCTGTCACAAAGTGCTTCACAAAACCAACTTAAAAGAGAAAGGTTTTGGGGTACGGGGCATCATGGTGCGGGAACTGGAGTGTGAGGCAGCTCGTCACCGCCTCTGGTGTCTGCTGCTCACTTTGCGTTTCCCTTCTTATCCTGAGGACTCCAGCTCATGGAGCGACTCCTACATTCAAGGTGGGTCTTCTCCACCAAAGGGTTCCTAGGTGGTTATGAAATCTGGTCAAGTTGAAAATTATCATTAGTCACCACACCTGCAGAAGGTCAGACGCAGCCCCACAGCATGGTTGGTTCAGCAGGGTGGCTGAGGGCAGAGGTAGAGGTAGAGGGTGGAGATCCCGGTGGACAGCTCTGGACTACTCGAAACACATCATTTCATACGCAGAATTTGGCATCCTGCTGGAGAGGAGTCTCGACGGGATTGCATCTGGGAACTGACCTGGGAATTGCAGAGCCAACTGACCTTGAAAAAAATTTCCTGTACTTCTAAGTGGATGTTGGGGATCCTACAGTGGGCACCACCTTCTCTGAGACAGCTGCTCTGGAAGTCAGAAGTCCTTACATTCTCCTGTTTTTAGTTACTGTACCCAAATTACTACATTGTAACCAAATTCACTGAACTTGGGTGTCACTTTGGCCCCAGAGGAAACCACCGAATCAAGTTGTTTAAACAATGAAGAAACCTCTGGTGCTAAGGGGATGATCATCACTTCTGCTGCAAGTCCAGCAGCTTGAGAAGCCGGCTATAGGATTTCTGGGGACGGAAATAGAGTGTGATACCAAAGGGGAAGTAATGTGGGACCGACAGGCACATCTTTATGGAACCATTGGGCAGTAGTGTAGTCCACTGCCATTCTCTCCCACTTCAGGCCTGGATAGTTGCTGCCCAATAGAATCTCCAAGAAACAACACCAAGTTCAATGAAATTTGACATGAACCCCATAGGGACACAGACATAAAAACATCAATTTATAAACACATTAACAATATAAATAAATTATCAAGAGCATAGAACAAGGAAATACTATTGAAAGTTATAAGAAAATTACTAACTTACTTCAAAAGCAAATTCATCAGAATAAGCCGGATTTCTCAGCAGAAATTCTAAAGGCCAGGAGGGTATGGAAATAATGTGCTCCAATCATGGAAGGATACAAATGGCAACAGTTGTAGGGAGCTCTAGTCAGCAGTGTTATTCCTCAAGATCAAAAGGAAACAATGATCTTCCAAGAGAAGTAGAAAGTATTTGTGACCACTATGCCAGAACTGCAATCATTTTACTTAAAATTTTTTTTTAAATATTTATTTATTTATTATGTATACAATATTCTGTCTGTGTGCATGTCTGCAGGCCAGAAGAGGGCACCAGACCTCTTTACAGATGGTTGTGAGCCACCATGTGGTTGCTGGGAATTGAACTCAGGACCTTTGGAAGAGCAGGCAATGCTCTTAACCACTGAGCCATCTCTCCAGCCCTTTACTTAAAAATTTAATAACAATAATAACAAATTTTATTTTATGTGTATGGTTGTTCTCTCGGCATGTATATCTGTTTGCTGTGTGTGTGTGTGTGTATGTGTGCTGCCTGCAGAGGAAGAAGAGGGCATTGGAGCCTGAGCCCCCATGTGAATGCTAGGAATCAAATCCAGGTGCTCTGGAAGAGTAGCCAATGCTCAGAACCAGGAAACCATCTCTCCAGCTCCCAGAACACTCTTAAAGAAATCCTGTACCCAGGAGAGGAAGGAAGATGAACGCAATCATAAGAGCAGCAACGAATAAGTCACTGAAAGAGCTTATAAGCAAGTGAGAATTAGGAAAGAATTAATCCCCATTTTTTCTTAAACCATCAAGTATCAAATATGAATAAGGGAGAAAGGAACTGACTTAGGTTATTCAGAACAAGTGGAAGACAGAAAACAAAAGTGACAGAAATTAGACTAGATCTGTCAGTGATAATTCTGAACATAAATGCTGCTAATTTTCAAATTAAAAGGTGTAGACTAGAGGCTGAGGAGATGGCTCAGTGGTTAAGAGCAATGACTGCTCTTGTAGAGCAGCACGGCTCTGGCAGAAGTACGGCCCTCGGACGCCAACATGGCCCCAGGTAGTGGACAGACCCCGGGAATCCACATGACCCTTACGGCAACAGGAGCCACAGACATCAACACAGACCCTGGCTGCTATAGGGCCATGGACCCAGATGTGGCCCTCAGCAGCAGCTTGGGCTTGGATAACACAGGCTACTCAGATCCAGACAGAAAAACTTAAATTACTAAAATCATGTTAAACTTAAAGCACAACATATTAAAGCCTTTGGCTACAATAAAAACAGCAATATAATGAAGTTTGTAGATAGGAACACTTTCATCTGACTCAGAACAACAAAATAAAATCCCACCAACCAACAAAATAACCAGATTGATCCCTATGGACCCAATAAAGCTTGTCAAGAACTAGAACAGGTGAGTAAATATAGAAATTAGGGCAGGAATAGGGGCTGGGGAGCGAACTTAGTGGTAGAATGCTTACCTAGAAAGCACAAAACTCAGGGTTCAATTCTAGAATTGAAAAACATTTTTAAAATGTTAGGGAAGGAATAAATGGAATATATAAAAAAGGTAATGCAAAGGATGAGTGAAACAGTTTTTTTTGAAAATACAGGCAAAATTGACAAAACTTTAGAAAAATAACTGCGAAGAAGAGACCACAATAAATAATAGAAGATGCAAAAGGCTGTTTTTACAAATACCATTGAAATCCACAAGATCATGGAGAAATATTTCTAAAGCAGTTGAGTGATAATTCAAGAATAAAAAATGCATGGACAAATTTCTGTACACATCTTACTTACCAAAACTGAACCATGAGGCTATGTAAAATGTACATGTACACACACATGCACACACACACACACACACACACTATAAAACACACACTTATGCACATTGAAAATGGCCCCACTCATACACACACTATAAAACACACAGACATTATAAAATGCACACACAAACACACTCTAAAGCACACACACACACCCAACACTAAGCAGTGAGATTGAAGCAGAAATAGTTCTCTCAGTATAGAAAACCCCAGAACCAGATGTATTCTTCGGTGCATTTTGCCTGGCATTCTAAAATGAATTAGTGTCAATTCTTCTCAACTGTTCCATGAAATAAGCAAAGAAGGAATTCATTCAGGTACAGTCCTTGAAGCCAGTTTTATATTGATACCCAAATTGTATAAGCACACAACACAAAAGAAGAGTATAATATCAGTGATGAACATGTCTTTAATATTATTCAATTAAAACTTTCAAATTGAATTCAGTAGCACTTTAAAATGATTATACACAGCAAATTGATTTTGTTCCAGGGATGAAAGGATGGTTCAAATCAATGAACGTTATACTTACATCAGTGTAATAGAACCTAAACAGAAACTCAAGGGTAAATATCACATGACTATCTCAATAGACACAGAAAACAATTTTGACAAAGTTCAATATCCATTCAGAAAACCCTGAATAAACTAAGAAGAGAGGGATTACACTGCAAGGCTGTAAAGGGCATCTATCACAAACTCAGGGCCAGCATCACCCAGAGAGGGGGCAGACAGCCTTTACCGGAAGATTAGGAACCAGATAGTCCATATAGTAGTTTAAGCAAAGCACATCAGCTATAGTAAGGAATAAATTACATACAAACACCCACGTTGTCCATTTCATCCACATACTCAGTGTCCTCCACCAACCAGCAGTCCTCGTGCCTCAAGGTGCCGGGAAGTGGTCGGTGATGACACCGACTGAAGACTCTGCATACAGCAATACTGCACTGCCTGGCGAGGTGTGCTGACTGGTGGAGGAGCAGTGTGGAAGCGCTGGGGGAAACCAACTGCGTCTAGGTTGGCTTTGAGGCCCATTGTCTGAGAGGGAATACAAGCCTGGCACTTTGCATTGTCAAGACGATGGCAGGGGAGGTCACAGACTCTGTGCGGGATGCTACTATTGATGCTACATCAAATGGACATGTAGTTAAACTGTTTTCTAAACAGCTATGTTAATAGTCATAGACTAGTGCAGCTCCTAGTCGTTGTTAAAGAAGCCTCTTTTTAAAATTTTTTTTCTTATATTGAAAATCGATTTTTTTTTCACATACAATATATCCTGATTATAGTTTCCCCTCCCTCCACTCCTCCAAGTTCCTTCCCACCGCTCTTCCCCTCTGGATTCATCTTCTTTCTGTCTCTCATTAGAAAAGAACAGGCTTCTAAAAGATAACAACCAAACATAACGAAATAAAAATATAATAAGATGAAACAAAACCCATCATATTGAAGTTGGGCCTGGTAACCCAACAAGAGGAGAAAAGTCCTAAGAGCAGGAACAAGCATCAGAGACTCACTCCCCACTCATTCCCATGATCAGGAGTTCCAAAAAATATCAAACTAAAAGATACACACACACACACACACACACACACACACACACACACACACACGCAGAGATAGACCCATGTAGACCCGTGCTTGCTGCTTCAGTCTCCATGAGTTCAAATGCACTGTGTTTAGTTGATTCAGAGGGCCTAGCAGAGAAGGCTCTTTTGACAGTTGGAGATAGTCAAACTAGGGACTCACAACTTGTTAAAGTCCTGAGAAGGAATGATTGTTATGTGTTTGCCAAGACCTCTGAAGCCCAGGGGATGGGCAGACAGTGGGAGCCAAAGGATGTAGTGGGGTGTTGTCACCTGATAGGACATGTCTCTTGTGATCAAGAGAATACAGTCAATGTGACTGTCTGTGTGGCTCTGAACAACAAAGAGGAAAACTACACGGGATGAGGAAAGGGGTTGGCCGAGAGGGGAAGGGATGAACGAGGGTAGTGGGGGGTGAATGTGGTCACATCCCATTGCATACAACTGTGCCACTGTCAAAAATATACATTAATATCGGTTTAGTATGGCAGTGAGGAGAAAGAGCAATGTTTGTGGGAGGGAAGAGAACTCCATTGAGAATGTGAGCTTCTCTAGGGGATGTAGAATTGATACATATACAAATGTGGATATGGGCTCTTCATGCGAGAGTTGCAACTAGTTTTTAATATTAGACATGTATTTCACTTTGGTGGCTGTCAAGTTACATCCCAAAACATTGTTAAGAAGCCTTTGCTTTTTCTTCTCCCTCATTTTGACAAGTTAGATCATAAGGTGGCTCTGGAGGTGCCCTGGATTATAATGTGAAATGTAAAATGTAAAACCAGAAGCCTCTGGCATTGCACAAGAGCTTTGCTACATGTCCATTTCCTGTAAATTGAGATTCTGGTGAGATTCCTAGAAAATTGTACGTTTACAGCTGGGAATGGAGAAAAGCCTTAAGCAGCTGTCAACTGTGCAAGCAGAGTTCTTGTCTCTCTGTCCTCATGAGGCTTAAACTGGATCACGGGGTGAGGCAATCTTATTCTCATCTCTCCCCCAATTTTTCCTGTTTTTCTATCCTGTCTCTATAGCAACAAAAACATTGTATTGTCAAAAAGACAGACACCTAAGCAGTAGAACAGTTCTCCCCTC
Organism: Chionomys nivalis; assembly: GCF_950005125.1. Taxonomy (NCBI): domain Eukaryota; kingdom Metazoa; phylum Chordata; class Mammalia; order Rodentia; family Cricetidae; genus Chionomys; species Chionomys nivalis. The sequence goes on from NC_080103.1 coordinate 6,670,014, forward strand.
AGGAGAACAGAGGACCCCCAAAGCACACACGTCTATAACAAGCTGCTTGTGCACAGAGGTGAGAAAGCATGTGTTTGAGAAAAGACAGCCTTTTCAACAGATTGTTCTCTTGACCTACATAAAACTCAACTTAAAATATCAGATGCCTTAATGAAGACTCAAACTTTGAAACTCCTAGAAGAAAACACAGAAATGCTTAAGGATATTAACACAGGGAAAATCTAGTCTATGGGATTCCAATGGCCTTACAAAGAGGGTATTTGACAAATGAGACTGTATAGAGTTAAAAGATTTGAATAGCAAGGGAAACAAACTAACAGAGTGAGAGAGATTGCTTGTCAGTTATTAGTGGGGAAAAGTATTTATAAACAAAGAAAAATCTTAACATCAAAACCACACAGAGAAAATACAGGTAAATGAGTTGAATACAAATTTATCAAACAAAATAGCTGAAATTACAGGGGAAATTATTCAAAAATATCATTAATCATCAAAGAAATGCAAAAGGAAACTGCACTGAGATTCATTCTAATTTCAGTAAGAATGACCAATGGAAAAGAGAACAAACAGACAAAATAAATGTTATGAGGATGTCTAGAAAAAGAAACTCTTACACATGATTAGTGTGGATGCAATATGGTATTCTCATTAAACTGAAGTGTGAACAGTCATCAAAAGCTAATATTTGGGCCCTCATGTGTTCTAGTTACCCTTCTCCTGTGTATTTATCCAAAAGAAATAAAATCATGACATGTTTGTTATAGCATAATTCACTATGGCCAACATACAGACCCAGTCCAGGAATCAACAGATGAATGGTTAAAGAGATTGTGGTGTGGATACAAAGCCTTATAACTGGCATGATTGCTGAGAATAAGTGACTGTTGGATGCTTAGTCCTAAGTGGGATATTTATATCAATGCCTACTTTTCCCCCTGTGCTAAGATAACACTGTAGAAGAGGAGCAGAAATACTTCAGTACAAAAGCCAAGGAAAGGAGGGGATTGAAGAGACTGACTTTTTGCCAATGTGTGCTTTCTTACCTTTGTGGATAATCAGTTTGATATGTATCCTTCTTTATCGGTCTTTTACTAAACTGGTCTAGATGGTATTTTTTCTGCCAATATTTTATTCTCTTTGCTACTATTGTGGAACACTTTCCTCTAGGCATGAGATGCCGATTGCAGTCACGACTCACAACAGCTGTGATTACTGCCCCAGACTCACACACAGATGGGGCCTCCAACACTCTGTCATGAAGGAGGGGAATAATGCATTCACGAGGCCCATCCCTTCCTGAAGATCTTTAAGCAGTCAACAGTGCCAGAGGAGGGAGAGACATTTTCTTCTGTGGTGCAGCTCCTGAAATCTGCCCCTCAGCCATTGTGGAGGCAAACATCCCTAATTAAACTCATCAGCTCGCCAAAAATTGTCATCAAAGTAGTAGAAGGGAGATTAGATTAGTTGGGAAGAGGAAGGAGCTCAGTGGGACAGGGAGGGGACAAGAGAGGGTAATGGAGGCAAGCAATTAAAATAATTTGTATACATGTACGAAGACACCATAATGGACTCTATTGCTATGTGTAATTTATATAATGTCAATAAAAAAGAAACTGCGGTCTATATACACAGGGAGTTTCATTCAGCTGCAAGGATTTGAATTATTGCCCATTGCAGAGACACAGATGGATTTGGAGACCATTATAGTAAGAAATGTAAACTTGATGTAGATAGATAAGTACCAAAAATTGTCTCTCGTGTATGAAAACTAAAATGTGAGAAGGTGAAGAAATATAGTGTGGAAGTGGAAGGCAGACGATCAGGAAAGGGAAGGGGTTCAGGAGAAGGAGTGGAGAGAGATCCAGAGAAGGCAGAAGGATGTACATTCTCATAGCATGTTGTGTGCGTGTATAGAAACATTACAGAGAACACCTAAGCCTGAACAGAGAACACATACTGATGAGCATAACAAGGAAATCAAGGTGTACTCCAACGGTGCTAAACTCGGAGAAATACTGAGTGTAATACACACTTTGGATGGAGCTCAGTGTTGTGTTCCATCTTATACATGGAAGGGTGAAGGAAAATAAACTTGAGAATTACTGATACTCTGTGAATAAAGGCGCATTGTGATTCTGTGGAGCAAAGCAGCTTCAGATACACATTACCCGTGTGGTAGCACAGGCCTTTAATCCCAGCACTGGGAGGCAGAGGCAGGTCTCTGTGGGTTTGAAGCTAGCCTCATCTACATAGCAAGTTTCAGGACAGCCAGGGCTTCATAATAGAGAGACCTCAGTCAGCTTTGCATAGCATCTCCCTGTGACCCCTCTCTCCTCCCCTTTCTGTCTTCTCTCTCGGGTCTTCTCTGAATTGCTCACTTGAATGCTTCTTCAGAGTACTCATTGTTCTATGCCAGTGACTCCCATGTACCACAGTTGGCATCTCCACCTATTCAACAATGCCACACCAACTGACTTCTTGCACATTGATAGTTTGAATCCATGTTGTGATTCTAGAAAATTTTAGTCTATGCTTATCTAGTTCAATAAAGCAGGAAGCTTCCCGGTGTGGGAAGTACAGGGCTGGGGCTGGGGTAAGGAGGACAGAGCAACCCACAAGGCATATCTCACACATGCTTTTTTTCTATCACAGACTTAGCAAAATATTCTTCCCCAAGACTTGTAAGAATGTTTTGAAGCTTGCATGAGAAAACAACATTTAGGAAACTAAACCTCAATTATTAAAATGCTGTTTCCCCACCACCTGCTTTGTTGCAGGTCCAGGCCCCCCTCACATGCAGAATGGTGAAGCCGTGGTGTCACTATCACGGAAGCTGAAGCTGAAGTGAGAAACACATGAGTAGGAACTACTTGGGCGTGAGAAGCGAGCTCGAGGGTTTTGTGGGATTCCTGACTGCTTCTCTCCTGGCAGAAGGAATCCATCCAGAAGGGCTTTCACTGAGGGATGACTTTGTCACCAGAAATGACTTTGTTGAGAATGGTGCAGGCAAAGAAGCCAGGCAAGAACACTAAGAAGATGAACGTCACTGTTATAGTATAGAAATTCACTGAGATGAGAAAAAGGTGGTTTGTGATAAAAAACACACAGGGGCTGGACATTATAGTGGCATGAAAACACTATACTGTGTGGAGTAAGGCAATTCCAAGCATGGAGTGATATGTAAGGGGCTGAAGGGAAGGATGCACCTGTGACCTGGACTTGTCCTTGTCAGCCATTTACTGCACGTGTGTCTGTGAAGGAGCCTGACTTGGTTTTTTGAAGGAGCTCCCAGACAAGGTAGTTCCAAATCAAACAAGATTGTAGAAAAAAATGATATATTACAAAGCTCTGATATTGAAGAGGAGAAGATGGTCTTGGACTGGGGCCATGGTAGTTGGCATGAAGGAATGAATGCGTTTCAGAAATTTTTAGGCTGCCAGACTATCCTAGATAGATGTTTGGTTGGGTAGGAACAAGTACTGAAGAGAAAAGATTTAGGTAAACAAGGAACTGGGTGACTGACAGAGGACCAGATAGACCGCACAGGAAAGCAAATGGTTTGTGGGAAAGGGAAGCTAATGGTGATGCTTGGAGAATAAAGGCTACAGATGTGCAGAGGGCAAGAGAATATGTTTGAAATGGATTCTGGAATTGACATGTAGACGTGCCGGCTAGTAGAACTCTTCTGGTTACTGAAACCATTGGACTGATTGCAATTCTGACTCAGAAATATAAGCTGGTAAGAGTCCAGAGACAGGGACCAGTCACTCCATTTGTCATAAAGAGGAGAAGAACACTTGGGGATGTGAGCAGGATAGTAAGTATGGATCCCAGCAAGTAGAGAGTTAAGAGACATAAGAATTTCAGAAGAAAAACCTAAAAAAAATGAACGTTGGAAATGGCAGATTCATCGCACTAAATTCTTTTGTAGGCTTCAGAGCACTTTGGGCAGAGTGTAGGGGCTAAAGGCAGATTTCCATGAGGGGGTGTTAAACTGGGTGTGGAGTAGAAGAATCAGCAAGTGGAATACGGCTCCTCATTGTGAGACACAGTTTGCTCACACACTGGCAGCACCATGCCAAGGAGCTGGGTAGTTAACAGAGAATGAGAAGAAGGAGAGAGGTTCTGAGGTGTGGAGACCATGGATTCGTGCATAGGTGGCCTGCATGTGCTTCAACTTTGTGGTTAAGAAGAGCTTTCTTCCACTAATTATTCTACTTTACGATGGTATCTAAAGTAATTTCCTCATAATTTGTAATTTAGTATCTCACAAAGTTTAAATAAAATGTAAGAATTGAGTATTTCTTTACACAATCTCATTATCATTTCTCTAAACTTTATGATTATATATTCAGCTGTATAATTTTTATTGATTTAAGCATTACAGTAGACTTCCTTTGTAATAGTTTTCTTGACTTCTGACCACATGACACGTCCTTTCCTTCAACTTCCCTCAAATCAGGTGGCATCCTTACTGTCAAATAGAGAAGATTAACAATACTTGTCTTTTGTACCACATCTGTATCAAAGCTAATGTAATTCGTGCACATGCTAACTTAAGATTTGAATGGAGTCAATTATATTAATGAGACCTAGAGTGGTGTTTTTGAGATGCTGAGTCTTAAAGCCTGCCTTTGTGACTTTACCACATGGTTACACAGATTTCTTAAAAACTCTACTTCATAGTGTTAGAAGATGGCTACTGAGGGAGATAAGTCATCTGGTCTTATCTTGATGTAAACCCTAAAAGTCACAATACCAATCTGACAGACAAAATGTATCCACTGGCTCAATGGCACCATGACTGCTAAGGAGGGTAACCTAAAGTTTTCTGATTGGATTTGAGACCTGTACCATAGGATGAAACTCCTGTCTAATACTGTAAATCCTGGTCAAAAACCCATGGCTTGGGAGGTCCTGGGCCCTATGGGGGGGGGAGGGATCTGTTTCTGTTGTCTGTAGCTGGGGAGGCCGTAGGCCATATGGGGGATCTATTTCTGCTGTTTGTGGCAGGGGAGGCCATAGGCCATGTGGGGGATCTATTTCTGTTGTTTTTCTAAATAGTCATGATGTCAAACTGCCTTCCAAATGTTTCTCTCTCTATCCATAGATTAGTGCTGCCCTTAGTTGTGGTCAGAGAAGCTTCTGTTGGTTGACTGTCCATGTGGGAACTCTTAACTAGTCAGAGTGCTGAGAATAAATGACTGTTGAACTCTCAGACCAAAGGGAACACTGTAGAAGAGGTAAAGTAAGAGTCAGACAGTGGGAGGAGACCTATGAAGAGCCTCCTGGACACAAGACCCATGCACCTGTGAGCTGACAGCTGCTCTGATTACTGTACAACATCTGCCCAGGATGGAGTTATCAGTATTCTGTCACGGATGAAAGATGAGCTCATGAGGTTCCACTTCTAGCTGAGAATTACTGACAGTTAGTGGGTGCTGAAGAATGAGAGTAATTTTCTTCAATGCTGTACCCCAATAAGTTTCTCATGCTTCAGCAAATAATCCTCATGCCTGTTCACACAAACAACTCTAGTTAATTTCAGTGGGTCAAAAAACTCAAGCAAACAAGACACGAAAATAGAAAGGGAACATTTGGGAAGAAAAAATGGGTTCAGCAGAAATTGGAGGAAGTTAGAGGGTGTAATGAGTTTGTGTGAATATGATCAAAACACACTACATACATGGAGTCGTTAAAGAATAAAAGAATCAGCAAACAAGCAAAAGCTGTGAATTTACATTATTTATCCTCTTAGTGATTCTGTTTCTTCGTTTTTAAACTTGGAACAATAAGAATAGATCTTTTTTGGAATCCTTTTTTGAGTATTAAATTTATAAGTGCACATAATTGTTTAGAATTATGTCTGGCTCTCAAAAAGCACAGAGTGTCACATGTTATCTAGTATCAATCAGTGTTCAGAGCTTAACTGCCTAGTTTCTTAATAGTACTTTTTAAACTATGAGCTTAGTGCTTTGATCTTGCTGCTGAAAGATGACTTTAGCAGGAATTAATGTTTAACCTAGGTCTCTACCATACTGGATTTGTCTTTAGGCACCTCAGGCTGTGTCCTTTTACTTCCCTCCATCTTTCCTTCCTTCTCTTCCTCCTCGTTCTCTGTTTCCTTTGGAGTATTCAGAGCACATTCTCATTACATCAAGAGGAATGCTGTAGCCGACTCTCCCAGGCCCACCAGAGCTGACTGCTCTCACAGGTCAGGACATGCTTTAGAGCTGTATGCTCCTTGTAGCTGACATGTTGTAAATACAGGCAGTTCCTCTCCAGCATTTTGGCAATCATTTACAGGCTTACCACTGACTGCACCTTAAAGCCCACCGGCCTCTTGTGCTTTCTGTATTGTATTAGTTTCTATGCAGAAACAACCCCCCTGTCGTCCTCCAAACCTGGGTTGCAGTGGAGTCTGATTGACCCCAAGTGTTTGTCAACCTAGGGCTTCCATTCTCTTAATCAGTTTCAAGTGGTTTCCATCTCAAGTTTCTGTGTTTATCTTTTAGGGATGTTGCCTTTGTTTGTTGGAGCCAAACATGAGGAAACTTCATGGGAGAAGGTGAAACTGGATCTTTGCATTTCTAGACATGAGCTTTGCTGTGTGTCATAGTCGACTGAAGTTTAGGTATACATAAAACACAGTCTCAAGAAGTACTTCCCCTAGGAGTTTTGAAGGTATGCAGATTGGGCGATTGGGCTTCTAGAAGTCTTATCAGCTGACCAGTTTTTTTTTAAACCATGGCTTATTTATTCTTGAAATAACACATAAAATTGTGCCAATCCCAGCCTTTTTCACCAGGGTCTATACCACAGAAAATATTTGTCCCTCTCCACCAGCTATCAGCAACCAAGGAGCTGGGTGCAGACAAAGGGAGTGGACGCGACATCTCATTGTCTACACACATAAAATTCTTAAAAATAAAATAAAACTATTTCCTATTTACATTGCTTCTATTTCAGGTTCATTTGTATCCATTCTACCTGGGTTGTGTCCATGATCATTTTACCTTCGGTTAAAATCAGAAAATGGTTAAACAAATCCTCACCGTGGACTGTTTCAGGGAGGACTATTTTTACTCTGTGCTTTGACCTGGAGTTTTAATTTACTTGGGACAAAGCAGATTTCACCTTGTGCTCAAGTCCTTCTGTAGCCATGCTGGCCATTGTTTGGCAGATATCCACCACATCTCCTGCTGAGTGCTTGCTTTATGATAGACGAAAGCCAATTCAGGACACTGGGTCTCCCTTCTGAGAGGGAGGTATGGGCCCCAGCATGGAGGCTACGGAGTGTGAGTCTTCTGCCACTGGTATTCTGGACCTGAAAGGGAGAGCACGAAACAGATGCAAGTTAAAGCCATAGTGAAATCTGGAAACCAGAATTGTATCTCATGTGCCCACAGCTGTCTTATCAAATGCCCATGTGAAACGGATGGAGAATATCACATCAACAGACAGAGTTTTATCCAGAACTACTGTGGATAGATCAAATGGTCAAGGACTCAGGCAGAGTCAGTCAACATTAATTCACAGCTGGGAGACTAAGAGGGCCTTGTCACTAAGGACGATCTCCTAGTGGCTATTATCTAAATAAAGACATCACAATAGAAATCCATACCAGGTTCATTGGATTTGTAAGATTGGGCTCCCAGGCAGGATTGTAGAATGTTATACTTCATATTTCACTGGATTAGACTGTCTTCATTAAGAAAATGAGTCAGGGATCTTCTCCATTATTTCTGAATTTCTCTTTAGTTCTTTTTAGTAACACAGTTATATTACTTTTTATTTAATTTATAAATTTGAATCAAGTTAAACACTTTGGAGAATCTTAATTCTCTCTCTTAGATTTGTGTTATTTTGTATTTCCCTGCCACAAGAAAAATGATCCAAGGACTATCCCTTTGTCTGGTGTTTATGCAAAACACAAAACACCATAGAGACCCACTAATTAACATTCATGATATTGAATATTTGACTATAAGTTTAAAAATTCTTAAAAAATTTGTAGTGAACTCATGTCAACATACATTCACAGGATCACATATCATGAGCATGTGGTAATTATTCCTGGGGAGCAAGAGTGGACGAGCATAGACAAAGAGATATGATGATATACCTTGTGAACAGAAGTGTGGGTGAAAGCAACACAGTCATTTCAAGGAACACAAAAATGCCCATGACACTTTCCATGATAAATGCATTTAAGTCGTAAACATATAGAAATATATTACAACATGATATAAGGCAGCTATGACTCCCTCGGAGCTTCCATTGGGCTCTATAGTGAGAAACTGAAAGCCTTCTTCTTCTTCTTCTTCTTCTTCTTCTTCTTCTTCTTCTTCTTCTTCTTCTTCTTCTTCTTCTTCTTCTTCTTCTTCTTCTTCCTCCTCCTCCTCCTCCTCCTCCTCCTCCTCCTCCTCCTCCTCCTCCTCCTCCTCCTCCTCCTCCTTCTTCTTCTTCTTCTTCTTCGACAAGGTTTCTCTGTGGTTTTGGAGCCTGTCCTGGAACTAGCTCTTGTAGACCAGGCTGGCCTCGAACTCATAGAGATCCACCTGCCTCTGCCTCCCGAGTGCTGGGATTAAAGGTGTGTGCCATCACTGCCCAGCAATCTCCTAAGATGAGGAATAAGATGCAGACACACACACTTAATCAATTCAGTTCACTTCCATTGTTAATTTTATATCCTCTGTAACTTAAAGACATCTTTTGACACAAGAGAATTTTGATTTATTGTTGGTTAAAGTGGGAATAATTTTCCCTTCAGCATGAAACCATGCTATAAGTGTTAGGCAAGTAGAAAAAAAAACTGCCACTAAAAACATAACCATTTCCTCTCTTTCTTCTTTCCACCCCCACTTCTTGCCCCTCTACATTCCTTCCTTTTAAAAATTTCTCTGATTCCCATGCAACAACTCTATCCTTCCTATAAAAAAAAATCTTTAGGCAAAACAGGAACTTTGGGATCAGATCAGTTGATCTCTGACCCTCAAGTCTGATTTTCACTAAGTTATTTTGCTAAATGTTATTTCCTTATTTCCTTATTTGCACCACACTAAAATTTTCTCGGAATGCTCTCATTAGAAAAATGGGAACTGTCAAGGAATTCACTCAAAACTGCAGCTCTAGTTAAAATAAAAACAGATTAAACTTAGTCATTGTGTTTGTGTTGGATGGCCCTGAAAATGTAATCTTATTTGCAGGTTTATTTGTTTCAGTGTCTCTGGGTGTTTAAGTATTTAAGCACTTTGAATTGATAAAAGAAAACACACAAGAAATAAAAGTTCAAAAATAATGTCAAGAAATAATAGAAAAGAAGTCATGTAATGAAAGTGATCCACCTTGATCACTTAGGCTGCTTTAATTTGCTGCAAGGACAGCCACTACCGGGGTCTTTTAATAACTGTTAATTGATTTTAAAGAGTGGCTTTGCATGGAATATTTCAAGCACTTTTTAGGAATATTATGAGTCATTCTTATTTAGTTATTTTCTATGTAGATTATAAAGTAGTAGACCCTCTTTGTGAAGTTGACAATTTTATAGACCATTTTTCCTATGAAAACAGGATCTTTCTTGAGGTAATGAATTATATATAATAACCAAGCAATGCTTTGGTAAAACCAAATTTGGAATCTCCTAGATATCACTGAAGCAAACACAGCAAGTCTAAACTTTTGTTGTGAGAATTGTTTTAAATCCTGTGCATCTTCTATGTTTCCTTGTTACAGCAGGTGCCCACTCCAGGAGAGCAACACAGAAAAGCGCTGTGTTTTACCTCACCCACTCCAAGGCCATCCCTGTTCCTTGTGGCACCCCGCTGGATTGTCAGTTTCTAGAGTGATCTATGAAACCAAAGCTCTGAGACTCAGTGCTGGGGAGGAACACCCTACTTCACAGCTTCCCTCTGAGATGTCAGTGGCAGGCTCAACCCAAGGAAGTTCCTGATTCCTCAGCTTCCAAGGTTAGGCCACGGGTTACCTTTCCGTAGAGTTTGAGCCTGATTACAGGCTGTTGAGTTCAGTGTTCAAGGCATGATGTCTTTCTCAGATGATGCAGGAAAAAGACTCAGACCCTGCAGGTTCTATCAGACTCATTCTTCTCAGACACAGGGACCCCACTCAGGAGAAAGATGATGACAGAATGAGGACTTATTCCAAACAATGCACATTAGGGTCTTTTTTTTTTTTGGCATTTATAAAATCATGGATTAGTTTTGATTAGTTATTAGCTCTTTTTTTAAGTTCACTTTTATGGAGACATACTGTGCATTTTGTTATGTGTTTCTTTGATTTTTTTTTCAGAAGAGCTTTGAGGGAGTAATAACTAGCCCGTGCTGTACAGCAGTTTGAACGCCCTTCAGGGAGGTTAATATTACTGCAGTGTAATAAGTTACACTGAGAAGTTATTGCAGGTTCTGTGCCAGTCATACGAGCATTTATGTAAAATGCTCATCAACTAACGTGAGAAATTGCTTGACAGACTTCACTGTCGGAGTGAGAAGGGAGGCCTAACGTCTCGCCAGATGCCCCCCGGAAGGAGAGAAGCTGCAGGGGTCACGCAGCAGAAAGTGCATGCTGCAGTTGCGGCTTTCAAAGGATGTGGCTGAGACCTAGAGCCTCTTTTGAAGAAAAGGGGAGAAAATGAGTTTGGGTTTCCTGTAGATCGAAGTCGTTCATGGTCACAAAGGCAACAGAGGTGAGGTCACAGTTTAAATCTGCAAACATGGAGCTTGCGAGCTCTCAGGTGACCGATGGTCATCAATCCTGAGGGATGACATTGCCCCACTGAAGTCCATTAATGGAACGTAACAGACGCTCACCAAGTGAGGATCTGTGAGCCTGCGGGAAACTGAGACTGTGCAGCACAGGTCAGTGAACCTTCCAGAAAATAGGCCATGACAAGGGGAATATGAGTAGCAACAAAAAAGTATAACTAAAGTTAAAATACGGCTAAGCCTGTAGGTTTCTGTCCTTAGAGCAAAGGCAGACAGTGGGCACAAGAATTTCGTAAGTAATAGCCTCTCTTACAGGACCCGTAAGAAATGATGTACCGAGGAGAAAGGGGAAAACATTTCTAATTATAGAAACTGCTCCAGTTGTCCCAGAACCTCACATGTCCTCTGCTGTCACCCGGCACTGGCTTAGGGAACCTGATGCAAGATCTCAAGGAACTCACTGCACATGTCCCCCCTGCGGAAGGCAAGGCCAGCTGCGGACAAGGAAGTTTTGTGCTATCAGCATGAGTGTGGCAAGTCATTTTTGAGATTGCAAGGAGATGGTATTTTTGGGTTGGGAAATAAGGACACTGTTGCAGTCCTGGGGTGTTCCTGCTGACTGGGTCACCTGGGCCTTATAAAAGGGTTCTCCACCACCCTGATGTCATCCTCTCAGCACTCAGGTGCAGGTCTGCGGTGGAGGCTCTGGTGAGTACTCCCTGTGGAGGCTCGACGATTGCGCACTGGTGGGCTTTAAGCTGGGTGCAGAAATGACTCTTTAGCCTGTTAGTGTAGACAGAGGAAAGAGGATGAGGCTAATCTGTAACAAGTGGCTGCAGACGACCTTGAAGGTGATGCGGGGAATGTTGCTGAAGATGTGTCTAAGGGACAGAGTTTTGAGCAGTTCCAGTCCCATTCCAGACACAGCTCCTTCAGAGCTGAATCTCTGGGTTTGGACGGTCGTAGGACAACCCAGTATATTTGAGTTGATCAATAGCCTTATAGGACCCTTGTAAAGCCAGGGAGGGAGGAATGGAAGCACCATTTCCCGTTATAGAAACCCTTCCAGCTGTCACTGAATCTTAGATATTTTTTAAGTATCTCCTGACTGGCCTTGGAACCTGGCACAAAGTCTCAGGTAATACCTGGACAGTGCCATACTCAGCTCAATTAGATGGCACTTGCGACTTTGTGCTATAAATCCGTATTTGTTTCAGGATTGTCTAGCACCTGTTGTTGTCTCATAGGAAATGTTGTCCTTAGAAACTAGAAGGATAGAGATTATCTAATAAAAGACTGGAGAACTGAGGGTAAATGTGCTGAAGGAGGGGAGTAAGGAAGTACACAAATGGATAGACTATTAAGAAACAGAGCCACGGACACTGTAGGACTGATGTAGTATTTAACTGTTCTGCTAGCAGGACCGCTTCTTGTGAGCAGTATAGTTTGTTTATTTTTCTAGATTCTCTGAGACTCTGGAGAGATGCCTTACCGAGGACAGCCATGCACACAGCCCTGCCAGCTGCCTCCTGTGCTTAAAACTAGGTGCCCAGAGCCCTGCCCCCAGCTGAGATGCCCAGAGCCCAGCCCTCCACTGAGGTGCCCAGAGCCCTGCCCTCCACTGAGGTGTCCAGAGCCCTGCCCTCCACTGAGGTGTCCAGAGCCCTGCCCTCCACTGAGGTGTCCAGAGCCCTGCCCTCCACTGAGGTGCCCAGAGCCCCGCCCTCCAACCTGGTGTTCTGAGCACTTCATTCAGCAACAATGTCTGGAGTCCTGCCAACCACAGAGGTCCCCAGAGCCCAGCCCTCCACTGAGGTCCCCAGAGCCCTGCCCTCCACTGAGGTCCCCAGAGCCCTGCCCTCCACTGAGGTCCCCAGAGCCCTGCCCTCCACTGAGGTCCCCAGAGCCCTGCCCTCCACCTCCATGTACTGATCACTGCCCTCGATCACATGGTCTTGATTCCTGCAAACCACTGAGGTCCCTAAAGCCCGGTTCTCAACCCTTTTGTCCTGACCATTGTCCTCAATTGCAGTATCTTGAGCCTTCCCAACCACCAATGTCCCCAGTGCCCTGCAGTCCACCCCCGTGTCCTGACCACTGTCTTCAACTGCAGTGTCTTGAGCCTTCCCAACCACCAATGTCCCCAGTGCCCTACAGTCCACCTCTGTGTCCTGACCACTGTCCTCAACCACGGTGTTTTGAGTCCTTTCAGTCACCAAGGTCACCTGAGCCTTGCCCTCCAGAGAGGTGTTCAGAGCCGTCCTGCCAATCACCGAGGTCTCCAAAGCCCTGTCTTCCACGCCTTCCAGTGAGGTGTTCAGAGTCCTGTTCTCTACTCCTGAGTCCTGAGCCTTGCCCTTCACCACATTGTCTTGAATCCTGCCAACCTCTAAGGTCTCCAGGACCCTGTCCTCATCTGAAGTGCCCAGGATCCTGTCTTCCACTCTTATGTTCGGAGCCTCGTCCACAACCTCACTATCCAGCGCTCTGTTCTCTGCCAAGATGCCCAGAACCCTGTCTTGCACCGCAGTGTTCCGAGCCCTGCTTATCACCACAATGTCCTGAGCCATGTCCACCACCGCACTGTTCTGAGCACTGCCTTTCACCACAGTGCCTTGAGACCTGCCTGCTACCAAGGTCCCCAGAACCTTGCATTCTACCTCAGGATCCAGAGTCTTGCCCTTCACCAAGATGTCCAGAGCTCCGTCCTCAACTACATTGCTCAGAGCCCTGCTCACCACTGCCGTATCCTGAACAACGCCTTCAACTAGTGTGTTTTGACCTTTGCCCACCAGTGAGGGGTCCAGAGCCTTGTCCTCCACCAGGGTGCCCACTGGAGAGGTGATCAGAGCCCTGTCCTCCACCAGGGTGCCCACTGGAGAGGTGCTCAGAGCCCTGTTCTCCACCAGGGTGCCCAGAGTCTTATCCTGCTCTGCAAAGTCTTGATCCATGCTCGCCACAGTGGCATCAGGAGCTCCGTCCTTCACCTGAGCTGGGCACTTCCCTGAGGTGCCCTGATCCATGTCGACCTGCTTCCTGTCTACTTGTCCAATGTGCTCTTCCACCATGCCAGCAGAAATGCCCACTCAAGAGCAAGTAACATCGGGACCACAAGCCAACAGTATCCCTAGGCTCTGCTTGCTCTTTGAATTCTACTGTGTTTCTTCGGCCATGGTGGCGGACACATCTTCTCTCATCCCGATTTGGGTTCCTGCCTGGAAGACGGAGAACTTCACTCCTGCAGATAACACCACATGTTAAGAAATGAAGAATGGGATCATCGCCCCAGCCTTGATGTGTCTCTGTGATCTCAGGCAGTGTTTTCTTTTCTGTGGCTAAGGGTATCTACACTTTCACTTCTCCAATAAAGCACATGGTTCCTGGCTAAGTTCCATCATTTTATGTTTGTTTTAGTCTTAGCATTATCTCTATCAGAAGAGTGTCCCATGGCTTCTTATTGAATTGTCAGAATCAATATTTTCCACCACGGAATGTACTTCAGTGGGAAAGTGTGGCGGCGTAAATGAATGCAGAAAGATTATAAAAATATAAACAGCTTTAATAAAGAAATAGACTTATAGGACCACAGGTTCCCGCGGAGAACAGGAAAAGCAGAGCAATAGGGCTGCTGGGATCATGCCCGGCAGATTTATCAGTAAACATTAGCCCAAGGCGAACACGCCCCCAATGGGTGGGGCTATATCCCTACATCTCCCCCTTTTGTCTAAATAAGATAGAACTAAACCAAATACAACTATATACAATAATAACAAATAATAAATATAACAAACAATATTGAGAACAAAAGTTTTGCTAAACATTCTATCTCAAGGAGTCTAAATAACACAGAGAGTAACTACAATTATATAATCTTCAACTCCATCAAAGATCTGAGAAGGGAATAAATATTACTTAACAAACGAGAGATATCCAAAATGTGCAACAATTGACAGAGACAACTGACTACCTGGGCAATCACCCAAAGTCTCGTTTGCAATGTTGAGTCAACCAACTTTGGCTAGGCCTAACATAACAGACATACCATTCTTAGAACTATCCTACCCTGTCTTGGCAGGATAAGACAATCCTGTTTCATCCACTTAGGGATATTCTGTATCTTTGTCAGAAGTTGAGGTATGGACTTTTCTTAACCCAAAGGCCAGTTCTGCCAAGAAGACAAGCTCCCAGTGGAGTGTCTTTGGTGCTCAACGTTCTCTCGGGAGTAGAGTGGCGTTGCCAGGAGTAATTGTGTCTCATTGGCACAGAAATTTTAGGTTAGATTAAAGGCCATTTTCTACAGCTCTTCGAAGAGGCTGAAGATCGTACTACCTATACTAAATATAATCTCTATGTAACTAAAAGACCTGATAAACTTAAAAATAAATATGACAAACATATAATTCTCAATACCTATCTAACTTGAAAACTAAAAGAATAAACAACTGTGCAATATATGAAGACAATGATCTTCAACTGTAAACAATGTCATAGTATCATAGGTAGAGATGTACATTGTAATATGGTAGATGTATCAATACAATATAGACAAAGTTATAAGCATACTCATACAAAATTAGAGGTAGGAACACTCACATTCAATATTCAGTATATCAATATACAAGAAACAGTACCAATACAATTTTCTATAAACAGTAATTCACAAATACCAATCATCCCATAAAACCAGTTAATCCCCCTTCTTCTTCCTCTTTTTCTTCTTTATTTATTTTTATTTTTATTTTTAAATACCCCTAAGTCCATAAAAATATCACCCCATCCCCTCAACCCTAAACCAACCACTAAAAGATGTCCCTAACCCTGAGGGCAAACTCTGTTGGGAGAGGGGATGTCGTCCTCTAAGACTGCTTCTAGCTGACATGGGGGCGACGTTCTTCTTAGGGGGGTCCTGTGAAAGCAAATGATGGTAAAATTCCCAAATTAACCTTTGACCTAAGAAAATTGTAACTAGTCTCAGAGCATTTTGAGAAGGTCCGGCCAGAGTGTTGTCAAAAATGTGCACCATTTGAAATTGTCTCATGTAGTTGGTACCAAAAAACAGATCTAATATTAGTGCTTTAAAAAAAAAATTCATGACGTCATAAAAATCAGATTGAGTTGATGTCGTGGGGCCCCATCTTCATCCTGGAAACTTCAAAGATTATTGTAGGAAAATTTGTTGCTTGTTATGGGAAATTTAAACATTAACAACAAGGACATATACTGACATATAAAGAAAGACACAGATATGAGGAAAAGCAAAGAAAGTTTAAGACATATATATATATATACATATATATATATAAATTAATACTTACAGAACATGTCCCTCCATCAGTAATTAAATATTCAGGGTCCCTTAAATTCTTTGAAGATGGGTATTTTCCTGTGGAGATAAGAAGAGAACCCTGCCCCCAACCTATCTGTATTACTTACCATCAGTATGATTGCCATCCATGTGATTGAATTGTTATTTATCTTTCCCAACTGGCTTCTCTTCATCAAAACGAACCTTTATCAATTTTGACGGTATCCACAATTTTTCCTCACCTGTGGAGACAAAAGCAAATCCCCTTCCCCAACGCAGCACATCTCCTGGCTTCCATTGTGAGGTCAGCACATCCTTGAAATAAACTGGTTGATTTAGTTTAGTAGACTTTTCCATTATCCAATGTCTTTCTACAGCCGATGTTCCCTTCTCATTAGCGTTGAGAAAATTCAGGGTTAACAAAGCATTATGTAACCCATTTCTGGGGGTGTTTTCCACCCCTTTCTGTTTGTTCAGCATATCCTTTATAGTTCGATTTGATCTTTCTATGACTGCTTGACCTGTAGGATTGTATGGTATACCTGTAACATGCTTGATATTGTAATAATCAAAAAACCGTTTCATTTTCCTAGAGACATAAGCAGGACCATTATCTGTCTTTATTTGTGTAGGTATACCCATGATAGCCATGACTTCTAATAAATGAGTGATAACTGAATCAGCTTTTTCTGAACTTAAAGCCGTTGCTCACTGAAAGCCTGAATATGTGTACATGGTGTGATGAACATATTTTAATTTGCCAAATTCTGCAAAGTGGAACACATCCATCTGCCAGATTTCATTCCTTTGGGTGCCCTTTGGATTAGCCCCTGCAGGCAGTGGCGTTTGGTTATAGAAAGAGCAAGTAGGGCATTTCTTTACAATCTCCTTAGCTTGTTGCCATGTAATAGAAAACTCTTTCTTCAGACCTTTGCTATTAACATGATGTTTTTTATGAAATTCAGAGGCTTGTAGCACACTAACAATCAATAATTGATCAATTTCTGCATTACCTTGTGCTAGAGGACCTGGTAGACCCGTATGGGATCGGATGTGTGTTATGTACATAGGGCAAAGCCTCTTCCTAATCAAATCTTGCACCTGGATAAACAAAGAGGTTAGTTCTGTATCATCAGGTATAAATTCAGCAGTTTCAATATGTAAAATAACTCTTTCTGCATATTGTGAATCAGTAACTATATTAATAGGTTCTTTAAAATCCCTTAGCACCATAAGAATGGCATATAATTCTGCCTTCTGGACAGAATCATAAGGACTTTGTTCCACCTTACCCAAGTCTTCTGATTTGTAACCTGCCTTCCCTGATTTATTGGCATCAGTATAGAACGTACGGGCTCCAGTTATTGGAGTATCACGGACGATTCGAGGAAGGATCCAAGAAGTTCTCTTTATGAAATTAAGCCTCTTGCTTTTTGGATAGTTGTTATTAATGTCTCCCCCCAAATTAGCACAAGCTCTTTGCCATGGTTCATTATCTTCCCATAATTTCTTTAGTTCATCAGCAGTGAAAGGCACTATAATTTCTGCTGGGTCTATGCCTGCTAGTTGACGAAGTCTCAACTTGCCTTTTATAATTAACTCAGAGACTTTTTCCACATAAGTTTTCAGTTTCTTACTTGGTTTATGTGGTAAAAAGATCCATTCCAAGATAATATCATCTCTCTGCATTAAAATTCCTGTAGGGGAAATTTTTGATGGTAGTATGACAAGAATACAATCGAGCTCTGGATTTACCCTGTCCACATGTGCCTGTTGTAATTTTTCCTCAATCATCGTCAGTTCCTTTTTTGCTTGAGCTGTTAATTCTCTGGGACTGTTTAAATCTTTGTCACCATCCAAGGTTTTGTCCAAATGAATTATTAGATCAGGTGTTATCCCAATAGCTGGCCGTAGACTGGAAATGTCCCCTAACAGTCTTTGAAAGTCATTAAGAGTCCATAGGCGATCTCTCCGAATTTGTGCCGTTTGTGTCTTAATTTTTTGCAAGCCTATTTTATAACCTAAATAATTAACAGAATCTCCCTTCTGAATCTTTTCAGGAGCAATTTGTAATCCCCATTTAGGTAAAAGTATTTTTATTTCTTCAAACAGTCTGTTCAAGGTATCCATGTTTGAATCGGATAACAAAATGTCGTCCATGTAATGATATACTATCGATTTGAAAAATTTCTTGCATATTATTTGCAATGGTTGATTCACAAAATATTGGCACAGGGAGGGGCTATTTAACATACCCTGGGGGAGGACGGCCCAGTGGTGCCTCCTCGAAGGTTGAGAATTATTATAAGTAGGCACTGTGAAGGCAAATTTTTCTCTATCTTCTTTTTGTAAAGGTATAGTGAAAAAACAATCCTTTAAATCAATAACTATGAGAGGCCATCCTTTTGGCAATAAAGAGGGCAAAGGAATTCCAGATTGCAGAGGGCCCATAGGTTGAATAACCTTGTTGATAGCCCTGAGATCTGTCACCATTCTCCATTTACCTGATTTTTTCTTAACCACAAATACAGGAGAATTCCAAGGGCTGGTAGATTCTTCTATATGTCCAGCATCTAATTGTTCTTGTACCAGCTGTTCTAAAGCCTGTAACTTTTCCTCAGCTAAAGGCCATTGCTTTGTCCGTATTGGTTTCTCAGTCAACCATTTTAAAGGCAAGGCTGTTGGTATCTCTGAAGGGACATCAATTGCTTGTTCTTGTACAGCCCAAATGGCCGGTTTTCTCCATTTGTAATATCTTTTAATATTATCCCCAGAATTATTGGCTCTAGAAGTAGCAGGAATGTTAATTTGGGTATTCCATTGTTGTAATAGATCACGACCCCATAAATTCATTGCAATATTGACTACATATGGCCTTGATTTTCCTATTTGTCCCTCTAGTCCTATACATTCAACCCATCTCGTGCTCTGCCTTACTCGAGATAGGGTTCCAATTCCCAGGAGCTGAATATTTACATTCTGAAGAGGCCAATACGGATGCCAAGATTCTGGGGTAATGATACTTACATCCGCACCTGTGTCCAGCAGGCCAGTAATAAAAATGCCATTTACACACACTCTCAGCTTTGGTCTTTGATCATTTATAGAAGTTTGCCAAAACACACGGAACTCATCTTTCTGATCATTATTGCTTGTAACCGTAGGCATGGGGCTTTCTAATTGTCCTGACGAGTCACGTTCTCTGTAGTAACTGGAAATGACTGAACCATGTTTGCCATGGGGGCCTGTGAGGCCCCCCTCTCACGTTTCCCGTCTGTATCAGGTTGCCTTGTCTATCTCTTGTAAACCTGCACTCATTCGTCCAATGTCTGCTCTTTCCACATCTTCTACATAAACCTGAAGGCTGAGTCCTCCTATTTCTGTTATTTCTAGAAGATGCATTATTTATTTCTGAAAATCCGTTGTCTACAATTCCTTTTCATATGACCCATTTTGCCACAATTAAAACATTTGGTATTCTGATGTCCCCTTTTACCATTGGAAATTGCTTCTTCTACCCATGCTTCAGTGCTATAGTCAAATGTATCAACATTCAGTGTGTATGCAAGACCCATTCTTCTAATGGCACTGATCTGAGCTTTAAAGGTCCCAAAATCCTTTTGCATTCCACATTTGCATTTTCATAAGCCAAAGTCTCGATCATTATACGTCTTGCTTCTGGGTCAGATATCCCTATTTGTACAGCTTTAGTTAGTCTTTGTAAAAAGTCACTAAAGGGTTCTCTCTGACCCTGTTTAACTCTGACAAATGATTCCATCCTCTGTCCTGGGTCTTGCACCCTGTCCCAAGCCCTTAAGGCTGCTGTAGTACACATGGAGAGTGTGTTTTCATCCAAATTAACTTGTTCCTGAGGGTCAGAAAATAGCCCCTCTCCTAGAATTTGATCTATGGAAATCTCAATTCCCTTTGCTCTTTCCTGCTGTTCTAAAAGTCTAGCCTCTTGCCTGAATAAGCATTTCCATTTCAATTGCAGTCTACTCTCAAGGACAGCAGAGCTCAGTTGTAACCAGTCAGAGGGCGTGGTTTTATTTGTTGTGGCCCAAGATCTTAGCATCTCTTTAACAAAAGAGGCATTCATCCCAAAAGTCATTACAGCCTGTTTAATTTCTTTGAGATCATTCATACGGACAGGTTCCCATGTATTTTCCTTGATGACCCTAGGGTTTCTGGAACCAACTACTTTCTCTGTTGTTACAACTGGAAAGGCAGATAGAACTGTAGGTAGAGCTTTGTGGGAATTGTCCCGGAGAGATTTACCCACAGATGTAGTTAAAATTTGCCTTTCTACCTCTTGTTCTTCTTCCTCAGAATTTAGAAATTTCTCAATCTTTTCAATTCTATTCACCATTGCCTTCTGTAATGTCTGAATCTCCTGTCCAGAGTTATGTTCTAAAGCCTTCATTGAGGATTCTAAAGTATGAATTTTGTCCATTAGAGATAACAT
Source organism: Chionomys nivalis (assembly GCF_950005125.1). Lineage (NCBI taxonomy): Eukaryota > Metazoa > Chordata > Mammalia > Rodentia > Cricetidae > Chionomys > Chionomys nivalis. The sequence goes on from NC_080103.1 coordinate 6,690,505, forward strand.
CTCATCTTTGGACATAATTTTTATAGCATATACCGTGCCTTCTTGTATTGACAATCTTTCCACCAATCTGTCATAAGCTTTAGACAAAATCCGATTGTCACATTCAGCAGTTTTGATTCTCTCAGTTAATGTTTCAGTTCCTACTGAAAGGGACTGAAGCTTACGACTCAAATCAGCTGTTCCCTCTTCCATAGTAATGAATTTCTCCTTAACATCAGCCTGTACCTCTTCTAAATTTTGTTCAGTTTGTCGAGTTGTGTTAAACAAAGATCTGTTCTCTGCCTGGAGAACTTCAAACTGATTTTTGAGAAGATTGTTGTCATTCTCAATTGTTTTTAAGCGTTCAACCTCGTCTCGTAAAGACTTTATCATATTTCTATTATCAAACCATATAGTACCAAGGAAAACTACGAATCCCAGAAAGATCCATATCTGTGGGCTGACAGACACTTCTTGTAAAATCTCCCACATGGTACAATTGAAAAGGCTGTTAAAGTCTTGAATGGTAATGTTTTCAGACATTTTTCTTATTTATAAAAGAAAAGTATGTACCTGTAATGACATTTTCCTGCCAGTGGTGGCGAAAGAAATGCACCTGAATCCACGTGGTCTAAACCAGAGCCGGTCTGAAACAATTAACTCAAAACAAAAATTATTGTACTGCCTGATAAGGGAAGGGGTTGGCGGCTTTTGCTTCAAAACCACAGTTGCTTTCGTTAAATCAGGCAGTGAGGCTTTGGAAAACAAGAGGAAGATGGGCAGGGAGCTATTAACTGCTCCATGGGGGTCGCTGCTCTGCGACTGTATCGTGGCCTGGAGTGGGGGAAGGGAAAGCGAGCAGGGAGCGCGCTATAAAAGCTAGCAGGCTATGCTCGCCTAATCGCACTTCCTGAGTTCCGGTAACTAACTTGCTCGCAAAGGCTGGGAAAGATGGAGCTTGTGCCCCCCCTGTGCCTGGGCGGGGGCAAAATAGCCTGACGTTGGACGCCAAATATGGCGGCGTAAATGAATGCACAAAGATTATAAAAATATATACAGCTTTAATAAGGAAATAGACTTACAGGACCACAGGTTCCCGCGGAGAACAGGAAAAGCAGAGCAAAAGGGCTGCTGGGATCACGCCCTGCAGATTTATTAGTAAACATTAGCCCAAGGCGAACACGCCCCCAATGGGTGGGGCTATATCCCTACAGGAAAGGTGTCTTTTGTATTACTTATACCAAACAATTCTTTAAACTCACTTTATACCTCTTTGCCATGATAATCATGGAAAGTCACTTAACTGCTCTCCAATTTCTAAAAAAATGTGGTCAGCTCAGTACAATCATTTAAACATTGGCACAAGCTAATTTATCCAACAATGTTTCTTAATGGTCTATCCTGTGTAGGTAGTCTCTGTGTGTTGGGGTATGAATATTGATATTGAGGATATTGGATGTTTGCCGACCCCAAATTCTCACAGTTCTTATGCTGTCTATGATCTTTAAGAGATTTTTATTTCTCCCCCCTCTCACACACACACTCCTCAAATGGCAATGATATATGGATTATATTTGAGAAAAAACTTATTAGCAATATTCTTCTAAAGTGAGTTTTATATGAATTTATGAATTAAAAACCAAACTGATAAAAGTATTCAGAAAAGGATTCATCTGTACTGAATATACACAGAGATTTTTCTTGTCAATATTCTCTGAGGACAATGATAGCTGTTTATATAGCATTTACACTATACTGGGTATTAAGCAACCTGGGGATGTGATCTCTAATATGATGCCATTTCATATGAGACGAATATCTGTGGATTGTGGCATCCCAAGAAGGGTACCACCAACACTGAGAGGTAATTATATATGCACCCAAAGACATTTCTACACATACATATATATTTATATCATGCTACTATTTCAATTAATGGCATAATTTTTCTCACTGGGTCACATTTAAATCAGCCCTTGGAACATATTTACAGTTTTTTTTTTGTTGCATTTTTTTTTGTTTAGTTCTTTTTGCAATAATTTAGTGTGTGCAACTGTGCATGTGTGTTTGGGTTTTCAGATGGTTAGGAAATAGGTGTCAAGAAAGGAAAAGCAGAAGGGAAAAAAGAATGAAGGTCAAAGGAAGGAAAGGAGAGAGGCAGGAAATTAACAGTGTTACAATGAAAAGAATAAAATACAGTGCTAGCTGATTCACTGGGGTATGTTACAGTTTCTACAATAGACATCTTGATTTTTGAAATTTTTGTGTTTTCTGTGATAGGTATGTGTGTGTGTTGTATGCACATGAGTGCACAGGCATGTGCTCTTATGGATGGTGGAGCATTTTATTGGATGTCTTTATCCGTCTCCAGTTTACTGCCTTAAGACAGGGTCTCTCACTGATCTCTTGTAGTTTGACTGGCTAGTAGTTAGTGAGCTCCCAGGAGCTGCTTTTTTCTTCTTCCAAATACTGAGGTTACAGGCACACTCTGCTGGGCCTGACTTTTTACATGGCTGTTGAGAACTCAAATGCAGGTCCTTATGCTTGTTGAGCCAGCAGTCCTACCCACCGAGTCATTTCCCTACCCAATCAGAGATGCTTTTCAAAACCTACCACTAACTCTTACACAGCTGAGTTTCATGACTCCACATAATAATTTCAGAGCTACCCCAAAAAGTATAATTCATGGGACCTGAGAAATGGCTTGATGGTTAAGAACACATATTGCTCTTGCAGAAGACCCAAGTTCAGTCTTAGTATCCATGTCAAGTGACTCATAACTGCTTATAAATGTAGAGGCCAGCTCAGAAGCCTCAGGCCTCCACAGACACTAGAACTCTTTGCAAATAACCACACATATGCATATATTTAAAGATAAGAGTAACAAATCTTGCCGGGCGGTGGTGGCGCACGCCTTTAATCCCAGCACTCGGGAGGCAGAGGCAGGCGGATCTCTGTGAGTTCGAGGCCAGCCTGGTCTACAAGAGCTAGTTCCAGGACAGGAACCAAAAGCTACAGAGAAACCCTGTCTCAAAAAAAAAAAAGAGTAACAAATCTTTAAAAATTTATAGTTATAAAACACAGGATTCAAGAAGGCGAGGATCAAAATTTACATTGAAACCATCTACTACTAGAGACTTATTAAATTAAAAATTGAAAGTAGGACAGAACCCATGTATCAAACATGGTCAGTTTTAATCTGACCTGAGTCCTTCTCTTTATAACTAGTTCCAGAAAAGCACAGTCTTCCTTTAGCTTACGGAATCGTGAGCATGAGTGGCAGAGCTACCCAGCAAGCTGATGCTTACACACAGAAAACAATTCACAATGAGCACTTAGGCACCTGAGAATGTTTATAGATGAACAATTACTTTACAATTCTTTTGCTGAAATGACTTTCTTTCAAAAGGTGAGGCTTGTTACTCGTTTCATATTCTATTATTCAAAAAGAGAATATCACCCTTTATTCACACTATTAGAAAAATGTTGACATGATCATCTTTGGGTTTTAAACATATATGCATAAAATGTCCTGGAATTACGCTCAGAGGACCCTGTGGGTCTCACACATTCCTTTAGTCCATTTGTTAAGAAACTGCCAAACCATCTTCCAGAGAGACTGCTCCAAGTGAACTCTCACCAGCAGTGGGTGGAGAAAGTTTTCTCAGATACCAATCCAAATGTGATTGCCAGCATTTTATTGAAGCTATGAGTGTGAAAAACAGTACTTATTTTGTTTTTGTTTTACTTTATGTTTATGAGTTTTGGTAATGCTAAAATTGTTGAGTTTTAAAAAAATTTTCCTGAAGTTCTTATTTGCTTAGACAAACAAAGGAGGCCTGGCTTCCCCAAATATTAACATTTTGTGTAATTATAGCACTTATGTCAAAACCAATAGTTTTACAAATGCATTAATGTTAGCCAAACTGCAGGCTTTATTTGGATATATTCACATTTCTCTAACAATCTTCTTTCTGTTCCAAGAACCAATTTTGAGCCCCACATTTCAATTACTTGTCATTTATTTGGTTTTTCTTTTATTTAATAACTCTAAGACACTCAAACATTACAGATTTTGTCTTGAATGATAACAAGATCAGCCACAGAAGCACCTGCTAAAGCCGAACCTTGGCTTCTTACTTATCTATCAAGAAAGGGAGCCTTGGCTTCATAATAGAGTATATCACACTTTAGTCTATTTATATTTATATTTTTATTGCTTTATAAAAAATACCATTCAAAATTTTCACTTCCTTCCCTCCTCCCATTTCCCTCCTGCTCCCCTACTCACCCTCCCCATGTATTCATCTTTAAATTGAGAGTGATAGCCTTGATGACTGTTAAGTTTTAGTGGGTTTCTTGTTTTGCAGTACTCAGAGTTATATTGAAATACAACAACTGACATCTTGAAATTTTAAATATAGCCTATAGTTTACAACGGTCTGTGTTGTAGGAAGCAAGGAATGGGACATTCATGAGTATGTGATATGGTATCTGCCCATTCGATGATGTTTTTAAATAATGTTTGTTTGAAGCTCAGGCTGAGACCTGAGATGAGTTGGCAAAGAGAGTGGTTTTCAAACTGGAGAAGATTATAGAAGACCTAGGAGAGTTACCCAGACCACAGAGGAGACTGTGGGGCTTACATCAGCCACTGGATCAAATATTGACTTATTTCAATGTATTTAACCCAAACCAAAAGATTGTTGACTTCAGAGAGTGTGCTGTGTCTTGTTCCTTTATTGTAATATGTTCCTTCCATTACCCTGTCTCTTCTGGGCTGGGAATGCTAAGTAGATAATGAATTTATGACCACATCCTTTGTTTCAGACAACCTTTGAGCAAAAAAATTTAAAAAATTAAATTTAATTAAAAAATTAAAAGAATTTCTTTTCTTTCAAATGGCACAAGCTTTTGTGACTATTCTTTTTTCATTTCTCTCTGTATATTTGAAATTAATATTATTACTTTATTTTCTTTTTCCCTTTCTTCCTTCCAACTCCTCTCATGTACTCCTTTTGCTATCTTTCAAGTTCATGACCTATATGTATATGTATATATAATCCTAAACACATAATATACCCTGTTCAATCTGTAGAATGTTAGCTGTCTGTATGGATAACCAGCTGGCCTGCTCTTCCCTGAGGAAGGCTATTTCTCCCACTCTTAGAATTCCTTTGCTGTCTGTTGTTCTTTGTCCAGAGCCAAGGCCTCCTGAGATTTAACCCTTTCATATAAGCAAAATATTGGTATAGTCAAATATTGGTATAGTCAAATATTGGTATAGTCCTTGCTCAGGTCACTGTTAGGCCGCTATAGTGGTGAGACTTCATGGGTGTAGTTTCTTGGACTTTTCTAGGAAGCATAATTTCACAGCAAACTTCCTGCTACTCTGGCCCTTACAATTTCTCTGCCCCCCCTTCCACAATGCTCTCTGAGCCTGAAGCGCAGGAGTTATGTTGTAAATGGATTAGTTGAGACCGTGCTCCAAACTTTATGTTTTGATTTGCTGGGTTTTCTGTGATTTTCTCTGTTCAAAGAGAACTTTCCTTAATAAAAGCCAAGAATGACACTTAACCTGTGGGTATAAGGATAAATATTTAGAATGTACTTAGAGATTATATTAGTTTAGTCAAGGGTTGCTGTGGGACAATGGTCTTGTACCCTGTAAAGATTTTTCACTTGTATTGGTTTAATAAAATGCTGATTGGCCAGTAGCCAGGCAGGAAGTATAGGCGGGGTGACCAGAATAGGAGAATTCTGGGAAGAGGAAAGGCTCAATCTGCAGTCATTTCTAAGAGACAGATGATGCAAGATGAGAATGTCTTACTGATAAAGGGTACCAAGCCATGTGGCTAACACAGACAAGAATTATGGGTTAATTTAAGATGTAAGAGTTAGTTACATTAGCTTGAGCTAATAGGACAATCAGTTTATAATTAATGTAGGCCTTTGTGTGGTTCTTTGGGACTGAATGGCTGTGGGAAATGAACAAGTAGCCTCTGACTACAAAATGGCATACCAACATGGGCCATCTACATCCACATAAAACCCGAAAGAGCTTGAAAAGGAAGTCTAGACACACACACAAAAAAATCAGAATTTAGCACAACATCTTGGTAGCTGCATTTTTGGGGGGAGGGAGGGGATCTGTTTGCTAGAGGCAATTGTGTCTCATTTAAGAGAAGCTTCCTGACTTAGTTTTAGCTGCAATAACCTTGCATCTCTTTAAAGAGACCCCATGACCAAACATTTAAATGGTGTTGATGAATAGCCAACAGTATGCTTCTTGGTAGCAGCAAGGACTTGGAACTCCATACAGGTGTGGTAATAAACATGGCTCCCACCAGTACCTCCACCAAGAAGATAGACTCTCAGAAAGCTAAGGCATGGGGTGGATCCAGTCATCAAAGCCACGACTTTAATCCTAGACATATTGCTTAGCAAATTAAAGGCTCATGTGGTCAGAAAAAGGGAGATATACAGATATATGGACATTTTTGAGATATTTCTTTAGCCCTTTTCTTCTTCCTTTGAGAAATCTCTTTTCAAATTCCTCTTTGATTCTGAATCAAATTTATTTTATCTGAATATTAAGCCACTGTCAGATGTGTAGCTGGCAAACAGTCTGTCCAGTTCTGTGGGCTTGCCCTTCATCTGGCTGGTGTTTCTTCAGCTGTGCAGAAGCTTTTTAGTTTTATGAAGTCCTACTTAATTGCTAGCCTAGATTTTTGGGCAGATGATGTCTAACTCAGAAAGCCCTTCCCTACACATTTGCATCATGTTGGGCAACTCCTGGGTAGTCTCCAGAAGCTTCAGGTTTTATCATCTAGGTCTTTTAGCCAATTGGAGACAGGTTTTGTGCAAGGTGATAGATACAGATGTAATGTCAATCTTCTGCCTGTGGATGCCCAGTTTTCTCAGCACCATGTTGACGGTGCTTTCTTTTCTCCTACATTCCTGTCTTTAGGTCACTTTTATTCCTAGGATAGTTAGGGAACTTCACACTGAGTATAAATGCTTAATGCCAAGGGAGTTCCTGGGAATCAGTCAGTCCTACGCTTTTAAGCACAGGCTCCCATATCTGATAGCCATGTGCAAATTAAATGTCAAAGCCTACAATCTTTCTCTTCATTGTTGGTGAAATTATGGGAGGCCGAGGTTGTCACAAGAAAATGTGTAGGGATTCTTACATTCAGAGCAAAAATAAAAAAGTTCACTACAGCCCGAGTGGTTTGGGTCCTAGAACCCTGAGTAGGGGCAGCAAGGGAAAGAAGTAAACAGGCATTATAGACATGTTCAGTAAAGTCAGGTGGGGTTTACTGCCACTAAAACCACACCCTGGAACCTCAGTAGCTTGCTAACTGAGTATACCATAGTATGTGTGTGTGTGGTATTAGCTAGTCTTGATAGATTTCTGTAGGTGAATAGTCTCAGGTTATAAATATCAGGGAGGATAAAGCTCCACTTGCTAATCTTTGCACATACTGATCAACCATTCATACTCATTCTTGAATTCCCCAAGAGAGCTCTGCCAGTCTTCTTCAGCCTGGTCCATACAGTTCTGAGGACTCGGAGTCCTCAGTTTGGCTGTGCCCTGGTGAACAATGCACAATCACTAAGAACTTCATTTGCTTAGTGCTTCCTCCACTCCCTAAAAATGGACTGTTTTGTGAAGTCATAAGCTACAGCTAGATTGGCCTGATCACGTTGGGCTTGCACCATCCCCACTTAGCAGAACTAACTTCCTTTGAGCATTTCTATAGAGGATGCTGGGGTGATGATTGCTGTCTGCATGTCTTCTGCTGCATCCTTGATGCTCCTCTACATTCTGCTTTCACTCCGAAGCTGTTCTCTAAGGGGAACGAGTCTTATCCTAGGAGATGTCTGCTGTGGTCTGAGGCCATATGCATAGAAAGGGATGTGGTAGACCAGATCATCCAAGGCTTCATAGTGAGACACTATCTCAAAAAAACAAACAAGCAAAACCACTGCTAGCTATCAGTACATCGAGCAAATAGTTCTATTAACAAACGTTGGGCAACCAAGAGTCTCCCTAGCAGCAAAGAAAAGGAAATGGGCTTAACTTTATCTCCATTGTTCAGAAACTGGCAAATGGAAACTTACTTTTCTTCTCATTTTTTTAAATTCTTTTTTAATTAATATTTCCACCTGCTCCCCGTTTCCCATTTCCCTCCCCTCCTCCCAAATATTGCCCCCTCCCCCCACTCCCCTCCCCTTATCCCACTCCTCTTCTCCACCCCCCACACCATTCCCCCTCCCTTACGATACTGAAGAGCAGTCCAAATTCTCTGCCCTGCGGGAAGACGAAGGTCTTCTATCTACGTCCAGGAAGGTGAGCGTCTAAACAGGCTAAGCTCCCATAAAGCCAGTTCATGTATTAGGATCGAAACCTAGTGCCCTTGTCCTTGGCTTCTCATCAGCCTTCATTGTCCGCCATGCTCAGAGAGTCCAGTTTCAACCGATGCTTATTCAGTCCCAGACGAACTGGCCTTGGTGGGCTCCCAATAAATCAGATCCACTGTCACAGTGGGTGGGTGCATCCCTCGTGGTCCTGATTTCCTTGCTCATGTTCTCCCTCCTTCTGCTCCTCATTTGGACCTTAAGAGCTCAGACCGTTGCTCCAAATTGAGTCTCTGTCTCTACCTCGATTCATCGCCAGATGAAGGTTCTAAGGTGATATGTAAGACATTCATCAGTATATGATAGGGTCATTTCAGGTTCCCTCTCCTCAGTTGCCCAAGGTACCAGCTGGGGACATCTCCCTGGACACCTGCGAACCCCTCTAGAGTAAAGTCTCTTGCCAACCCTAAGATGGCTCCCTTAGTTAGGATATATACTTCGCTGCTCCCGTATCCACCCTTCCTATATCCCAACCATCCCAATCTCCCGAGCTCCTCCCATCCTCCCCTTCTCATGTTTCTCATCCCATTTCCCCTTTGCCCCATGCCACCTTCCCCGCAAGTTCCCAGTTTTTGCCCTGCAATCTTGTCTACTTCCCCTCTCCAGGCGGATGACTATACGATTTTCTTTGGGTTCACTTTCTTATTTAGCTTCTCTAGGATCACAAATTATATGCTCAATGTCCTTTATTTTTGGCTAGAAACCGATTATGAGTGAGTACATCCCATGTTCCTCTTTTTGGGTCTGGGATACCTCACTCAGGATAGTGTTTTCTATTTCCATCCATTTGCACGCAAAATTCGAGAAGTCATTGTTTTTTACCGCTGAGTAGTACTCTAATATGTATATATTCCACACTTTCTTCATCCATTCCTCCATTGAAGGGCATCTAGGTTGTTTCCAGGTTTTGGCTATTACAAACAATGCTGTTATGAACATAGTTGAACAGATACTTTTGTCATTTGATGGGGCATCTCTTGGGTATATTCCCAATAGTGGTATTACTGGATCTTGGGGTAGGTTGATCCCAAATTTCCTGAGAAATCGCCACACTGATGTCCATAGTGGTTGCACAAGTTTGCATTCCCACCAGCAATGAATGAGTGTGCCCCTTTCTCCACAACCTCTCCAGCAAAGGCTATCATTGGTGTTTTTGATTTTAGCCATTCTGACAGGTGTAAGATGGTATCTCAAAGTTGTTTTAATTTGCATTTCCCTTATCGCTAAGGAGATTGAGCATGACCTTAAGTGTCTTTTGGCCATTTGAATTTCTTCTGTTGAGAATTCTCTGTTCAGTTCAGTGCCCCATTTTTTTTATTGGGTTAATTAGCATTTTAAAGTCTAGTTTCTTGAGTTCTTTATATATTTTGGAGATCAGACCTTTGTCTGTTGCAGGGTTGGTGAAGATCTTCTCCCAGTCAGTGGGTTGCCTTTTTGTCTTAGTGACAGTGTCCTTTGCTTTACAGAAGCTACTTAGTTTCAGGAGGTCCCATTTATTCAATGTTGTCCTTAATATCTGTGCTGCTGGGGATAAAAGTAGGAAGTGATCTCCTGTACCCATATGTTGTAGAGTACTTCCCACTTTTTCTTCTATCAGGTTCAGTGTGTTCAGACTAATATTGAGGTCTTTAATCCATTTGGACTTGAGTTTTGTGCATGGTGATAGATATGGATCTATTTTCATTCTTCTACAGGTTGACAACCAGTTCTGCCAGCACCATTTGTTGAAGATGCTCTCTTTTTTCCATTGAATACTTTTAGCTCCTTTATCAAAAATCAGGTGTTCATATGTTTGTGGGTTAAAATCAGGGTCTTCTACTCGGTTCTATTGATCGACTTCTCTGTTTTTATGCCAATACCAAGCTGTTTTCAATACTGAGACTCTGTAATAGAGTTTGTGGTCAGGGATGGTAATGCCTCCAGACGATCCTTTATTATATAAGAATGTTTTGGCTATCCTGGGTTTTTTTGTTTCTCCATATAAAGTTGATTATTGTCCTCTCAAGATCTGTGAAGAATTTTGATGGGATTTTAATGGGGATTGCATTGAATCTATAAATTGCCCTTGGTAGAATTGCCATTTTTACTATGTTGATCCTCCCAATCCAAGAGCAAGGGAGATCCTTCCATTTTCTGGTATCCTCCTCAATTTCTTTCTTCATAGACTTAAAGTTCTTGTCAAATAGATCCTTCACTTCCTTGGTTAGAGTTACCCCAAGATATTTTATGCTATTTGTGGCTATCGTGAAGGGTGATGCTTCTCTGATTTCCCTCTCTGTTTCCTTATTCTTTGTGTATAGGAGGGCAACTGATTTTTTGGAATTGATCTTGTATCCTGCAACGGTACTAAAGTTGTTTATCAGCTGAAGGAGTTCTTTGCTGGAGTTTTTGGGGTCGCTTATGGACACTATCATATCATCTGCAAATAATGAAAGTTTAACTTCTTCCTTTCCAATTTGAATCCCTTTGATCCCTTTATGTTGTCTTATTGCTATCGCTAGAATTTCAAGCACTGTATTAAAGAGGTATGGAGAGAGTGGGCAACCTTGTCGTGTTCCTGATTTTAGTGGAATAGCTTTGAGTTTCTCTCCATTTAATTTGATGTTAGCTGACGGCTTGCTATAAATAGCTTTTATTATACTTAGGTACGACCCTTGTATTCCTAATCTCTCTAAGACCTTTATCATAAAGGGGTGTTGAATTTTGTCAAATGCTTTTTCAGCATCTAATGAAATGATCATATGGTTTTTTTCTTTCAGTTTATTTATATGATGGATTACATTGATAGATTTTCGTATGTTGAACCAGCCCTGCATCTCTGGGATGAAGCCTACTTGATCATAATGGATAATTTTTCTAATGTGTTCTTGGATATGGTTTGCCAGTATTTTATTGAGTATTTTTGCATCGATGTTCATGAGTGAGATTGGCCTGTAGTTCTCTTTCTTGGTTGGGTCTTTGTGTGGTTTTGGTATCAGAGTAACTGCAGCTTCATAAAAGGAATTGGGCAATGACTTCTCTGTTTCTATATTGTGAAATACATTAAGGAGTATAGGTATTAGGTCTTCTTGGAAGTTCTGGTAGAATTCTGCATTGAAGCCATCTGGACCTGGGCTTTTTTTGGTGGGGAGGCTTTTTATAACAACTTCTAATTCTTCGCGACTAACAGGTCTATTTAGATTGTTCACCTGGTCCTGGTTTAACTTTGGTATATGGTACTTATCTAAAAAAGTGTTCATTTCTTTTACATTTTCCAATTTTGTGGCATACAGGTTTTTGTAGTAAGATCTAATGATTCTCTGAATTTCCTCTGTGTCTGTGGTTATGTCTCCCTTTTCGTTTCTGATTTTGTTAATTTGCATATTCTCTCTCCGCCGTTTGATTAGTTTGGATAGGGGTTTATCAATCTTATTGATTTTCTCCAGGAACCAGCTTTTTGTTTCATTGATTCTTTGGACTGTTTTCTGTGTTTCTATTTTGTTGATTTCAGCCCTCAATTTGATTATTTCCAGTCTTCTACTTCTCCTAGGTGAGTCTGCTTCTTTTTTTCTAAAGCTTTCAGGTGGGCTATTAAGTCTCCAATGTGTGCTTTCTCCATTTTCTTTAAGTGGGCACTTGATGCTATGAACTTTCCTCTTAGCTTAAAGGACTTTATTCCTTTGGAAATGATAATAAAAGACCAAGAAACTCTTGAGTTAGAGATGGAGTATTCTGTAGGTGGAGGTTGCAAATTTTTGGCTTTGTTTTATTTTCGCTTTCTCAGTTAACACCCAAGACTGAAACATTCCACACTTCCCAGAGGCATGGGGAACAACTCAAATTTACAATTCTAGCTGAAACTCACCTGTTTCTGCTCTATTTTCCCCTTGCTCCTGTCTATAAAGTATCACACCACCCAGAAGACGAATTTTTAGCAAACTGTGCAATAGAATAAAACCAACTCTGTTATTTAGATTTTTGCAACTGTATATTATATGCTTGTTTTAGAACTGGAGAGATGGCTCAGTGGTTAAGAGCACCACTTGCTACTCTTGTAGAGGACCAGGATTCAGTTTTAAGTACCCACATTGGGGAGCTAATAACCACCTATAATTCCAGTTCCAGAGGATTTGGCTTTCTCTTTTAGCCTTCTCAGATACTGCACACATGGTACACTTACATGGATGCAGATAAAATATAGGAAATATATAAAAATTAAAAAAAATGTTAGTCTAAACACAGGGTAAATTCTAGGATCATATTTATGAGCTAAAAAGCATGTAGTGATGTTTGGAGGACTGGGGATGTTTGACGGAGGCCAAACATTTTAGATAGAGGTCAGCCGAACGCAAATGTCTGCCTGCAACATTCATCTCAAAGACTTCAAAACACTAATTTGGCTTTTTGCTTGATGACAGTTGCCAACATGTGGACTCTGTGCCCAAAGAGAAATTGGTTGATCCTGATGATCCAGTCTGTAATATATTTTCCTTTGAGAAGTCCAATCACTGCACCTTCAAGAGTATCAATATTTTCATTGTCATGGACAACAGACACTTGGTTGGGGGGTGTATGTTCAGAAATGGGAGGTTCTTGCGGGTGTGTTTCAGATTTAGGCAAATAACGTCAAATTTTAATATTAGCTTGTGGAAGTGAAGTCTTCCTTTAAGAAATTATGTCATGAATATACCTGAAGGACATGAGGAATTGCTTTCTCCCAGGGGAAGTCCCTTGGTGTATCTGAGAGGCTATGTTCCAGTTGTAGACTCAATGATAATGACATGGTTTGTAGAGACTTATTATTAAGACATTGTGAATAATACTGATCTCACCAAAATCTCTCTGGTTCCTGGCAAGGGATGGTATCAGGTGTCCTGTTGCCTGGGTGAGTCAATGCTTCTGCCTTGCTTAGAACTCAACTAAAGGGCAAAGGCTAAGGGTGGGGCTTTGTTTCACCTTGCTCACATTTCTTCTTCCTTTGGAAGTGTATATTCTAGGGAAGAGTTTTGGTGACCTCATCAAATCAGTTATGTTCAAGTGGAATAATGGGTGTTGTGTTTGAGGAAAAGAAGAGAAGTCACTTATGATCTGACCAGATAAATATTTATTCAATGTCCACTATTTGCCAGACTCTATTCCAGAATTTACAGATGGATTAATGCAAGAAAAGCAAGGTCAGGTCTGCCATTTGGAGTTGACATTTGCTGGTTGTAACATGGAGGGTCCTGTTTGTTTTTGGTTTTTTTGTCCCACCAGGTACCCTACAATTGTTTAGTCCCAAAGAAAATCACACATAGGTCTCCATAAATTATAAGCTGATTGGCCCATTATCTTTAGCCTCTCACTGGCTAACTCTTACATCTTGATTAACCCATTTTTCTGATCTATGTTAGCCATGTGGCTCAGTACCTTTTTTCAGTGGGGCAGATCACATCCTGCTGCTTTGGTGATCTGGGCAAGAGAGGGAGGAATCAACTTCCTCCTTCCCAGAATTCTCCTGTTCTAATTGCATCATTTCTACTTCCTGTCTGGTTTTCCCACCTATACTTCCTGCCTGACCAATCAGCGTTTATTTAAAACGTGATTGACAGATTACAAACCATTCTCCCGCACCAGCTGGTGAGTGGTGCATCTGTGCCTGTTTGTGTAGCCCACGAGGAGCTGTGGAGAGAAGACTCATATTAAAGAACAGACAAATGTGAGCACTTTGCCTTGAGGGGGTCAGAGTCTCAGTGGGGATAGAGGAAACCTAGCACTCTCAACAAAGTCAGACCTCATGAGTTTACTTGTACTCATGCATTCTTTAAAACCAGAGGTGAGGACATAAAATGGAACTTCCATTTCCCCAGGCTTTGAGCATATTTAATCTTGTCTTTATGCTTGGAGTCTAGGGTATATAGGTAATGCCTCTATAACATGTCCGAGAGTCAGGACTTCAAGTAGTTCCTTTCTATATGTTCACAGTCCAGTGCCTGTGAAAGTGGGGTGGCCTCAGAGTCTGGCAAGCACAGGGGAAGCGGCATGGGGAGAGTGTGTCAGGACAAGGTCTTTTTATGACAGACAAATTTCTGAATTTTTGAGAATTAAATCCTGCTAGAAAAATTTGAGATATATTATGAAGGTGGACCTCAATCCCCAATAATTTTGTTACTATTACTCTTCTAAGAGCATTTTGTGAACATTTTCACAATGCACTTTTTAGTTTCCATTGGAATTTCTTTCAAAACAATAGTTCTGAAACTTTCAGGATTTCCAGTTGGCATTATTCATTATTTCACAGTTTTGAAATTCAAATGCAAATTATGATAGGTAAAGCTTAAAAAAATCTGTTTGCCATGTGAAATTGTCTGCAATAAATCGTGCTATTGCAACAGTGGGGAATGAGCTGGATTCGTGTTTACCAAGAGAAGATTGCTGAGACCAGAGCATCCCTATTTCTGTAGAATTTCCCCTGTACTTTTTAGCTGTTAAGGTGACCCTTCTGGTGTGGAATACACATGGGAGGCTGGGGGATGCTCATCTCAAGTGGACGCTGTGACACAGATGGGCTGGTCCTCACAGCTCTTCTCTGATTACATCTGAAGACTGAGCTGTGCTGGGAGAATCAGGGAAGCATCAGATGACAGTAGCAGTTACTGCAGCCAGAGGAAAGCAAGCGGACATGTAGACATATAACTACTATCTCTTGGGTACCAAGTGGCCCATGCTGTTGTCTGCTCCCTGCTGCTACCTAGCAGCCAGTGGAAGGCATGTTATACTTCTTACAAAAGTGCACATTCACACTTTCAGATGAGTTAATGCATTTAAAATATCACTTAATGTAAGCACAAACACACCGCTTCCTCCCCAGCCTAAGTCCTCTTGGTTCAATACCCTTTGTGATCGATCACTAATGGGTTTTGTGACACTGACATGGGGCAGGGTGGAAGGAGGTCACAGTGTACATGTTTCCCTTTGAAAGTTGAAGGAGTGGGAAGGAGGCATTTGGGAACACTCTGTGGGAGGCAGAATATTATATTAGATAACCGAGAATTAACCCACGAATTAAGAACAAATGTTTCTTCCAAGATCAAGGCTTTGAATCACCAACTTGTCTTTTATCCTGTCTTGACTAGCCTTCCTTACTGCTCTGCCTGGAATGCAATGCAGCAGCAGTTCTTTCTGGAAGTGGTTAAACTGCTCCTCTGTAAGACAGGACCACCTCCACCTCAAGTCTAAGCTACTCAAGGCCTCGGGTAGAGGAGCCACACCACACCCTGAACTGTGACTTCTCTGATTCAGGCAGGTGTTTCCATTACCTGACAATGTATTTCCTCTTAGTGTCATGAATAAAGAGCGTGCATCATGGTTGGGTGGAAATTCAGTTTCTCTTTAATGCTTTCTATAAAAAAAAAGAAAAAAGAAAACACCATGCATAAAAATCCTGCTTCAAGCACTGTGCCTGCTCAATGTTTCTGATGTACAGTAGTAGTCTTTTATCTTTTTCTTGTTTGATTTAGAGTTTTGATGTTTTAAAATAATGTTTCAAAAATTTGATTTAGTAGGAATCTATAAAGATGGCTTACCACAAATGGTTTCCCTTGAATTGATGCCATACTCTTGTGAGAGTTTCTATATTGCAGTGGTTTCTCACAGAGTGTGGTTGGACCGATACTGCCTGCAAGATGGCTCTGCTTGTCAAGGTTCTTGCCTCCAAGTCTGACCACTTAGGTTTGATCCCTGGGACCCACCCAGAGGAAATAAAGAACTGAATCCCACAAGTTGTCCTCTGACTTTCTAACCCACACCTTGGCATATTCCTCTCCCCACACAACTGGCTAAATAAATACAATAAAAATAATAGATATGGGAATAATTCTGCAATGTATCTCATACAGTTTATCTGATTTGTCGAGATTATGAAAGGATGATGGGGAATGAGCAGAAGGTAGAAATCCAGCGGTAGCTGCAGCCACCATTTCTCTGGAGATATCAGGAATATTTTGCTACAATTTCCATTTTTTACATTTATTTCATAATTTATTGTATAATCTTGAGTTGCAGGAGCCATTTTGTTAAAAGGTATATTGATATATAGTAGTAAAATTTGGGGAAACTGTCATGTATTAGAAAAATTGAAATCTTTTGCTCTTCTCTGCTCTTTCTCATGTTGCAGCAGGGATTCATGAAATCCCTTCAGCAGTGAGGAAGCAGAAGTGCTGGGCTTGAGTGTGGAACCTCTTAGCCTTAGCAGTAATAAAACACGGTTTATTAGACATTTTGTCCACAATGGTAGAGAGAAGCATGAGCGAGAAGTATGCTGTGTTTTCTGCCTCAGCCCTTGGAGGTTCAAATCTGGAGAAAGTCTGCACTCTTCGTCTGGGACAGTTCTGTCTATAGCTCAGCGGTTCTCAGCCTTCCTAATGCTGTGACTCTTTAATACAGTTCCTCATGTTGTGGTGAACCCCAGCCACAAAGTTATTTTCATTGCTACTTCATAACTGTAATTTTGCTACTGTCACAAATCATCTGTGTTTTCAGATGGTCTTAGGTGATCCCTGTGAAAGGGTCATTCTAACCCCCAAGGACTCACGACCCATAGGTTGAGAACCCCTGCTATAGCTGATCTGCAAGGAACTCGTTCAACTTAACCACCCCAGTTTGCAAAGAAATGACAGCTACTCTCACTCTCTTGCCAGCAGTATTATGACACAGCTTTTCAATAAGCTCTATTAGTAAATATTAAGTGTACAAAGTGATGGGTTTTCTTATGACCGATCTACTTATGAATATGCTACATTTGATCCTATTCACTTCTTTATTGCTCTTACTCTTAGACCCCTTCCTGTCTCACAGTTCATAGACCCCTTTGATTTTCATGCTCTCCTCACACCCCAGATTCTAACTCTGAGGGGACTTTTGAAGTTTCTAACCATTTGATCAAAGTGACTCTGGCAATGTCACTGTGAATGTTGACTACATAGTTACCTAGTCCTAGGGATTGTGGGAAGAGGTGAAGGGACAGGAATGGGGAGAGTCTGCAAATGCTTTGACAGTGTCTTCTGTGACCAGTGAGTGCTAGCGCGATCTAACACAAAGCAGGGCTGTTGTCCTCTCTGTGTGGTTTGGAATATGTAGGAGAAGATGGTGGAGAGGTAGAGTACGGGAAGAACTTGCAGGAAAGACAGAAAAAACATGTTTACAGAAAGAATTTTGAAATATTGTCTTCAAAGCTAGTAAATCTACCTGGAAAGTTAGTTAGTAAAATTCAACATGTGAGTCTGACCTAACTTCATATCCCTCTGCCTCAGATGCCATACTTTCAGTGCCCTCATCACCCTTTCCTGACTTACTTTCAATTATTTCTATCTGATGCCTGAGCCTTCTTGTTCTGCACCGTAGGAAGCACCACTGGGGACTGCACATGTGAGGTCTGCTAAAAAAATTTTAAATGAATGGTTGGGATATTTGTTCATGCCTCCCTTTTGCCTTCATATGATGATTGAGAGTATGTTTTATAAAAAATAAAAAGGCTGTTGGGTGATGGTGGCTCACTCCTTTAATTCCAGCATTAGAAGTCAGAGACAGGTGGATATCTGTGAGTTTGAGGCCACACTGGTCTAAAGAGTGAGTTCCAGGGCAGTTAGAACTTACAGAGAGAAATCCTGTCTTGAAAAAAAACTAACTAACTAACTAACTAACTAACTAACTAACTAACTAACTAACAACTAACTAACTAACACTAACAAACTAACACTAACTATCAAACTGGCTGACTGGCTAGCTAACTAACTCTAACTAGCTAGCTAACTAGATAACACTAACTAACTAACTAACTAAAAGGCTGTAACATACATCCTTGTGGGAAGCAGAGAAAAACAGCACTGGGGACTTCATGCTACTCTGTGACCAGAAAGTATCCACAGAGAGTAGCCCCCTCCTCAGTGGGAAGATGGTTACTGCCAACAGGCAGGGAATGTAGGTCAAATCTGAGATACTCTGGGGCAAGGAAAGATGAGTGGGAAAATTTTATGCTGAACAGGATCACTGATGGCCCAATGTTGTTAGCACTTACTCTGAGAGACAGGTATTATTTCTCTGTTTCTAGAAAAAAGAATGTAAACTTAGGGCAACTAGAAGACCCTGACCAAAGGGCTTGTTAAAGGGGAGCTCGGGCCAGAATAAACTTTCTTTTGCTTCTCTTCTTCCTTCTAACAAACTTGTAAATGTTTGAGGAAATTTAAAACAAACAAACAAACAAACAAACAACAAACAAAATTACCCCCCAACCCCAAAATGGAAATGAATTTATGCACTGCAATATAGCAATGAGCTAAAGAAGGACAAATAATATAAAAACATGCGTGTAAGATAAAGGATGATTGTGGCACACAAAGGGGTGTGGTCTTCAGTCAAGAAAGCTCTAACAAGCTGCTGGAGAATTCCCCAACTTTTCCAGCTGCCCAATGACTGGAACCAAGAGGAAAGGAAGGTCTCTGAGTCACAGGAGACTCATTAACCAAGGATGGGATGTTTCCTACTTTGCAGAGTCCCATCCATCCAGTTACGGATGGATTTGCATTTCTGTTAGGAAATGATAGGCAGACCCATTTGGTACTGGGTGAGGCAGGCAGTCCTATAAAGAGACTCTCAGTTTTTGGGTGCAGTATCCTTGGGACTCAAGCACTGTTCTAATCCGGAGAACCTGGTGAGTCTGATTTCTTGAGTTCTTGAATGGGTCTTCAATTGGGGTATTCTCATGTGATGAGTTTAATCTAAACACAGTAGGCTTGGTGGTCCAAACTGATCATGGGTTAAATGCGACAGCAGATGACACTTTAGGAACGGAGGACAAGCATGTCACGTGCTAGCTTGCTTTGTGTTTGTTTGAGTTATAATTTGATATCTACATGAAAAAGCAAGATAATCAAAGTTTTGGTTTGAAATGAGAACAAAACAAAACAAAACATGTATTTTTCTTGTATTCACACCTTGATGGAATCCCTTTCAAAGGCTTGTGTCACAAGCAGTAGAAAGACCTACCTATTCTTTCAACAGCTGTTTGTGCTGCCAAGTCGTTCTGCTTGGAATATGCTAGCATGAGATGGGTACTGTTTACAACAATGCCAAGGTGATGAGAATATTCTCTTCACATAAATATTATTGCCAGTGCTGTGGAGCAGAAATATATTCTTGGAAAAAATGATATGAGATAAAGAAAAGGTTGGCTAAAGCTACTGAAAAAAAAAAAAGGCTAAAGTAGAAAACGGAGCCCCAGGATGTCCTAAAATGAAGGGGGAGATTCTCACACAGGTTCACAGGAAGAGAAGCAAAGGCTCTGCAGCCCATAAGCCTAGTTTCATTCTCTGTGGGGACCTCTTGTGAGACCGCTATGTAATGTCTTTCAGATCCTGAGCCTTCAGCACGATGTCTTACCAACAGCAGCAGTGCAAGCAGCCATGCCAGCCTCCTCCTGTGTGCCCACCTCCAAAGTGCCCCGAGCCTTGTCCTCCTCCAAAGTGCCCTGAGCCATGTCCTCCTCCAAAGTGCCCTGAGCCTTGTCCTCCTCCACAGTCCCCAGAGCCATGCCCCCCTCAGTCATGGCAGCAGAAATGCCCTCCTGTGCAACCTCCTACACCCTGCCAGCCGAAGTGCCCACCCAAGAACAAGTGAGGGCTTCAGGAGTCACCAGGAACAGGGCAAATGAAGAAAATCTGTTTCTTCTACTTCACGAGAACCCCCTCTTCCTTCAAAGCCTGTCATGGATGCAGAAGAATCTTCCCCACTCCTCACCCTCCATGTGCCTCTGATGACCCCTGATAGAAAAGGCGTTACTCTGAGGCTGTTTCCCTGCTCTTCCCAAGGGGCTGCTGAGAATGCCCTTCCTCAACGTTTCAGTGTCATAGATGCTGGGAGGGAGGAGCAACAGCTCTCTACCTACCCTGTGCCCCCTGTTTCACTTCCTGAATAAAGCACCCATTTGCTGATGGTCTAAATAAATACTTCTTCCTTGCAAAAAAATGCTTTTTAAATATTGTATTACTATTTTGAGTTATATACATCCTTTGTTGGAGGAATTTTAAAATTTAATTCCATGTTGTCTGAGTAAAGTCATATTAATGATTAACTCAATATTATTTCAAATTTATGGTCTTGGCTATATTAAAATTTAATTGTTTTGAGGACAGAATTACTTAATCTCTTAAAATGCTATCTTCTTTTGTACAAGATGGAAACCTCTGTCTTCTATCTTTCATCTATTTAATTATCTTCTATTACTAACTTGTATCTTTAGCACACAACAAACCATCACTTATTGTGTAGTCAGTGTCAGACCTCAATGCGTGATACAGACCCAGTGGTTGTTTGTGGACGAGCAGAAGCAGTTCTACATAACTGTCAACATAGCCACTGTGTGGCTTTCTTGTAACTGCAATGTGATTTTAAAACTACAATATTCTTTCCCCCCTGCCCTCCTTAATTGGTTATTCACCCCATTTCCTATGAAATCCTGAAGAAAAATGGCTTTGTGGAACTTATGAAGTCTCCTGCATGAAATGATAGCAACCCTTGAAAAGAGGCTGAGTAGAAGAAAGGGAGAGAAGAGGGAGTCGAGAGGCCAAATTGTCTCCTCCCCAGTTATTCCTCCTACCTGAGATCTCACTGCATTCCATGTCCACGACTTTCCTCGTTTTTCCCGTCTGGAGGTCAGGCTTCACAGAGCAGAATGGTTAAAGGCAGCTGAATCCATGGGGAGTGAGGTGGACTAGGACTTGGTGTGGTCGCTCAAGGAAACACCCATTGGTCAAAGGTCTGAGGTCAATGAATGGTTGATGTTTCATTACAAAGGAATTTGAGCTTCTGGCACTGGCATGAACCAGGCAGAGCTTTAGGCAAAAAACACAGTTTTACAAAGATTTGAAGTTAAATAATTATGTATGTGGTTATAATTAGTAAAACGATCCTTTTCTCAGTACTAATGCCCGTGAATATAGGCATTGGCTATTTAAGTTGAGTTGTAATTTACACATCACATGTGGTTTTCTACCATGGAGGAGTAGCTTGGCATAGCATGGAAAGTTGCTGTATCTTGCTAAAGTATCATCAAATCACAGTTTCCAGGTTTTCTATAGCTTGTGTTGGAGACTGTACCTAAAATGAAGGACATTTCTTGTGGGACGACATGCTTTTCTCAGATATTTGAGTGTTAAGGTTCTATCCCCAAGAACTTTAGAAAGCACCTGTACTTGGAGGTGCTGTCTTCAGAGAGCAGACTAATGTAATCTGATGTCGCATGGGCAGGTCCTCATCCTTCTGGACAGCTGTCCTCCTGAGAAAGGTAAGACACAGAGAGACATGGGACACTCAAGGGAGGGACAAAGAAAAGATGGCCATGTCTGGGCCACACTGCAGAGGAGAGCATCTAAAGCATGCTCTCACATGTGTGTCCTTTCGAGCTGGGAGAAATGAATCCTGGCTCTTTGAGCTGTGCAGTCTGCAGAGCATCTTACTGGAGCTCATTCCAGAGAATCCAGCACAGCTATGGGCAACGGCTGTTCTGAAAAGGGAACTGAAACTCTTCCATCCAAGTCCTCATCTCTAATCTGTCCCACAGGAATATGACTGAATGGATTCTCCCCATTGCTGTGTCAGATGGACAGGGAGGAGCAAGGGGCTCAAGTGAAGCAACACCAGGCTCCCTTGCAGACATGGTGTCCTGCACTGGCGCATGGCTTTTCTTGCAGAGATTTAGAGTGCAGACCTCTCTCTGTGCAGGCCACAGAACACAAGTATGTAGTAAGGAGAGCAGCCTGCATTCCTGTTGCCCAGCTCCCGGCTGCCTGGCTAGCTTATGCCCTGAAATAACAACACACAAACCGTATTCATTTGAACATTGTCTGGCCAATTAGTTTCAGCCTTCTCCAGTTGTTCTCCCTAGAATGCCTTCCATGTCTGCCTCACTCTTAAATTAATAACTTCTTTTTCATTATCCTTGTGTGTGTATGTTTGTGTGCATGTTTAACTGTGTGTATATGTGTATGTTAGTGTGTGTTTGTGTATGAGTGTATATGTGTGATGGGCACACGATTACATATAAATACAACCTGTTAACTCCATTTTTCTTATTATGTTTATGATTTCAAAGCTGACCACCCTGCATTGGACAGCAAACAAGTGAAGAAGGATGCTAAAAAAGAAATCCAACAGTAGCTCAGAATTGAGTATAACAAAAGGTTATTTACTTAGGAGTAGACTCACAGATCACAATCCTCTGCTCGAATGGGGACAGCAGCTGAATCCAGCAGCCTAGAAAGAGGCCAGATGCATGCTTTACATCAGCATATATAGTGTAAGAGGCCACACCCAAGTGGGCAGGTAACTCCCCCTTTTGTTTAAATAAGAAAATTCTAAGCCTAATAAAAAGTTATATACAATAAGGACAAATATCAGGTATAAAAATTAGATTTACAACCAGCATAAACAATATCAAGCAAGAAACATGTAATAAATGTTTTAATAATTATCCTATCCTAATGAGCTTAAGTCTTGCATAATAAATAACTTGGCTAAGTCATGAGAAGAAAATAACTACAACTATCTAGTCTTCAAACCCATTGAAGACCCAAGAAGGGAAATAATATTACTTGAGTAAGCAGGAAGTGCAACTAAGCAACTTCCAAAATGTGCAACAAATGATAGAGCCAACTGGCTACCTGGGCAATCACCCAAAGTCTCATTTGAAATGCTGGAGCAACCAACTTTGGCTAAGGCCTAGAGTAACTGACAGACCATTTTCAGAGGCAGGAAAAATTTTCAAAATCATCTCCCTGTGTTGGCAAGATTTGACAGTCTTTTTTCTTGTATCCCACTTGTCCTGTCCGGACATCATACACTTTGTCAGTGGTCAATGCATGGGCAGTTCTTTGCCTGAAGGCCAGTTTCGCCAAAAAGAAAAACAAGCTCCAAGTGGAGTGTCTTCAGTGCTCAACATTCTGTTGGAAATAGATCAGTGCTGCCAGGAGCAATCATGTCTCATGTCAACAGAACCCTAGGTTATTTAAATGTCATATTCTACAGCTCTTTGAAGTGGTTGAAGACTACCTTATCTATGTAGAATAATCTCTATGTATTTCAAGAACCTGATTAGTCTAACTAAAAGTATGACAAGCATAGATGACTACTGATCTATAATTCTTAATACCTATAAAACTTAAAGACTAAGATTTCATATTAGAATATTATAAGTAAACAACTGTGCAACAAATGAGAACAATGACCTCAAAATGTAAACAATGTATAAGAATCTTGATCAGAGGTAGAAATATATGTTGCAATATGATAAATATATCTTAAAATTGTATCAGTATACAAAATGCCTTAAGCAGAGGTAGAAGCATTCCTGCATACAGTATGACAAAATAACTGCCTAGGTATACAAATATTGTGGACAAAAATAGTAACATATTCAATATAATTTAAGCTTGTATCAATATACAAGAATCTATACCAATATAAATTATTTATAAATAGTAGCTCACAAGTATCGACTCTATTACTCACTATTATTATTAGTGTGAGTAAGCGCACACTAATCTATTATCCCATCCAATTTCCTCTTTTTTAAAATAGAGATCCCTGAGCCTACACCATATTCCCCCCAACCCCTGACCCTATACCAATTATAATAAACCCCTAAATGATGTCCTTAACCCTGAGGACAAACTTTGTTGGGAGAGGGGACATCGTCTTCTAGAATTACTTCCAGCTGTCATGGGAGCAATGTTCTTTCTATGGGATCCTGTGAAAGTAAAATAATGGTTAATTTCCAAGATTTCTGTCTGGTATAATTGCAAATAGTCTCTGAGTATTTGGTGGAGTTTTTCTGAGGTTCCTATTTGGAGTTCTGGTCAGAACTTTGTAAATAAGTGCACCATTTCAGCTATCCAAGTTAGAACCATCTTGAGCAGTTGGCACCCAAAACAGGTCTCATAGTAGTGCTTTCAGTATCATGACGTCATATCAACCAGGTGGAGTTGTTGTTGTGGGCCCCCATCTTCTTCCTGGATACTTCAAAGATTACTGTAGGAAAATTCACTGTTGATTGTAAAAAACCTTAACGTTATTTATATAGACATATACATACATATATATTCAATGAAAGGTACAATAGAGACAAAAATAGGTATGAAGAAAAGTAAATTTTTTTTCTAAATTCTTTCTTCTTTCTGTCCCATACTAGATGGACCTTGACACAAGACAGAAACTCTGAATTTGTTCTTTAACAACATGCTTGGATTTAAAGAAGAACAGAGCCATTGTCTAACCCCAAAACCAGCTCTCTCTCTCTCTCTCTCTCTCTCTCTCTCTCTCTCTCTCTATATATATATATATATATATATATATATATATAAAAATATATATATATATCTCAAATGTATATCTATATCTATCTATCTATCTATCTATCTATCTATCTATCTATCTATATATCAAATGTATATGTTTTTTTATCACCTGTCCTTATAAGTCATATTTATTTTTCTTGATTATCCTTATTGGATAGTTATTTTTCCTTCTGTCAGCATCCAAACATCCAGGATATCTTGACTTTTTTTTCTTTTTTTTATTAAAAATTTCTGCCTCCTCCCCGCCTCCCTTTTCCCTCCCCTCCCCCTACTCCCCATGCCCCACTCCCCTCTCCCTCCTTCTCCAGTCCGAAGAGCAGTCAGAGTTCCCTGCCCTATGGGTAGTCCAAGGTCCTCCCCCCTCCATCCAGGTCTAGGAAGGTGAGCATCCAAACAGGCTAGGCTTTCCCAAAGCCAGTACGTGATATCTTGACTTTTTGAAGATGTGTACTTTCCTGTAAAGACAAGAGCAGGACTCTGCCCCAACCCCATATGCTTTCCTTACCACCTGTATGTTTGTCACCATTGTGGATGAGCTGCCATTTCTCTCTCTCAAGGGATTTCTCTTTTCCAAAGCAAATCTTTATTAATTTTGATGGTATCCATAGTTTTTTTTTCTCCTGTGGAAACAAGAGCAAAACCCCTTCCCCAATGTAGCACATCTCCTGGCTTCCATTGTGAGGTCAACACATTCTTGAAATACACCAGCTGATTCAATTCAGAAGACTTTTCCATTATCCATTATCTCTCTGATGCTGTTGTCTTTTTCTCAAAAGGGTTAAGAAAATTCAAGGTTAATAAAGCATTATGTAACTGATTTCTGGGGGTATTTTCCATCTTTTATAGTGTGATTTGATCTTTCTACAACTGCCTGATCTGTAGGATTGTGTGGTATACCTGTAATATGCTTTATATTATAATAAGTAAAAAACTGTTTCATTTTCTTAGAAACATGTGCTGGACCATTATCTTTTTTTATTTGTGCAGGTATACCCACGATGGTCATAAATTCTAATAAACATGTAATTACTAAATCAGCCTTTTCTGAGTTTAAAGCAGTTGCCCACTGAAAACCTAAATAAGTGTCAATGGTGTGGTGTACATATTTTAATTTTCCAAATTCTGTAAAGTGAAACACATCTATCTGCCAGATTTCATTCTTTTGAGTACCCTTTGGGTTAGTCCCTGCAGTTAGTCCCTACAGAAATAACAAGTAGGACATCTCTTTATGATCTCCTTGGCTTGTTGCTATGTTTTAGAAAACTCTTTCTTTAAACCTTTGCTATTGACATGATGTTTCTTATAAATTTCTGAGGCCTTCAACACACTTCCAATCGGTAATTGATCAATTTCTGTATTACCTTGTGCTAGAGGACCTGGCAGACCCATAAGGGATCAGATGTGTGTTATGTATATGGGACAAAGCCTATTCCTAATTATATCTTGAACCTGTATGAATAATGAAGTAAATTCTATATCATCTGGTATAAATTCAGTGGTTTCAATATGCAAAACAACTCTTTCTGCATATTGTGAGTCAGTATCTATATTAAGAGGTTCTTTAAAATGCCTTCAGGACAGAATTATAAGGTCTTTGTTCCACCTTACTTAATTCTTCTGATTTGCAACCTGCCTTTCCTATTTTATTTGCATCAGTATAGAATGTATGGGCTCCAGCTATTGTTGTATCCTATACACTGCAGGGAAGGATCCAAGTAGTTCTCTTTATTATTTTTTTGATTTTTATTGAACTCTACAGTTTTCTCTGCTACCCTCCCTACCTCTCCCCTCCCCTTTAACCCTCTCCCATGGTCCCCATAAAGTTAATTCTATCACCTTTGGGATAATTGCTGTTAATCTATTCTAAAAATTAGCATAAGCTCTTAGCCAGGGTTCATTGTCTTCCCATTTTTTTTTTAATTTCACAGAAGTAAAAGGCACTATAATCTCTGCTCGGTCTATACCTGCTAGTTGACATAGTCTCAATTTTCCTTCTATAATTAATTCAGAGACTTTTTCCACATATGTTTTTAATTTTTTACTTGGTTTATGTGGTAAAAATATCCATTCTAAGATAATGTCTTCCCTTTGCATTAAAATTCTTGTGGGGGAAATTCTGAAAGGTAATATGACTAGAATATAATTAAGATTTGAATTCACCTTATCCATATGTACCTCCTGTAATTTTTCTTCAACAACAATCAATTCCTTTTCTGTTTCAGCTGTTAATTCTCTGGGACTATTTAAGCCTGTCACCATCTAAGGTTTTGTTTCAATGAACTCTTAGGTCAGGTGTTATCCCAACAGCTGGTTGTAGACTAGAAGAAATGTCTCCTAACAATCTTTGAAAGTCATTCAGAGTCTGCAATTGGTCTTTCCTAATTTGTACCTTTTGTATTCTAATTTTCCGTAAACCTATTTTATAACCTAGGTAATTGACAGAATCTCCTCTCCAATTTTTTTCAGGAGCAATTTGTAATCCCCATTTTGGCAAAATTTTCTTTACTTCTTCAAACATTTTTTTCTAAAGTATCTGTGTTTGAATCAGATAGCAAAATGTCATCCATGCTATGATAAAGTATAGATTTAGAAATTTTTTTTACATATTATTTCCAATTATTGACTTACAAAGTATTGGCATTGGGTTGTCCTATTGAGCATTCCCTGTGGAAGGATAGTCCACTGGTATCTCCTAGTAGGTTGAGAATTATTATAAGTAGGCATTGAGAAGACAAAATTTTCTCTGTCCTTTTCTTGTAAAGGTATAGTGAAGAAACAATCTTCCAAATCAATAACTATAAGAGGCCATACTTTTGGTATTAAAAAAGGCAGAGGAATTCCAGAGTACAGAGGGGTCATAGTTTGAATTATTTTATTGACAGCTCTTATATCTGTCACCATTCTCCACTTACCAGATTAAATTTTACCAACAAATACAGGACAAATCCAAGGACTGGTTGATTCTTCAATATGGTGAGCATATAGTTGCTCCTGTATCAGCTGTTATAAAGCCTGTAGTTTATCTTCTGTTGATGGCCACTGTTCAACCCATATTGGTTTCTCAGTTATCCATTTTAAAGGTAGGCCTGTTGGTACCTCTAATGTTTGCTAGTTGCTTTGTGTTTTTGTACAGCCTGAATGTCTGGTGACCTTTGTGTATAGTACCTTATAATATCCTTCCCAGAACTGTGAGTTTCTGGGACTGCAGGAATGTTAATCTGGGTATTCCATTGCTGCAATAGGTCATAACCTTATACATTTACTGCAATATTAATGGCCCCAGTTTTCCTCTCTGTGTTTCTGGCCCTATGCATTTAACCCAACTTGGGCTTTGTTTCACTTGAGATAGGGTTCCCATTCCTAGGAACCGAACATCTGCCTCTTGAAGAGGCCAATTTGGATGCCAAGATTCTGGAGTAATAATACCCGTGTCAATCAGACCCACAATTACAATGCCATTTATATATACTTTTAGTTTTGGTCTTTGATCATTTATAGAAGTCTGTCAGAATATATGTGCTGTGATCCAGCTGCCCTCAGTCCCCCTGACCAACAGGGGAACTTCCTTGTGGTCTGTAATTGACAAGGATGTTTGTATTCTTTCTGGCCTGTGGGTTTCCACAGAAGGAGTAGAGGTATAAAAGGTTGCTGGGCAAAATAAATGTTGCTGTTCTTCCACCTGAAATGAAGCCTACATGTCTCAATCCCGGCACCTCCCACTGGTCTTGGCTATCCAGGCTGCGCTGGCTGCAGCATATATGTTTCTTATTTCCTATTGGAATTTTTTATTTATCCTCCTTGTTTATTCCATCATCTAAAAAGGTATGTTTTTTTACAGAAAGATCTAGATATTTTAATTTTCTTGGTAAGACATGTCTTCCACAGTGACTTGGAATGACTAGACCATTTTTGACTTGGGGGCCTGCTAGGGGCCTCCCAATGAGTTTCCTGATGGTATCAGGTTGCTTTGTCTGTCTTCTGTTGATCTGCATTCATTGGTTCAATGTTTGCCTTTGCCACACCTTCTACATATACCTTGTCATTCCCAGAGGAGATATGATTCCTAGGAGTTCCTTGTCTACAATCCCTTCTCAGATGTCCTATTTTACCACAATTAAAACATTTCTCATATTGCTATCTCCTCATATCTTTGGAAATTGCTTCTCCTACCCACAATTCAGCATTATAGTCAAATGTCTCAATGTTCATTGTATGCTGGATCCATTCATCCATTGGTGCTGATCTAACCTTAAAAGGCCCAAGTATCTTTTTGCATTCTACGTTGGAATTTTCAAAAGCCAGAGATTCAACCAATACTTGTTTAGCATCTGAGTCTCTTACTCCTATTTGTACAGCCTTTGTTAGTCTTTGTAAAAAGTCACTAAAGGGTTCTCTTTGACCCTGTTTAGCTCTGGTGTATGATTCACTTCATTTTCCTAGTTCTTAAATCCTGTCCCAAGCATTTAAGGCTGCTTTGTGGCATAGGGACAAGATTTATTCATTGTAAAGATCTTGAGCCTGTGGGTCAGCATAAGTGCCCTCACCAAGAATTTGATCTTTGGAAGTCTCAAGCCCTTTTGATTTTTCCTATTGTTCTAAAATTTTAACATCTTCTCTGAAATAGCCTTAAACATCAGTTGAGGCTTGTCATCCAGGACTGCTCAAACTAACTGAACCCAGTCATTTGGTGTTGCCTTAATGCTAGAAGCCAATGTCTTTATCATCTTCCTACAAAATGCGGAATTCAAGCCATAAGTTATGACAGATTTCTTAATTTCTTTTAGATCATTCATTCCTTGGATTCTTTTGGGCCTTTAGAACTTGATGCTTTGTTGGAGTAGATTATAGGGTAGGAAGCTGTAGCCCTGGGTAAGTCATCTCTGACAGCTTCTGGTAATGTTGAATCTTGTCCTTGTAGCTTCTTTTCCTGTTCATTGGCTCTAATTTCCTAAATAATTTCAAATCTTTTTATTACTGTCTTTTGTAAAGCCTAAATCTCCTAGCCTGTATGTATTTCTAGTGATTTCATTGAGGTTCCTAGCCTCTGGTCCTCATTCTGCACATGTGATTCTAAGGTCTGAAGTTTTTACTTTAAAGACAACACCTCATCTGTGGAAATTATTTGGATGGTGTGCAGATTGCCATCCTGGAGAGATCTATCTGTTAACCAATCATAACTTTTTAACAAATTTTATTGTCAAATTCAACAATATGAATTCTTTCAGATTATTTCTCAGTATCTTTTGATATGGATTCAGGTTTGTCTGTCAAATTAATGTTACCCTTTTCAATTGTGTTAATTTTTTTCAGATAACTTTTGATTTTTCATGGTATTAATCCTGACAGCCAGCTGTTCATTAGTCTGTAAAGACTGTATCATTCCTAAAAGTACCTCATTCTTGGCTCTGTTATCAAACCATTTTCTTTTCTTTTTTTCTTTTTCTTTTATTTTTATGGATTTCTCCTTGATTGTGTGCTGATCAGGTTGCTATGGAAATCGTATTTCCTGCCTTTTTTGTTTTTTTTATTTAATTATTAAAGATTTCTGCCTCCTCCCCACTATCGCTTCCCATTTCCCTCCCCCTCCCCCAACAAAGTCCCCCTCCCTCATCAGCCTGAAGAGCAGTCAGGGTTCCCTGCCCTGTGGGAAGTCCAAGGACCTCCCACCTCCTTCCAGGTATAGTAGGGTGAGCATCCAAACTGCCTAGGCTCCCACAAAGCCAGTACGTGCAGTAGGATCAAAACCCAGTGCCATTGTTCTTGACTTCTCAGCAGTCCTCACTGTCTATTATGTTCAGTGAGTCTGGTTTTATCCCATGCTTTTTCAGACCCAGTCCAGCTGGCCTTGGTGAGTTCCCAATAGATCATCCCCATTGTCTCAGCATGTGGGTGTACCCCTCGCGGTCCTGAATTCCTTGCTCGTGCTCTCTCTCCTTCTGCTCCTGATTTGGACCTTGGGATTTCAGTCCATTGCTCCAATGTGGGTCTCTGTCTCTGTCTCCTTTCATCGCCCAATGAAGGTTAATATCCAGGAGGATGACTATATGTTTTTCTTTGGGTTCACCTTCTTATTTAGCTTCTCTAGGATCACGAATTATAGTCTCAATGTCCTTTATTTATGGCTAGAAACCAATTATGAGTGAGTACATCCCCTGTTCCTCTTTTTGGGTCTGGCTTACCTCACTCAGGATTGTGTTTTCTATTTCCGTCCATTTGCATGCAAAATTCAAGAAGTCATTGTTTTTTTACTGTTGAGTAGTACTCTAATATGTATATATTCCATACTTTCTTCATCCATTCTTCCATTGAAGGGCATCTAGGTTGTTTCCAGATTCTGGCTATTACAAACAATGCTGCTATGAACATAGTTGAGTATATACTTTTGTTGTATGATAGGGCATCTCTTGGGTATATTCCCAAGAGTGGTATTGCTGGGTCCAGGGGTAGGTTGATCCCAAATTTCCTGATAAACCGCCATACTGCTTTCCAAAGTGGTTGCACAAGTTTGCATTCCCACCAGCAATGGATGAGTGTACCCCTTACTCCACAACCTCTCCAGCAAAGGCTATCATTGGTGTTTTTGATTTTAGCCATTCTGACAGATGTAAGATGGTATCTTAAAGTTGTTTTGGTTTGCATTTCCCTGATCACTAAGGAAGTTGAGCATGACCTTAAGTGTCTTTTGGCCATTTGAACTTCTTCTGTTGAGAATTCTCTGTTCAGCTCAGTGCCCCATTTTATAATTGGGTTGATTAGTTTTTTACAGTCTAGTTTCTTGAGTTCTTTATATATTTTGGAGATCAGACCTTTGTCAGTTGCGGGGTTGGTGAAGATCTTCTCCCAGTCAGTGGGTTGCCTTTTTGTCTTAGTGATAGTGTCCTTTGCTTTACAGAAACTTCTCAGTTTCAGGAGGTCCCATTTATTCAATGTTGCCCTTAATGTCTGTGCTGCTGGGGTTATACGTAGGAAGTGGTTTCCTGTGCCCATGTGTTGTAGAGTACTTCCCACTTTCTCTTCTATCAGGTTCAGTGTGTTCGGACTGATATTGAGGTCTTTAATCCATTTGGACTTGAGTTTTGTGCATGGTGATAGATATGGATCTATTTTGATTCTTCTACAGATTGACATTCAGTTATGCCAGTACAATTTGTTGAAGATGCTCTCTTTTTTTCCATTCAAACCATTTTCTTAGGGATAAAATATGAAGAAAAAACCGAGTCTTAATATCCAATAAATGGATGTATCACAATAACCGTATAAACCTTGCAGAATACAATCCATAAGTATTAGCAAAATAAGTACTAAAACTTTCAATGGTAATGTTGTCTGAAATTAAATATATTTCAAGTTTATTGATTTTTTAATTAATAAAATATTTACCCGGCATGAGGTCCTATAAATTGTTTTTTTTATTTCTTTTTCTTAAAGATTTATTTATTTATTATGTATACAGCATCAGTCTGGGTATTTGCCTACAGGCCAGAAGAGGGAGCCAGATCTCATTATAGATGGTTGTAAGCCATCATGTGGTTGCTGGGAATTGAACTCAGGACCTCTGGAAGAGCAGCTTGTACCCTTAACCACTGAGCCATCTCTCCAGCCCGCCTTATAAGCTGTTTTAAGTATAGTAATCTTTAGTGTTCGTCCTGAGTCTCTTTGGTTTTCTCACCTTGGTGCTGATTAAATACTGAGAAATATGCTTTGCTTGACAGAGTAAAAACAATTAAATCAATTCTGTACATGGAGCAAAAAGCCCAGAACTCATGGGCAGGGTGCACAAACTGGAAGCTATACAAGTTGCCATGCGGCAGGGAAACACGGAAGCAAACGCACTAGTGGGGGCGGGGATAAACCCGCTTTTGGGAAATTTCCAAGTCCCTGCATCAAGTCCCTGCATGCAGCTAGCAGCTCTGCTGTGGTGGAGGTCCTTCAAAAAAGCCACTTAGGTAAAAGCAAGCTAAGCGGGTGGGGGTGGGAGACTTTCTGGGCTGTGGACCTAGGCCTTTAAGCTGGTCCACCCGGTAGGTGGGGAGTCCAGATCTGCGTGGGCACTAGATGAAGAAAGACACTAAAAAAGAAATCCCACACTAGCTCAAAATTGAGTATAATAAAAGGTTATTAAAAAAATAAAAGGTTATTTACTTAGGAATAGACTCACAGATCACAATCCTCTGCTCGAATGGGGAACAACAGCCGAATCCAGCAGCCTGGAAAGAGGCCGGATGTGTGGTTTACATCAGCATATATAGTATAAGAGGCCACGCTCAAGTGGGCGGGTAACTTAAAGACGACTGGTGGTAGGAATTTCTACAGCAAATAAGAGGGCTCACCCTGGGAGAGGCTAATTTTCCTCCATCCAAAAGTCATTAGTTGGCCAAAGGTCTTTGTCTCAGATGGAATCCCAAGAACATTCGCCCTTTCTCCTTAATATGTCCACTGATAGACTGTTGTTCAATCCTGTTTGTGTAGTCGTTTCCAGGAGAGAATGTTTTACTGCAGACTTCCTGGAATATTTCATCCCCCTTTTAAGTGATGGTTCCTGAGCTATAGATGCAGGAATAATGCTGAATCCATTGGTGTTCGGTTCCCCATAATCTACAGGTCTCTGTGTTGTGACCAATTGTGGTTTTCTGTTTAGAAGCTTCTTTGATGATGGGTGGTAGACGCTTATCTGTGTATGAAATCTAGTACATAGTTAAGATATATGCTTTTGTTTTTTAGCAAGGTGACGGTGGTAAAATTATTTTAGGTAGATTGTTTTCTTTAGTAAAATTATATTAGTAGCTCTGGAAGCTGGCTAGGTATCCAGTTACCAGTCATAAATTCCTTCTTGTTGGGTGAGAACTGAATCTATTTAGACAGTTGTTGTGTGCTACAGACATGTGAGTGCCACTGACTGCATATGTGCTGGTGATTTTTGTGAATCACACACAGGTAGTGCAGGTGTGTAGGACTTGAATTAGCAGCCTACATAGTATTCCCTGGAACCATGAAAGCAAGACAGTAGGAAAGAGGATTCAGGTGGAAACACTAGAGACATGAGAGTGTTGTGTCCTTAGTTGTCACACACCACACACACACACAAACACATGCACGCCACACTACACATGCACTCATGCATGCACACATGCATGTGCATACACATACAATCTGTATATATATATATATATATATATACTGTATGCAGTACAAACTAATATGATTGCTTGAGGGTTTACAAAACTCCTAGGTGTTGTTTGTCCCTTGCTTTTCCTTCTCTTTCTATGTTGATCTCATTCTCTCTTCCCGGGTCTGATACTTCTCTATTGTTCCATTGATTACGCGTATCTGTATCTGTCTCTGAGTGGTTTCAGGCATGCAAGGGAAGTTCCTATGGGTGCCAGAAGAGGGCTCCAGATCCCTGTGATGGAGACAGGGAAGTTGCCATCTGGTTGATGTGCGTGCTGGGAGGTGACCCTGGGTGTCCTACATGAGCAGTAAAAGCGTTTGACCACTGAGTCATTTCTCCAACCACTTGAGGATTTTTGTTGTTGTTCCTCTTGTTTTTGCTGTTATCTGTGTATTTTAGATATCAGTCCCTTGATATGTGTAGAAGGCATATCTAGCAATAACCATCTCATATGTTATTGTAGGTTTGATTCTAGGAACTTAAAGTTTTATCCCCTGCTTTGATCTTTAATTGTTTAAAAGTATATTGTTCAATCCCCATATGTCTGTATAATTTTAAAGTTTTCCTCTTCTGTTGGTTTCTTTTTTTTCCATTATGGAATGAAAAAACACAGAAAACATTAACTTTTATGCTTGTTAAATTATGTTCTGTGTCCTAAAGTATGATATATCTTAGGGAAATTATATGGGTTCCTGGTAAGACCATGCATTTTGAAGTCGGTGTATAGCTTATTCTGTAGATGTTTATTACATAAATGAGATCTGTTGAATTCTGAAGTTTTTATTGTTGCTCCTTTTGTGTTTTAGTCTGGACATTTATCTATGGGTGACAGTGGATATTACAAGAGACTTATTCTTGTACATGGTTGAACCTCTTTCTTCATATCTATCAAGGTTTATTTAATGAAATCTTGTGAACCACCACTCAGAACATACATTTGCAGCTGTGACTTTTCAGTGGGTTGTTTTGTAGTAGGAGCTGAGGGCTGTGTTCCTGCCGCCCCAGCTCCTGGTCGCCTGGCTAGCTTATGCCCCAAAATAACAACACACAAACTGTATTCTTTTAAACACTGCTTGGCCCATTATATCTAGCCTCTTCTCGGCTAACTCTCGCACCTGGACTAGCCCATTTCTAATAATGTGTGTAGCATCCCAAGGTGCGCTTACCGGGAAGATTCTAGCCTACGTCCATCCTGGGTCGGAGCTTCATCGCATCTGCCCCAGAGAGCAGAGCTATCGAGTCTGAGCTCACTTCCTCTTCCTCCCAGCATTCTGTTCTGTTTACTCCACCCACCTATGTTCTAACCTATGAAGGCCAAGCAGTTTCTTTATTTTTTAACCAATGACCTTCCTCCATCATTGTTTCCTTTAGTTACTAGCACTGACTCCTTAGATCCTCTGTGTTTCTGTTGCAGATGTTGGTCACCTACCCCAGGACGCCTTCTGATTCCACTTGTTTGGAGTATCGTTTTTTTTCACTCTTTCACTTCTGTGTGTTTATAACATTGTGTTTAAAGGTCTTTTTAAAAATATCAAAACAGACATCTGAAACCTTTTAATTGAAGAAATCCTTTCAATTTATGAGTATAATTTTATATTGTATATAATGAGGAGTACCATGATGCATGCAAACATTACTGAACATTCAAACCAAGGTCATTACATTTCTCACCATAAAATAGTTTCAATATTTTATGGTGAGAATACTTAAAATTTGTCTTGTAAAGTTTTTAAAATGTAAAATGCATCACAGAACTTACTTCTGCATCCAAATATAGCTTAGTACTCTCTCAGAAGACTTTCCATATCTATCTCTTACCCACTATAATCCCATGGAAACCAACATTTTTATATGCATCCTTGTGATGTCAACTTCCTACTAACAAAATATGAGTGAAATTGCACAGGATTTGTTTTTTCTTTCTGACTACGGAAGTTAAATTTTTGTTCTGGTGGGTTTTTTTTATTAAAAACTAAACAGTTACATTTTTAAATGGCCAAAGAGCTGTACACAATGTATATTAGTGTTTAAGTTAGTCAACTATTGATAGACATTTACATGGAGAGTATTTAGGACAGAAACTAGAAAACAAAACTAAATTTTGTGAGCCAGCACTCAGTACATATACTTGCAGCTGTGTATGTATCCTATCCTTTAAGAATATACTGAAAAATGAAATTGTTATCACGCTGAAATATATTTTGTTACATTTTGAATGTTTTGATGGTGTTGTTGTGTGGCTTTGTTATCAGGGTAATTGCCACCTTGTAAAAAGAATTTGGCAATGTTCCTCCTGTTTCTATTGTATGGAATAGTTTGAGGAGTATTGATATTAGTTCTTTGAAAGTCTTGTAGAATTGTGCACTGAAACCATCAGGTCCTAGTCTTTCTTGGTTGGGAGACTTTTGATGACTGCTTCTATTTCCTTAGCGGTTATAGATCTATTTATTTGTTTATCTGGTCTTGATTTAAATTTGGCAAGTGATGTTTATCCAGAAAATTGTCCATTTCTTTTAAGTTTTCCAATTTTGTAAAGTAAAGGCTTTTGAAGTATGACCTGATGATTCTCTGGATTTCCTCCATGTCTGTTGTGTCTCCCTTTCATTTCTGGTTTTGTTAATTTGGATATTCTCTCTCTGCCTTTTGGTTAGTGTTTAATAAGGATTTTTCTGTTTTATTGATTTTCTCAAAGAACCAACTCTTTGTCTCCTTTGTTTCTATTTTATTGATTTCAGCTCTCAATTTGATTATTTTATCCCTTCTAGTCCTCATTGGAGAGTTTGTTTCTTTTTGTTCTAGAGGTTTTAGGCATTCTGTTTACTCACAAGTGTGGGATTTTTTCCAGTTTCTTTATGTAGGCATTTAGTGCTATGAACTTTCCTCTTTACACTGCTTTCATTGGGTTCCATAAGTTTGGGTATGTTGTGTGGTCATTTTCATTGAATCTTAGGAAGTTTTTATTTTCTTCCTTAATCCATTGGTGATTCAGATAAGCATTATTCAATTTCAATGTGTTTGTTGGCTTCCTGAAATTAGTGTTGCTATTGAATTCTAATTTTAAGCCATGGTGATCTGATAAGACACATGGGCTTATTCTAATATTTTGTATCTGTTGAGGTTTGCTTTGTTACTGAGTATGCGGTCAGTTTTTGAGAAGGTTCCATGGGAGTGCTGAGAAGTATGTATATTCTTTTATGTTTGGATGGAATGTTCTATAGAAGTCTGTTAAGTCCATTTGAATCTTAATATCTGTTAGTTCCCTTATTTCTCTGTTAAGTTTCTGTCTTGCAGATTTGTCCAGTGAGAGTGGGGTGTTGAAGTATCCCACTCTTAGTGTGTGGGGCTTAATGTGTGATTTAAGCTTTAGTAATGTTTCTTTTACACATGAGTGTGCCCTTGTATTAGGGGCATAGGTGTTCAGCATTGAGATTTTCTCTTGATGCCTTTTTCTTTCTGACAAATATGAAATGTTCTTCTTTGTCTCTTTTCATTGATCTTAGTTTGAAGTCTATTTTGTAATAGATAGCTACCTCAGCTTGTTTCTTTGGTCCATTTGATTGAAGAAATTTTCCCAACTCTTTAATCCGATGTGATGTCTGTCTTTAAGATTGAGGTGTGTTTCTTGTAAGCAGTAGAATGATGGATTCTGTTTTTGTATC
The DNA here is from genome assembly GCF_950005125.1 of Chionomys nivalis. Classification (NCBI taxonomy): domain Eukaryota; kingdom Metazoa; phylum Chordata; class Mammalia; order Rodentia; family Cricetidae; genus Chionomys; species Chionomys nivalis. The sequence goes on from NC_080103.1 coordinate 6,728,100, forward strand.
TAATTTCTAAGCCTGTATCTTTTTATAGGAGAGTTGAGTCCCTTATATTAAGGGATAATAATGACCAGTGATTGCTAGTTTCTGTCATCTTAGTTTTCATTCTAGGTGATGTTCTTGTGTTTGGAGTTTGTAGCTGTGAGATTATCTATTGTCTGTATTTTTGTGGGTGTGGCTGACTTCTGTGGGTTGGAGTTTTCCTTTAAATACTTTGCGTAGGCTGGATTTGTGGTTAGGTATTGTTTAAATCTGGTTCTGTCATGAAAGGTCTTGTTTTCTCTGTCTATGGCAATTGAAAGTTCTGCTGGGTATATTATCAGTGGTCTCTTAAGTCTGCATAACTCTTGATTAGGATTTTCTGGCTTTCACTCTTTCCACTGAGATAATAGACATAATTCTAATAGGTGTGCCTTTATATGTTTTTGGCCTTTTCCTTTGCAGTTCTTAATATTGTTTCTTTATTCTGTATATTTTGTGTTATGATTCTTATGTGGTGAGGGGACATTTTTTTGGCTCTAGTTTGTTTTGTGTTATGTAAGCTTCCTGTACCTTAATAGGCATATTTTTTTTGGTTGAGAAGAAAACAAAGAGTCTGTTTTTTTTTTAAAAAAGGATTTTTTTGAAACTAAAAACTAAAAAGCATGTTTTTAGAAAATGAAAGACGAATGGCTGAGAAACACTTAAAAGTGTTCTACATCCTCAGGCATCAGGGAAATAAAAAATAATATTTAGAGATTTTGTCTTACTTCAGTCAGAATGACCAAGATCATTAAAAGAAATGATATTCCAGGCTAGTAAAGATGAAGGGTTGCAAATGTTCTTTATGCTGAACGAAAACTGGTTCAGCTTCTGTCAAAATCAATGGAGAGAATCCTGGACATTTTACCTTATTTTGTAAGTAGCAAGGCACGGAAGAATAGTGGCACCAGTTCTACCATATAAACACCCCAGATCACTGTGGCGGCCAAGAAAAACATGAGCCTATTCCTACCTTGTAGGATGATCACAGAGTTTCCCTGAGATCATTCTTAAGTGTGATATGCAAACTTGGAGAGCAGTGAGTCTCCTACTGACCTGGCCCTATGGGCTGTGTCCTAACATTTATGAGCCATCCACTGGTGGTGAGACTCTTGACTCCTGTCCTCAGGTGTAGAACTGATGACTCTTCCCCTTCAGGGACATGGACAATGGCATTCTCAGCCAAATCCTTCCTTACTCTCAGAAGCACTGTCAGTCACAGGAAGCTGACATGTCCACCCAGGTGGATTCAGTGCCCGTGTGCTTCCCAGAGCACAGCTGGGACTCGTTAATGCCTTTGCTTCATGTTCCTCATTCTATTCTTTCTCCTCCAACTACAACTCAGCTTTCCAGGATCGAAGAGAATACTGAACTCCTTTGGTCTTCTTTTTAGGAAGTTCTAGAATCATGAATTTATCTAGCTTTTGTTTTATAATCTGGTCAAATTCCTGGAACATCACAAGGGATAACAATGTCAGAGGTTACTGTCATCACTGAGACAACTTAAACTTCACCATGCCTTCTTGAAGATAATGTTTTCTACAAGTACAAGTATTCTGTCCTTTGGAAGAAAGATGTTTTCTTACAGAAAATATGAAGAAAAATGTTGCTTTTCTAGGCTAATGGAACAAATATTTAGGAAATTCAGGAAGTCTGGAGGAAGAATAGGGATTGAGGAAGAGTTGTGATATTTCATAAATTTAAGTTTCTTTCTTTGTGGGGAATCACCTCTTGTGACAAATGTTACATAGTGTCTTTCAAATCCTGAGATTTCAGCATGATGTCTTACCAACAGCAGACAGGAGGGCCCACTGAGTCACAGGGCTCTACAGCCATGGTGTCCAGGAACAGGATATTTCATATTTTGTAGAATCCCAGTCAAGACAGTCATACATGGATTTGCATTTTGGTTGGGAAATTCTTGGACCTGCCCTCAATCACAGCTCTACTCCCTCTGGGCGGGGCAGCCAGTCCTATAAAGAGGGCCTTGACTGTGTGACTGCAGACTCCTGGACTCTGAGTTTGGAGAACCTGGTGAGTGTTTCTTGGGTTGGTCTGTCTTTATGGTCTGCTTATGTGCTCCAGTCAGTTTTGAGGGACCAAGTGTGATGAGTCCAGTTGTGTTCCTGGGATGAACAGCGACAACTGGTCCACTGTGAAAGGTGGCTTTTCCTTTTATTTGCTCAGTGGTTGAACAGAGTATTTTTTCTCTTTCATGTGCATCTTTTGGTGTGCTTTTCAGAGCCCTATACCTTAGCAGGAATCAGAACCTGAGACTTTCCTGAGCTGTCCTTTATTTTGCAACTTCAGACAATGTGCTGGGATGTCACAAGTGACAAGAGAGACAGGGATGTGTTCTCAAACTGCTCAGGGTTCCAGAACTTGAGGCTGTCTGTCTCAAATGAATTTCTGGGTGAAAGGAGCCTTGATTATTTTGCTAAAATAAAGTATTTATTTCCTGGAATAAGTCATGAAACAAAGGTTACTTCCCAAAGCTAGTGCCATGGATTTCTATAAGCCAAGGAAAAGCCAGGCTGTCCTAAAACGGTAGTTGGGGAATAGACGCATTTGTGGGCAGAGAAGTGGATGTGATGTCCCATGTCTCTGTTTCTCCTCTCTTTGTGGATCGTCTCCTAACACGGTCATGCAATGTTTTTCAGATCCTGAGCCTTCAGCACGATGTCTTACCAAGAGCAGCAGTGCAAGCAGCCCTGCCAGCCTCCTCCTGTGTGCCCACCCACAAAGTGTCCTGAGCCTTGTCCTCCTCCAAAGTGCCCAGAGCCTTGTCCTCCCCCAAAGTGCCCTGAGCCTTGTCCTCCCCCAAAGTGCCCTGAGCCTTGTCCTCCCCCAAAGTGCCCTGAGTCTTGTCCTCCTCCAAAGTGCCCTGAGCCATGCCCTTCTCAACCATGCCAGCAGAAATGCCCTCCTGTGCAACCTCCTTCACCCTGCCAGCAGAAGTGCCCACCCAAGAGCAAGTGAGTGCTTCAGCAGTCACCAGGATCAAGAGAAGAGGAGAAAATCTGTCTCCCATTCTTCCATAGAAACACTTCTGTCTTTGCTTCAAAACCTGCCATTGATGCAGAAGAATCCTTTCCAACCTTCACACTCCATGTGTCCGTGATGACCCCTGATAGGGAGGGCATTCTCCTGGGATTGTTCTTCTTCTGATGTCAAGGGGCGGCTGAGAATGACCCTTCCACACCAACTCAGTGTCCCAGATGCTCAGTGATGAGCAGCATCTTCCCACCCTGTGCACTCAGAGGATGTTTCCAAAACTCCCAGTGTCCTTGTTTGTGCTGTTGTCACCGTGGCTTCATTTCCTGAATAAAGTACAGTATGGATGTTAGTAGTCATGAGTTCTTTTTTTTCTTCTATAACTCACTCTATGACTTTCCCGATATGCTCCTGTTACATTATTTTTATTCTTTGATGCCGTGGTCATCCTGTTGTAAGCAGATTTTGACTGTGTTTTGGGTTATAAAGATTGCTTAGTGTTTGTTTGCTAGAGAAAGAGTTTAATTTTGCCTAGCTATAAGTTACCTGTTAGCACATGCCATTTTAAGAAGATCATGTGGTATTCAGACATGCATGCATCACTTAGCACAAATATCTCCCATACCCCATGTATTTTCCCCTCACTTTTCCAATTTGTCCTATGTAATAGTTACACATCTACATCAACCTGCCCTTGTCTTTTCCTCCTTTAATATTTGAAACATTGGTGCCAACCTTGTATTTAAGACTAGATTTATTTCCCTGAACATGCTGATATGCAGCTTCATTTATTTACCTGCAGAGGACATGATATCATATGACTGATCATTACTCCAGTCCACATAAGTGCCATATATTCTTATCCCATCCACTTCTGGCATGCAGCTGTACTGACTTATTTACCTTGCATGTTAGGAGTAGTTCTGAAATATAGACGGATATGCAGGCATCTCTATTCTAGGCTGTATTAACTGTTTTATAAAAACCCAAGTGGATGGTGCTGTATCATATGACAGTTTTGCTTTAGTGTTATTTCTTTGGAGGAAACTTCATACTGATTTCCATATTTGATGGATTAGTCTCCTCTCTCAACTCTGAGAGTTTGTGTTCTTTTACTCCACTTCTCTGCCAGAACTTGTTATTATTTGAATGGTCCTCATCCTTACATGGGTAGACTGGTCTTCTGGTGGAGGCTTGGTTTTCTGTTCTCTAACAGCTAAATATGTTGAACATTTTCTTACTAATTTTACTTGTGGAAACTCCTGTTTGCCAAAGTCTTGCCTTTGGTCACAGTTGAGCTAATGCATGCCATTTGATTGACACCGTCTGAGGATCCTAATTAGCACTAAGCACCTGGTAATTTAGAAGCTCTAATGCACATTATTTATATTACCCTCTCTCTTAATCCTCTTCCATGTGCAACACTTCAGTATCATCGACAATCCCACCCTCTTTACCTCAACCACTACAAGCTATCACACTAGCTAGCACTGCCCACCTTCTCTATCATTGGCATCTTCATTACTATTACTTCTGTAAGAACACCATGCCCATCACCATTTCCATGACCAACTTTCCACCACCAACATCATCATCAAAAAAACGAAGTGAAATATTGATAATTGTAGAAATGTGTGGGAAAGGGATTCTGGCCTAGGAATGTGAAGCCCGCATGGATCCTCCTGTTGCTTGTTATTGTTTCTTTCATTTGCTAGTGGAGAATCTTGATTTTCCTCAGTGGCTTTTTCTTAATGGCTTAGATTATCAATAGTTAAATATTAAATTAAATGAAGAACTAGAAAAATATTAGAACTTCACATTCAGGCTGGTCATTTGGTTCATAAATCCCTAGAAAATAGAAATAAAATATGCATATTGAACCTAGGGCCTTATGAATGTAAAAGTCCTTAAAATGAAAAGAACCAAATGTTGAGCTCAGTGATTGATGACAACTATAAAGTACCCTTGTATGTATATTCATGTGTGTGGACAGGTGTGTTCCTAGTCTTTGGTATGAAGGTTCACACTTGGAGAAGTTTTGCTGTTTCCTGTTCATCTGTAGCTGCTCTTCAAAGAGCTTCTGTGGAAGGAACTCAAATTCAGCTCAGTCTGTAAAGAGACTGGGCTTCTCTGAGTCTGGTGAGTACTTTTCTCCTTCAGCAGTGTCCATAGCACCTTACAATATCATGAGGGCTGGCCAGTAGATGTTAAGTGTTCATGGGCACCTCTTAGATTTCTCCATGTTGTCTATCTTAAGCATTGGTGTCTATAGAAAAGGGGTCTTATCATGTTGTTCCAGAGTGTGGACAAGTTACAGGCAATAGTCTGTAAGGTAGCAGATTCAGACTATGAGAACCCATTGGCTAACAACTAAAGAGAGGAAAGCTGTTAGTACTAATGAGTTTTGCATTTGTTAATATGAGATATCTACTTGAGATATTGCACCACCTGCAGCAGTAAGATGCATTAAAACATTTTACATATGTATATCTTTAGTAAACTTTTAGTGTAGTAGATTTACATATGACATATGGCTATCTTGAAAGGCATTTAATGATAATCATCCTTCTCTATATGCCCTGATCTACCCTGTCCTCCCATGTCTCATCACATAGTATGTCTTCTCTTTGCATTACTTCCCTTTAACACTTTATACCCTTATAACTGGACTATATTCAAAGGAAGAACCTAGATGTAACAGACTCCGTGTTACACTGGCTCCACAGCTCAGTAGGCAATGCTGTAATTGACACAGCAGAAGTCAGGCATGACCTATGATGATCCTTTATGTTTGATATGCAAATATGGAGAGTAGTAAATCTCTTACTGGCCTGACTGGTAGTATGTGTACTAGCCTCTGTGAATCATCCTCTGGTCATGTGTTGGTCAGCATCTGGCCTCAGGTGCTGAACTAATGACTCTTTCCCTCTAGGGCCATGGACAAGGATAGTCTTGGCTAAACCCTTCCTTACTGTCAGAAGCACTAACAGATACAGGAAGCTGACACGCTTCACTGGTGTTGATTCTGTGCCTGTGTGCTTCTTAGAGCAGAATGGGGCCAGTTAAAGACTCTGTTTCATCTTCCTCATTCTATTCTTTCCCCTCTATTAGAAAGAATCTTCCCAGGAACCTTTACAATTGCTTTTTCCTGGCAAGGAAGCTTGAGGAAAATAACTTTAAACATTACCTGTGCTCTTTCCAACCAGGCCCCTGACTGAAAGAAGGCAGAAGGGTTAGGGAAGCACAAGGCCTGCATATGCACTGAGAGCATGTCTTCAGTGGGGGACTGCTACTAAATCACTCAGCTCAGAGGCACAGCACAGCTCAGTCTAGGAAATCTCTGATGTGGAGTCGTAAGGTAGGGAGCTTATTGAGAAAAACAGTGTTATCCTGTATGGGAACAGATATTAATAATACTCTTTTCCAAATCCGGGTAAGTATTTGTACAAAGAATGACATAGAAATATAAGTAACAACAGTGTAACTAACATTTCTCTGTCCCACTCATCTGAGTTTTTTTCCTTCTCTAAAGCTCTCTGTCCCTCAATTTTACTCTGAATCATATACACATTTTCCTGGCAGTGTAGGGCCTCACAAAAGACCATAGAGTTAATTTTCTGTAAGTCACCTTTCATGAATCCTTGTGAATTTTTTATATTCCATGTTTTCTTCAAGAGGCAATTAATGTAATCATTGTAAATGTTAAAGAGTACAAGGATACCTCTCTGAGGGTAAAGAGACCAAAGATGAAGGGCCTGAGGGCCACTCTGAAATCACACTGTCTCATGAGAGCGCAGCACTGCTGTGTCAGTGGTAAAAGGAAAGAACCCATGATGCAGGGCACACAGGTCAACCATGGATACTCTCAGACTTACACGTGATAGAAAAATTGCTTAATGAGGCTAATATCTGTCATTATGTGAAGCAGGTGCTTTTAAATATTTTCTTTGTTCTGGAAAAAGTCATACACCCAGGGAATAGAAATAACCAGCTGAGACTTGCTAGAGATGGATATAGGATTATAAATGAGGTTTATGCTGACTTTTTTCTTCTTCTAGCATACTAAGAAATTTTATAAGAAATGCAATGATGTGGGTAATTATGTCTGCATTCTACAAAATGACACACAGCTCAAACTGACAATTTTTATCCCCAGTAAAGATGAAGAACAGAATGTAACAGTATAGTCAAAGAGGAAATAAATTTTTCAAAACCAGTTAGACATTCATCTCTTTCCCCAGCTGTCAGCAATTACTGAACTTGTGCTTCCTTCCTGGAAGGGCCTCTGAGTCATAAAACCTCACAAGCAATGGTGTCCAAGAATAGGCCATACCCTTTTTTGTAACAGACAGCTATGTTTTTTTGGCATTTTGTTTAGTAAATTATTGACTCTGCCCTCCATCAAGCAGTCCTCTAAAGACATTCTTGGATTCCTGCAGGCAGCACACTTACTTTTCATGTACTGAACTACTTATCAGAACTTGTAAATCTGGTTTTTGGTGGTTGGTCCTTATGGTCTTCTCATGTATTGAATATAATTTGGGTAGAGTAAATTTGATGACCACAGAATGAATGTTAGCAGTCAGAAAATTCGAAGTGAAGTGTGATGAGGAATTGTGAAGGTTGGCTTTTCTTTCATTTCTTTGAGAATAGATGAAATCTAAAGACAGGATAATATGGAAGGTTTGGTGCTATACTTTCTTGATTGTTCTCTCACCAACAAAGACTCGGGAGTCGGATATTAGGGTTAAAACCTAAGAGATCAAATAAACGGCAGAGGAGATACCAGTTGACCTCTCCTGCACTCTTCCTAGACCCAGTTGGAGAGAAGAAAAGGCTAAAAATCTCCAGGTCTCTCCCTACTCCATTCTGTGCCTTTCTACTGGTCTTCTAGGTCCTCTGTACTTTCTGTGGCTAATTTTGTCAACTGGTAGCTGGTTCTGCCGCCTGACTCACGGTAAACTTTATTAACACAGTCTTGGAGTGTCAGAGTGTGGTGAAATATCCTCAATATTTTCCCCATTTTGTTTAAATAAAAACGGAAGGTTTCAACTCTTAGCACATAAAACCATATGTAATAAATACAATTATTGGTAAGAATTACATTCATCAAGTCCATTGCATTAGTATTTGGCAAATTCATGGAAATTACTCTATTATCTATCATATCTTCATGAATCCAAAGTTTTATACTTAAAGCACTTTCTATCATAGCTTGTAATACTGGCTCAAAATATCCTTTTAGATCTTAAAATATTTTCTTAAACAACTTAAGCTTTTATGTCTCTCAACCTTATAAACTTTACTACTCTTTTGTAAGTTTTGTAAATGAACTCTATATGAAGGTTTCTCGATATCCATCATCTTTTTGTGAAGTAGATTGGTGCTGCTAGTAGCAAAAGTGTCTCATTGTTATGAAAAGCTTTATGTTACTAAAACATCTTGAATGCTATATTCTGTAGATATCTGGGGTGTTTAAATACTATCTATCTATCTATCATCTATCTATCTATCTATCTATCTATCTATCTATCTATCTATCTATCTATCTATCAAAAATGTATCTGTTTAACCTTGGAAAGATACCTAACATGACTGCAAATTTTATTTTTAAAGATGACTAACTACCAACTTGCATTTTGTAATTATCATAAACAGTTTTAATAATAGCTTTCAAGGACTAGAATTTTATGTTACAATTTTAAATAAGTTGCATATAGTTATGTTGTCATCTTAAATTTGTATCAATATACAAAAATCCATACCAAAGTAAAATATTTGAAACTAGTAGTTTCTTTTTAGTTTAAATGTAAATTTAATAATCTATGCACTTATCCCATCATCCCCATATCTCCCCTCTTTTTCTTTTCAGAAAGACATCCCTGAATCTAACCTGTTTTATTTACCTTCCTCTCTGACCACAACCAATGAAAACTTGCAACTATCCCTCCTAAACAATGACAAACATCTACAACCCATCAAATAACCAAAAACCATCCACTCTACCTCTCGGGAATGTGGATGTCATGTTCCTAAAATTCTTCCTGCTGTCTCGGTGCAGCAGCATCTTTAGGGAACCCTGAGAAAATGAAGATAACGGTCAAGTCTTGGGAGAGCTGGCTGTTGTGCAGTCTCTGTGTGATGGGAAAGTGTAGGGCTTATCTGCAGTTCTAACTGGGATGGTCTATGAGGCTGGACAATCTTAGTTAATGGCTTTAAAGTTGTCCTGAGAAATTTGTAGTCTGAAGTTATTTTTGGGTAGTGTATGTCATTTTAGTTGCATTACCTCAATCCGGGTATGTTTGTCATTCCAGGGCACCATCACTTTTTTTTTTCTTGGAGATTTCCATGGTCACTGCCAGGAATGGACATGGTTCACTCTAGAAAACTTCACATTTTTATGATCATAAGCAGCAGATCTCCAATAGGTTAAAGGACCACAAACTATTAAATACATCAAGGGCACAAAAACTTAGTTTCTTGTTACCTGTTTTAGACTAAAGTTTGAAGCAGACAGAGGTTTTGAATTTTTTATTTAACATGCATGGGTGTGTTTAGAGAAGGAGAGAGTCATGATCTAATTCCAAAGACAGCTTCATTTTTATTTGAATTGTATCCAGAAAAGGACCATTAGTTAGCAGCAGAAAGAAATATTTGGGAAGGATTTGTGAAATTCGACCGTGCTGAAGGTGTACAGCGGAATCCATTGATTAGGATATTGCTGTGGATGCTCAAGGAAACACCCATTGATCGAGGTTCTGATGTCAATGAATGACTTTCATCACAAAAGAAACTGTTATAGAGTTTCTGACACTGACATGAACCTGGCAGATCTTTAGCAAATATGTATTTTTTTAACATGGCTTGAAGTTAAATAATTATGTTTGCTGATATAAAGATGAAGAAAGATTCTTTACAAGTACTAATGCACCCGGACATAAGCACAGGTAACTCACGTCGGGTTCCAATCTACACATCTCTTGTAGTTTTCTCCCACTGAGAGAAGCATAGAGCAACTGGCATAGCATAGGGAGTAGCTCTATTTTGTAAAATGTCATCAAATCATGGTCTCCATATTTTCTTTAGTTTGTTCTGAAAAGTGGACTTAAATTAAGGACATTTTTTGTGTGATATCATGAATTTTGAATGTCGATGTTCTATTTCCCAGAACTCTATAAAGCACCTGTACTTAGAGGTGCTGTCTTCAGAGAGCAGACTAATGTAACCTGATGTTGCACAAGCAAGTCCTCGTCCTGCTGGACTGCTGTCCATCTGAGAAAGGTAAGGCACAGAGAAGAGACGTGGGACACTCAAGGGAGGGACAAAGAAAAGATGGCCATGTCTGGGCCACACCGCAGAGGAGAGCGTCTAAAGCATGCGCTCACATGTGTGTCCTTTGGAGCTGGGAGAAATGAATCCTGGCTCTTTGAGCTGTGCAGTCTGCAGAGCATCTTACTGGCGCCCATGCCAGAGAATCCAGAGAGCTATGGGCAATGGCTGTTCTGAAAAGGGAACTGAAACTCTTCCATCCAAGTCCTCATCTCTAATTTGTCCCACAGGAATATGACTGAATGGATTCTCTCAATTGCTGCGTCAGATGGACAAGGAGGAGCAAGGGGCTCAAGTGAAGCAGCACCAGGATCCCTCGCAGGCACCGTGTCCTGCACTGGCACAAGGCTTTCCTTTCATATATGGCTGGAGCCATGAGATTCTTGGGGCCTTGGTGTAACATCCCCCCCCCCCACAAACGCGCACACCCACATGCATACACGCACAGTGTAAGTGTATATATGTATTGTGTGCAGTACAAACTAATATGCTCGCTTGAGGGTTAATAAAATCCTTGGTGTTGTTTCTCTGTTGTCCTTCCTTTTCCTTCTTAATTGACCTTTCTCTCTCTTCCCTAATTGGTCATACTTTCCTATTTTTCCATTAATTATGTGTGTCTGTATGTGTCTCTGTGTGGTTTCAGGCATATTAGTGCAGCTCCTAAGGAGGCCATAAGAGGGTACCAGATTCCAGTTGCTATCTGGTAGATGTTCATGCTGAGAGGTGAATTTGGATGCTCTACATTAGCAGTAAAATGATCTTACCCAGTGAGTCATCTCTCCAGGCATTTGAGGTTTTTGTTCTCTTCTGTTTGCTTTAGATTTTAATACTTTATTTGATGCCGTAGGCATATCTTACAATAAGCTCCCTGTGCTATATCTCATGTGTTCTAGTATGTTCAATTCTAGGAACTTAAAGTTTTATTGGTTGCCTTGATTTTTAATAATTTAAAAGTGAATTGTTCAATCACAAAGTGTTTATGTGTTTAAAATTATTCATCTTCCTGTTGGTTTCTGTGGTTTCCACTATAGAATAATTTATAGTAGGAGGCTGCTTGTTTCCCGGATGCCCAGGCTCCTGAAATAATCACAGAGAAATTGTATTAATTAAATCATTGCTTGGCCTATTAGCTCTAACTTCTTATTGGCTAGCTTTTACATCCTATTTCCATTATTTTATATTTTACCATGAATTTTGTGGCCTACTGGCAAGGTTCTGGCACCTTGTCTCCGGTGGGGACTCCATGGCTTCTCCCTGACTCCGTTTCCTTTCTCCCAGAATTCAGTTTAGTTTTCCCACCTAGCTCTGTCTGCTCTGCTATATGCTCAAAGCAGTGTCTTTGTCAACCAATGATATTCATATTATACAGAGGGAAATTGGTTGTAAGGAGGCTGCTTGTTTATTTCTGGGCCTCTGAGACTCCTGAAATAACCACAAAAAACTGTATTAATTAAATCATTGCTTGGCCCATTAGCTCTAGCTTCTTATCGGCTAACTCTTACATCTTAATTTAACCCATTTTGCAACATGTCTGTGGGGCTACATGGCTTTTCTCTGACTCTTCCTTCTTTCTCCCAGCATTTAGTTTAGTTTTATCCACTACCCAAGTTCTGCCCTATCAACAGGCCAAGGCAGTTTCTTTATTTACAAATGGTATTCACAGCATAAAGAGGGGAATCCCATATCAATGATATAACACAGAGGGTATTAATTTTTATGTAGGTTTTGCTCTATGTCCTTAAATATGTTGTATCTTAGGGAAATTATAAGGGATCCCGAGAAGGCCATGTAATTTCTAGTTGTGTAGTTTCTTCTGCAGATGTTTGTTACATAAATGAGATTGTTGAATTCTGAAGTATTTTGTTTTTGCTCCTTTTGTGTTTTGATCTGGAATATTATCTATGGTTGGCAATGGTATATACAAGAGACTTATTCTTATACTTGGTTGAATCTCTTTCTTCTTATCTACCAGTGCATATTTAATGACATTTTGTGAGCCAGCACTCAGTACACACACTTGCAGCTGTGACTTCTCAGTGGGTTGTTTCCTTTATATACTAGCACTGACTCCTTAGACCCTCTGTGTTTTTGTTGCAGATGTTGGTCCACTACCAGAGGATGCCTTTTGATTCCACTTGTTTGGAGTATCATTTTTTTTATGCTTTCACTTCTCTGTGTTGATATCATTGTATGTAAAGTCTTTTCAAAAATATCAAAATAGACACCTGAAATCTCTTAATTGAAGATTCCCTTTCAATTTGTGAGCATAAGTTTTATTATACTGTGGATGCAAACATGGCTAAATAGTCAACCCAAGATCATTACAATCTCAGCTAAAGTACTTTCCATCTTTTACAGTGAAAATATTTAAAATTTGTCTTGTACACATTTCACAATGTAAAATACACAATGGGGCTTATTTTTGCATCCAACTGTAGCTTAGTGCCCTCTCAGAAGACTTTCCACATCCATCTCTCTCCTACAATTTCCAATAGAAACCATTATTTTCCTGTCAGCCTTTGTGAGGTCAACCTCTTAGTGTCAAAATATGAGTGAAATTACACAGATTTGTCTTCTCTTCCTGACTATGGGAGTTAACTTTTCATCTTGCTGTGTTTATATATTAAAAATTAAACAATTTTATTTTCTAAATTGTGAAACAGTCTATACAATGTGTATTATTGTTTAAGATAGTCATCTGCTGATGGGCATTCACATGGAGACTATAACTGACTGAATCTAGAAAACAAAACTACTTTTAGAAAATTTCTGTGTACATGTCCTAGTCTTTTAAGAATACTAAAAAATTGTAAGGATAAGCCCCACCCACTGGGGGTGTGTTCGCCTCGGGCTGATGTTTACGGATAAATCTGCCGGGTGTGACCCCAGCAGCCCTTTTCTCTGCTTTCCTGTTCTCCGCGGGAACCTGTGGTCCTGTAAGTCTATTTCCTCATTAAAGTTGTATATATTTTTATAATCTGTCTGTATTCATTTACATCGTTACATTTTGGCATCCAATGTTGGGCTATTTTGCCCCCGCCCCTGCACCGGGGGGGGGGGGTGCAAGCTCCATCTTTCCCAGCCTTTTCGAGCAAGTTAGTTACCAGACCTCAGGAAGTGCGATTGGGGGAGCATAGCCTGCTAGCTTTCACAGCACGCTTCCTGCTCGCTTTCCCTTCCCCCACTCCAGGCCATGATACAGTCGCAGAGTGGTGACTCCCACTTGGCCCCTTACACCTACGGTGGGTCTGCCCCTTCTTTCAGACTTACTCGGGCCAGAGCAGTTAACTGCTCCCTGCGTGCCTTCCAAAGCCCCACTGCCTGAATTAACAGAAGCCCGCAGTTTTGAAGCAAAAACTGCCACAGCAGCAAAGTGACCCCTTCCGCGACCAATCTAACTTCTCAGGCAGTACAATAATTTTCGTTTTGAGTTAATTGTTTCAGACCGATTCTGGCTTAGACCACGTGGACTCAGGTGCATTTCTTTCACCACCACTGGCAGGAAAACGTCATTACAGGTAAATAATGTTCTTTTATAAATAAGAAAAATGTCTGAAAACATTACCATTCAAGACTTTAACAGCCTTTTCAGTTGTACCATGTGGGAGATTTTACCAGAAGTGTCTGTCAGCCCACAGATATGGATCTTTCTGGGATTCCTAGTTTTCCTTGGTACTATATGGTTTGCTAATAGAAATATGATAAAGTCTTTACGAGACGAGGTCGAATGCTTAAAAACAATTGAAATGACAACAATCTTCTCAAAAATCAGTTTGAAGTTCTCCAGGCAGAGAACAGATCTTTGTTTAACACAACTCGACAAACCGAACAAAATTTAGAAGAGGTTAAGGCTAATGTTTAGGAGAAATTCATTACTATGGAAGAGGGAACAGCTGATTTGGATCGTAAGCTTCAGTCTCTTTCAGTAGGAACTGAAACATTAACTGAGAGAATCAAAACCGCTGAATGTGACAATCAGATTTTGTCTAAAGCTTATGACAGATTGGCGGAAAGATTGTCAATACAAGAAGGCACGGTTTATGCTATAAAAATTATGTCCAAAGATGAGATGTTATCTCTAATGGACAAAATTCATACTTTAGAATCCTCAATGAAGGATTTAGAACATAATTCTGGACAGGAGATTCAGACATTGCAGAAGGCAATGGTGAATAGAATTGAAAAGATTGAGGAATTTCTAAATTCTGATGACGAAGAGCAAGGGGTAGAAAGGCAAATTTTAACTACATCTGTGGGTAAATCTCTCCGGGACAATTCCCACAATTTTACCTACAGTTCTACCTGCCTTTCCAGTAATAACAACAGAGAAAGTGGTTGGTTCCAGAAACCCTAGGGTCATCAAGGAAGATACATGGGAGCCTGTCTGTATGAATGATCTCAAAGAAATTAAACAGGCTGTAATGACTTTTGGGATGCATGCCTCTTTTGTTAAAGAGATGCTAAGATCTTGGGCTACGACAAGCAAAATAACTCCCTCTGACTGCTTACAGCTGAGCTCTGCTGTACTTGAGAGTGGACCGCAATTGAAATGGAAATGATTATTCAGGCAAGAGGCTAGACTTTTAGAACAGCAGGAAAGAGCAAAGGGAATTGAGATTTCCCTAGATCAAATTCTAGGAGAGGGGCTCTTTTCCGACCCTCAGGAACAAGCTAATTTGGATGAAAACACACTCTCCATGTGTACTACAGCAGCCTTAAGGGCTTGGGACAGGGTGCAAGACCCAGGACAGAGAATGGAATCATTTGTCAGAGTTAAACAGGGTCAGAGAGAACCCTTTAGTGACTTTTTTACAAAGACTAACTAAAGCTGTACAAATAGGGATATCTGACTCAGAAGCAAGACGTATAATGATCGAGACTTTGGCTTATGAAAATGCAAATGTGGAATGCAAAAGGATTTTGGGACCTTTAAAGCTCAGATCAGCGCCATTGGAAGAATGGGTCTTGCATACACTGAATGTTGATACATTTGACTATGGCACTGAAGCATGGGTAGAAGAAGCAATTTCCAATGGTAAAAGGAGACATCAGAATGCCAAATGTTTTAATTGTGGCAAAATGGGTCATATGAAAAGAAATTGTAGACAACAGATTTTCAGAAATAATAATAATGCATCTTCTAGAAATAACAGAAATAGGAGGACTCAGCCTTCAGGTTTATGTAGAAGATGTGGAAAAGGCAGACACTGGACGAATGAATGCAGGTCTACAAGACATAGACAAGGCAACCTGATACAGACGGGAAACATGAGAGGGGGGCCTCACAGGCCCCCATGCCAAACATGGTTCAGTCATTTCCAGTTACTGCAGAGGACGTGCCCGTCAGGACAATTAGGAAGCCCCATGCCTACTGTTACAAGGAATAATGATCAGAAAGATGAGTTCTGTGTGTTTTGGCAAACTTCTATAAATGATCAAAGACAAAAGCTAAGAATGTGTGTAAATGGCATTTTTATTACTGGCCTGCTGGACACAGGTGCGGATGTAAGTATCATTACCCCAGAATCCTGGCATCCGTATTGGCCTCTTCAGAATGTAAGGGTTCCTGGGAATTGGAACCCTATCTCGAGTAAGGCAGAGCACGAGATGGGTTGACTGTATAGGATCAGAGGGACAAATAGGAAAATTAAGGCTATATGTAGCCAATATTGCAATGAATTTATGGGGTCGTGACCTATTACAACAATGGAATACCCAAATTAACATTCCTGCTACTTCTAGAGCCTATATTTCTGAGAATAATATTAAAAGATATTACAAATGGAGAAAACCGGCCATTTGGGCTGTACAAGAACAAGCAATTGATGTCCCTTCAGAGATACCAACAGCCTTGCCTCTAAAATGGTTGACTGAGAAACCAATATGGACAAAGCAATGGCCTTTAGCTGAGGAAAAGTTACAGGCTTTAGAACAGTTGGTATAAGAGCAATTGGATGTTGGACATATAGAAGAATCTACCAGCCCTTGGAATTCTCCAGTATTTGTGGTTAAGAAAAAATCAGGTAAATGGAGAATGGTGACAGATCTCAGGGCTATCAACAAGGTTATTCAACCTATGGGCCCTCTGCAATCTGGAATTCCTTTGCCCTCTTTATTGCCAAAAGGATGGCCTCTCATAGTTATTGATTTAAATGATTGTTTTTTCACTATACCTTTACAAAAAGAAGATAGAGAAAAATTTGCCTTCACAGTGCCTACTTATAATAATTCTCAACCTTCGAGGAGGTACCACTGGGCCGTCCTCCCCCAGGGTATGTTAAATAGGCCCTCCCTGTGCCAATATTTTGTGAATCAACCATTGCAAATAATACGCAAGAAATTTTCAAAATCGATAGTATATCATTATATGGACGACATTTTGTTATCCGATTCAAACATGGATACCTTGAACAGACTGTTTGAAGAAATAAAAATACTTTTACCTAAATGGGGATTACAAATTGCTCCTGAAAAGATTCAGAAGGGAGATTCTGTTAATTATTTAGGTTATAAAATAGGCTTGCAAAAAATTAAGATATAAAAGGCACAAATTCGGAGAGATCGCCTATGGACTCTTAATGACTTTCAAAGACAGTTAGGGGACATTTCCCGTCTACGACCAGCTATTGGGATAACACCTGATCTAATAATTCATTTGAACAAAACCTTGGATGGTGACAAAGATTTAAACAGTCCCAGAGAATTAACAGCTGAAGCAGAAAAGGAACTGAAAATGATTGAGGAAAAATTACAACAGGCACATGTGGACAGGGTAAATCCAGAGCTCGATTGTATTCTCGTCATACTACCATCAAAAATTTCCCCTACAGGAATTTTAATGCAGAGAGATGATATTATCTTGGAATGGATCTTTTTACCACATAAACCAAGTAAGAAACTGAAAACTTATGTGGAAAAGGTCTCTGAGTTAATTATAAAAGGCAAGTTGAGACTTCGCCAACTAGCAGGCATAGACCCAGCAGAAATTATAGTGCCTTTCACTGCTGATGAACTAAAGAAATTATGGGAAGATAATGAACCATGGCAAAGAGCTTGTGCTAATTTTTGGGAGACATTAATAACAACTATCCATAAAGCAAGAGGCTTAACTTCATAAAGAGAACTTCTTGGATCCTTCCTTGAATCGTCCATGATGTTCCAATAACTGGAGCCTGTACATTCTATACTGATGCCAATAAATCAGGGAAGGCAGGTTACAAATCAGAAGACTTGGGTAAGGTGGAACAAAGTCCTTATGATTCTGTCCAGAAGGCAGAATTATATGCCATTCTTATGGTGCTAAGGGATTTTAAAGAACCTATTAATATAGTTACTGATTCACAATATGCAGAAAGAGTTATTTTACATATTGAAACTGCTGAATTTATACCTGATGATACAGAACTAACCTCTTTGTTTATCCAGGAACAAGATTTGATTAGGAACAGGCTTTGCCCTATGTACATAACACACATCCAATCCCATACAGGTCTGCCAGGTCCTCTAGCACAAGGTAATGCAGAAATTGATCAATTATTGATTGGTAGTGTGACAAGCCTCTGAATTTCATAAAAAACATCATGTTAATAGCAAAGGTTTGAAGAAAGAATTTTCTATTATATGGCAACAAGCTAAGGAGATTGTAAAGAAATGCCCTACTTGCTCTTTCTGTAACCAAATGCCACTGCCTGCAGGGGCTAATCTAAAGGGCACCCAAAGGAATGAAATCTGGCAGATGGATGTGTTCCACTTTGCAGAATTTGGCAAATTAAAATATGTTCATCACACCATGTACACATATTCAGGCTTTCAGTGGTCAACGGCTTTAAGTTCAGAAAAAGCTGATTCAGTAATCACTCATTTATTAGAAGTCATGGTTATCATGGGTATACCTACACAAATAAAGACAGATAATGGTCCTGCTTATGTCTCTAGGAAAATGAAATGGTTTTTTGATTATTACAATATCAAGCATGTTACAGGTATACCATACAATCCTACAGGTCAAGCAGTCATAGAAAGATCAAATCGAACTATAAAGGATATGTTGAACAAACAGAAAGGGGTGGAAAACACCCCCAGAAATAGGTTACATAACGCTTTGTTAACCTTGAATTTTCTCAACGCTAATGAGAAGGGAACATCGGCTGCAGAAAGACATTGGATAATGGAAAAATCTACTAAACTAAATCAACCAGTATTTCAGGATGTGCTGACCTCACAATGGAAGCCAGGAGATGTGCTGCATTGGGGAAGGGGATTTGCTCTTGTCTCCACAGGTGAGGAAAAATTGTGCATACCGTCAAAATTAATAAAGGTTCGTTTTGATGAAGAGAAGCCAGTTGGGAAAGATAAATACCAATTCAATCACATGGATGACGATCATACTGCTGGTAAGTAATACAGATAGGTTGGGGGCAGGGTTCTCTTCTTATCTCCACAGGAAAATACCCATCTTCAAAGAATTTAAGGGACCCTGAATATTTAATTACTGATGGAGGGACATGTTCTGTAAGTATTAATTTATATATATATGTATATATATATATATATGTCTTAAACTTTCTTTGCTTTTCCTCATATCTGTGTCTTTCTTTATATGTCAGTATATGTCCTTGTTGTTAATGTTTAAATTTCCCATAACAAGCAACAAATTTTCCTACAATAATCTTTGAAGTTTCCAGGATGAAGACGGGGCCCCACGACATCAACTCAATCTGATTTTTATGACGTCATGAATTTTTTTTTTAAAGCACTAATATTAGATCTGTTTTTTGGTACCAACTACATGAGACAATTTCAAATGGTGCACATTTTTGACAACACTCTGGCCGGACCTACTCAAAATGCTCTGAGACTAGTTACAATTTTCTTAGGTCAAAGGTTAAACTGGGAATTTTACCATCATTTGCTTTCACAGGACCCCCTGAGAAGAACGTCGCCCCCATGCCAGCTAGAAGCAGTCTTAGAGGACGACATCCCCTCTCCCAACAGAGTTTGCCCTCAGGGTTAGGGACATCTTTTAGTGGTTGGTTTAGGGTTGAGGGGATGGGGTGATATTTTTATGGAATTAGGGGTATTTTCAAAAAAAAAGGAAGAAGAAGAAGAAGGGGGATTAACTGGTTTTATGGGATGATTGGTATTTGTGAATTACTGTTTATAGAAAATTGTATTGATACTGTTTCTTGTATATTGATATATTGAATATTGAATGTGAGTGTTCCTACCTCTATTTTTGTATGAGTATGCTTATAACATTGTCTATATTGTATTGATACATCTACCATATTACAATGTACATTTCTACCTCTGATACTATGACTTGTTTACAGTTGAAGATCATCATCTTCATATATTGCACAGTTGTTTATTCTTTTAGTCTTCAAGTTAGATAGGTATTGAGAATTATATGTTTGTCATATTTATTTTTAGGTTAACCAGGTCTTTTAGATACATAGAGATTATATTTAGTATAGATAGTATGATCTTCAGCCTCTTCGAAGAGCTGTAGAAAATGGCCTTTAATCTAACCTAAAATTTCTGTGCCAACGAGACACAATTACTCCCGGCAACACCACTCTACTCCCGTGAGATCGTTGAGCACCAAAGACACTCCACTGGGAGCTTGTCTTCTTGGCAGAACTGGCCTTTGGGTTAAGAAAAGCCCATACCTCAACTTCTGACAAAGATACAGACTATCCCTAAGTGGATGAAACAGGATTGTCTTATCCTGCCAAGACAGGGTAGGATAGTTCTAAGAATGGTATGTCAGTTATGTTAGGCCTTAGCCAAAGTTGGTTGGCTCAACATTGCAAACAAGACTTTGGGTGATTGCCCAGGTAGTCAGTTGTCTCTGTCAATTGTTGCACATTTTGGATAACTCTCGTTTGTTAAGTAATATTTATTTCCTTCTCAGATCTTTGACGGAGTTGAAGATTATATAATTGTAGTTACTCTCTATGTTATTTAGACTCCCTGAGATAGAATGTTTAGCAAAACTTTTGTTCTCAATATTTTTTTTTTCGAGACAGGGTTTCTCTGTGGTTTTGAAGCCTGTCCTGGAACTAGCTCTTGTAGACCAGGCTGGTCTCGAACTCACAGAGATCCGCCTGCCTCTGCCTCCCAAGTGCTGGGATTAAAGGCGTGTGCCACCACCGCCTGGCTCAATATTGTTTGTTATATTTATTATTTGTTATTATTGTATATGGTTTTATTTGGTTTAGTTCTGTCTTATTTAGACAAAAGGGGGAGATGTAGGGATAAGCCCCACCCATTGGGGGCGTGTTCACCTCGGGCTAATGTTTATTGATAAATCTGCCAGGCGTGATCCCAGAAGCCCTTTTCTCTGCTTTCCTGTTCTCCGTGGGAACCTGTGGTCCTGTAAGTCTATTTCCTCATTAAAGCTGTATATATTTTTATAATCTGTCTGTATTCATTTACGTCGTTACAAAAAATGAAGTTTTTAATCATGCTGAAATATATTTTATTATACCTTGAATGTTTTGATGGTGTTGAAGAAATGTTCAGATAGTCAACAATATCCTCAAATGAACATGAATGCTTCATGTGCTTTATATGATTTGTATAATTTATAATGTTATATATGTATATAAAATATAATACATAATATTGCCAAGAATAGATTTTTTTGTAATAGTGTGTGATATGTATGGTAAATATATGAGATAAACACAATCAGGAATTGAGAAATACTAAAATGCTAATAAATTCTGTCAGCTTTTATGCAATTATGATTCTTTATTAAAACCTCAAAAAATCAATAGTTGATATGTATTTCTAGGTGTCAGAAAACAGTGTAATTCTGATGGTCTCTATTTCTCTCTCTCTCTCCCTCTCTCTCTCTCTCTCTCTCTCTCTCTCCTGTTTGTGAAAGATTCATCGCTTTGTGTTCTCATAGAAACTGCAGTTGTTGTGTGATCTCAGAAACTCTTCATGTAAATCAAGTATGAGAGATTTCGAATCTTTGTGTTAAGCACATAAGAGAGACCACATTTAAGGCAGTGGTTTTAATAAAAGGTCCTCTACTCTTGTGCTGGCTAGATTTATGTCATTTGACACAAACTAAAGTCATCTGAGAGGAGGAAATAACCCCATGCGATCAGGCTGAGGCTAGCATGTAGAGAGTTTTCCAAAATACTGATGGATATGGTAGGGCTCAGGCCACTCTTGGTGGTGCCATCTCTCAGCTGGCGGTCCTGCACTGTGTAAGAAAGCAGGCTCAACATACCACGAGGGGCAAACCATTCCGAAGCACCCCTCCATGGTCCCTGCCTTAGCTCCTGCCTTATTTGAGTTCTTGCTCTGGCTTTCATCACAGTTGAACTGCAATCTGGAAGTATAAGCCAAATGAACCATTTAACCCCCCTGCTGTAGGAGCTCCTTCAGCTTCTTTAGCCAATAGCCTTAAGATATCAGTCCACTTGGGTGTGGTCTCATGCTATAAATGCAGCTGTAAAGCACGTGTTTGCACTCTTACTTCCATCTCTTGTTTTTGACTGTAAGATTTGGTTCCTGTTCCCCATTCATGCAGTGGACTGTGATCTGTGAGTCTACCCCCAAATAAATAACCCTTTATTATATGTAATTATGAACTAGTGTGGGATTATTTTGTAACTTCCACCATCATCTGGCACCCAAATGTGGGGACCAGTTCACACTTTTTGGGGTTGGTTCAGCAGCCATATGGCACATTGGGCAATGACTCTCCCACCCAAAGCTTGGGTACCAGTGAGCAAGAATGAGGCGCTTTAGAAATAATACAGTCTTTTCAGACCAATAATGGAGAGCTAGTTGAGAAGATCAATACTATGGAAAGGGTTATCATCAATTTGACAGAAGTATCTGAGAAAATTTGTGCTGTTGAATTTAGTAATTGGAATCTGTTGAAAAGTTTTGATAGATTAACAGATAAGATATCTCTCCAGGATGATAATATGCACACAATGAAAATTATGTTCAAGGATGAGATGTTATCTTAACTGGACAAATTTCATACCTTGAAATCATCAGTGAAGGCATTAAAACAGAACACTGAACAGGAAATTCAGACTTTACAAAAGGCAGTAGCAAAAAGAATTGAAAAGTTGGAGGAATTCCTTGAAATTGATGAGCAGGGACAGAAGGTACAAGGACAGGATTTAGCCTTATTAGTATGTGCCAGACCCCGTGATGACTTACACAGAATTTTAATTGCATATCCAGTAATTTCTTCAGAAATACCATTGGACACCAAGTACCCTAAGGTAGTAAAAGAATATACATGGGAATGTATGAGCTATCTAAAAGATATTAAACAAACAATAGTTTCTTATGGACTACAGTTACCTTTTGTCAAGAAGATGATGAAAACATGGGCTCCAAGCAATAAGGCAATCAATATAATTGACTTCAATTAATCTCAGTTGTCCTAGAAGACGGATCTCAGCTGCTTTGAAAGTGTTATTGGAGAGAAGAGGCAAAAATTTTAGAGCAACAGGGGAAAGCAAAAGGGTTTGAGACTTCCCAAGATTAGATTCTTGGAAAGGGTCAGGAACAGGCTCTTTACGATGAAAAACCTTATCCCTATGTAGTACAGCAGCTTTAAATGCTTGGGACAGGATTCAGGAACTAGGAAAGAGAATTGAGCCATATATTAGAGTTAAACAGGGCCAGAGAGAACCCATTAGTGACTTCTTACAAAAATTAACTAAGGTTGTAAAGTAGTTGTGACAGAGCCCAAAGCTACATGTGTATTTATTGAATCTTTGACTTTTGAAAATTCCAGTTTAGAATGTAAGAAGATCCTTGGGCCTCTGAAGATCAGATCAGTGCCCACAGATGAATGGATCTTGCATACAATGTATGTTGAAACATTTGACTATAGTATTGAGGGCTTGGGTTAAGAGACACAATTTCCCATGGTATGAGGAGACACCAAAATGCCAGATGTTTTAATTGTGGTAGAATAGGACATCTTAGAAGGGACTGTAGACAAATAATTCCTAGGAATAATGTCTCCTTTAGGAATGGCAAGAATAAAAGAACTCAGCCTTCTTGATGTATGTAGGAGGTGTGTTAAAGGATGACATTTGACCAATGAATGTTCGTTGACAAACGACAGACAAGGCAACCCAAAACACCAGAAAACTCCTTGGGGGCCCTCTCACAGACACACGTAATAAACAGGTCCAGTTATTCCCGGTTACTGTGGAGAACATGTTCACTAGGAAAATTAAAGAATCCAATGCCTACTATAAAAACCACAGTGTTCTGGATGATAAACATGGAGGATGAATCAAAAACTCCAGTAGTAAATAGGAAACATATTTTGGCAGACTTCTGTAAATAATCAAAGACCAAAGCTAAGAGTACATATAAATGACATTGTAATTGAGGAATTACTAGACACAGGTGTCTAGTATCATTACTCCAAAATCTTGGTGTCCTGTACAGATTAGCCTCTTCAAGAGGCAGATACTCAATTCCTAGGAATTATCTGAAGTGAAACAAAGCACGAGATGGTTTGAATGCATAGGGCCAGAAAGACATAAAGGAAGGCTGAGGTCATATGTAGCTAATATTGCAGTGAATTTATGGTTTTGTGATCTATTGCAGCAACAGAATACCAAGATTAACATTCCTTCAGTCAAAAAAATTCATGTTTCTGGGAAGGATATTATAAGATATTGGAAACAAAGGTCACCAACCATTCAGGCTGTACAAGAACACAAAACAATTGACAAACCTTCAGTGGTACTAAAAGCCTTGCCTTTTAAATAATTGAGAAACCCATATGGGTTAAACAATGGACTTTAACAGAAGATAATGGTATGCTTTAGAAATGCTGATACAGGAGCAACTAGATGTTCATCATATTGAAGAATCAATCAGCCATTGAAATTCTCCTGTATTTGTTGTTAAAAAGAAATCTGGAAAATGGAGAATGGTGACAGATCTAAGAGCTGTCAACAAGGTTATTCAACCAATGGGCCCTCTACAATCTGGAATTCCTCTGCCTTCTCTATTACCAAAAGGATGTGCTCTTATAGTTTTTGATTTAAAAAATTGTTTCTTCACTATACCTTTATGATAAAAGGACAGAGAAAAATTGCTTTCAGTGTCTACTTGTAATAATTCTCAGTCTACTAGGAGATATCAGTGGAATATCCTCTCATAGGAAATGCTCAATAGCCCCACCGTGTGCCAATGCTTTGCAAGTCAAACATTGTATATAATATACAAGTGATTTTCTAAGTCTATACTTTACCATGGATAAAATTTTGTTATCTGACTCAAATGCAGATACTTTAGAAAGAATTTTTGAAGAAGTAAAGAAAATTTTGCCTAAATGGGGATTAAAAATTGCTCCTGAAAAAATACAAAGAGGAGATTTTTGTCAATTACCTAGGTTACAAAATAGGTTTGCAGAAAATTAGAACATAATTTATTAGAATTTGTGGCCATCATGTGTATAGTTGCACAAAGAAAGACAGACAATGGTCCAGAATATGTATCTAAGAAAATGAAACATTTTTTTGCTTATTATAATATAAAGCATATTATAGGTATATCAAACAATTCTACAGGTCAGGCAGTTATTGAAAGATTAAATTGAACTATATAGCATAAGCTTTTTTTTTTTTTTTTTTTTTATTTTTCGAGACAGGGTTTCCCTGTGGTTTTGGAGCCTGTCCTGGAACTAGCTCTGTAGACCAGGCTGGTCTCAAACTCACAGAGATCCGCCTGCCTCTGCCTCCCAAGTGCTGGGATTAAAGGCGTGCGCCACCACCGCCCGGCCTATATAGTATAAGCTAAATAAACAGAAAGGAATGGAAAATAACCCCAGAAATAGATTGCATCATGCTTTATTAGCCTTGAATTTTCTTAACGCTAATGAGAAAGAAATAACAGCAGTAGAGAGACATTTGAATAACAGGAAAAACTTCTGAATTAAATCTGCTGATGTATTTCAAGGATGTGTTGCCCTCCCAATTGAAATCAGCAGATGTGCTATGTTGGGGAAGGGCTTTTTTCTTGTTTCCACAGGAGATGAAAAACTATGGATACCATAAAAATTAATAAAGATTCAGTTTGATGCTGAGAATCCTCTTATGAAGAGAAATGATATCTCATCCACAGAGGTGTCAATTATACAGGTATTAAGAAAAACTCATAAGGGTAGGGGCAGGGCTCTGTTCTTGTCTTTGCAGGAAAATACTCATTTTCAAAGAGTTGAGAGATGTGGGCATGTAGATGACTAAAGATGAAAAAATAACTATCCATAAAGGATTGCCAAGCAAAGAGAAATCTAACGTATGCTGTATCATCTGCATGATAAAATTTTATTATCTGGACATTATATACATCTCTACTATAATAAGAGCAGGCTTTAGATTTGGACAATGACTATTCTTCTCTAAATCAAAGCATGTTGTTAAAAGAAAAAATCAGAATTTCTGTCTCATGTACAGAGCTATCTGCTATCAGACAGAAAAAAGATAGATTTTAAAGAAATATTTTACTTTTCTTCATGCCCCATTTTGTCTATATTGTATCTTTAATCAAATATATGTCTATATGAATAATGTAAGTTTTCAACAATGAACAGTAGGTTTTCTTGCAATAATCTCTGAAGCTTTCAGGAAGAAGATAGGACTTCACAACAACGACTCCACCTTGTTGGTGTGACATCATGATGTGGATAACACTACTCTGAGACCAGTTTTTATGTACCATCTGCTTAAATGGTGCACCTTCTTATAACATTCTGGCCAGAACTCCAAATAAGAACTTCAGAAAAACCCTATCAACTACTCAGAGACCATTTGCAATTATACAAAACAGCAATCTTGAAATTTAACTACCATTTTATTTTGACAGAATCCCACTAAAAGAACGTTGCCCACATTACAGCTGAAAGCAGTTCTAGAAGATGACATCCCCTCTCCCAGCAAAGTTTTTCCTCATTGTTAGGGACACCATTTAGGGGTTGATTATTACTCATATAGGGTTGGGGTGGAAATTATGTTTGCCCAGATAGCTCAAAAAATAGAGAGAAGGAAAACTAAATGAGATAATAGGTAGATTAGTGTGAACTTACTCATAATAATAATAATAATAGTGAGTAATAGAGTGAATACTTGAAAGGTATTGTTCATGGACAATTTACATTGGTATAGATTTTGTATATTGATACAAGTTCAAATTATATTTTTTATAATGACTATACTCCTATTTCTGTTTATATTTGTACACCTATGCAAAGTTATTTTGTCAGATTGTATGCATGCATGTTTCTACCATTTATTTGAGACATTTAACATATTGATACCATTTTAGGATATATTTATCATACTGAATTATATATTTTTACCTTTGATCAAGATATTTATACATTGTTAGTATTTTGACATCATTGTCCTCCTGTACTGCACAGATGTTTAAAGATTGTTTAATATTTTGATATGAAGTGGTAATCTTTAATTTATATAGGTATTAAGCATTATAAGTCAATAGTCATTCTTGTTTATCATACTTATATTTAGACTAATCAGGTTCTTTTGGTATATTGAGATTGTATTCCACATAAATAGGTGCTCTTCAACTACTTCAAAGATCTGTAGAACTTGGCATTCAAATAACTTAGGATTCTATTGACATGAGACATGATTGCTCCTGGCATCATGGATTTATTCCTGAGAGAGTGTTGAGCATCAAAGATACTCCACTTGGAGTTTGTTTTCTTCTTGACACTTCTGGCCTTGGGCAAGGAACTTTCCATGCCTTGACCACTGACAAAGTGCTCGTTGTCCTAACTGGACAAGCAAGATACAAGAAAGAAGACTGCTAAACCTTGCCTAGACTGGGTAAGATGGTTCTGAAAATTTTCCTGCCTTTGAAAATGGTCTGTCAGTTACTCTAGGCCTTACCTAAAGTTGGTTGCTTCAACATTGCTAATGAGACTTTGGGTGATTGCTCAGGCAGCTAGTTGTCTCTGTCATCTACCGCACATTTTGGAACCTGCTTTATTGCACTTCCTGTCTACTCAAGAAATATCTCCCTTCTCAGGTCTTTGATGGGGTTGAAGATAGTCATAGTTACCATTCCTTTTATGATTTATTCAAGCCATTTCCAATAAAGACTTAGACTTCTTAGGATAGAATGTTTATTAAAACATTTCGCATATGTTCCCTGCTTAATATTGTTTATGTTGGTTGTAATTACAATCTTATACTTGATATCTATTCCTAGTGTACATAGTTTTGTATTGGGTTTGGAACTCTGTTATTTAAACAAAAGGGGAGTTGCTGTTGGACTCCTTCAGCCAACTTCCTTTAAGATACCATCCCACTTTGGTATGGTCTCTTAAACTCTAAACACAGCTTTAAACAGTGTGCTCGCTCTCTTCCTTCCACATCTTGCTTCTGGCTGTTAGATTTGGTTCCTGTTCCCTGTTGTGCAGGGGACTGAGATCTGTGAGTCTACCACTAAATAAAAAACCCTTTATTATACATAATTTTGAACTATGTAGGATTATTTTGTAACTTCCATCATCAACCCCCAGCTTGCTCTTTGGTCTTGGTGTCTCATTGTCGAAGTATTGCCCCTAACTAAGACAACTGTCATGGGAAGCAGTTTTGTGGTCATCTTCAGAGGAGAGTTTGAATATATACCCCACATATATGTCATTTGACCCGGCATGTAAATGGGCTGATGTACCATAGAATACCAATAACCTGAGGCAGAACAAATAGGAGATGTGAAATAGGACACTGGAGAGTGGTAACAGAGAAAAGAAATATTTTCTTCAATCAAGAAAGACAACTTGGACAACAAGAGGGATCTTACTGAAACTGAGGGGACTGAATGGCCCAATGAGTCACAGTATTCTACAGTGATGATGTCCAGGAATAGGATATTTCCTATTTTGTGGAGTCCCAGTCAAGCCAGTCACACATGGAAATTGCATTTTGGTTGGAAAATTATGGACTGTCAGTCAGCTCTACTTCCATTAGGCTGGGCAGCTAGTGCTGTAAAGAGGTCCTTGGCTGCATGACTGCAGGCTCCTGGTGCTCAAGTCATAGACTACTTTGAAGACCTGGTGACTGCCTTTTCTTGACTTTGTCTGTCTTTATAATCTGCTTATGTGCTGCAGTCAAGTTTTAGGGACTATACGTGGTGAATTTTCTTTTTTCTTTTTGTTATGCAGTTGAGCACAGTTTATTTCTCTTTCATACACAATTTTGGTATGTTTTAACAGGTATTAGAACCTGGGCCATACAGGTTGCCACCCAGTAACCTGCTGAGATGTTAAGGGGGACAGGGATTAGTTCTGAGATTGCTGAGATTCCAGAACTTGAGACTGATTGACATGAAGACATTTCTGTTTGAAAATAGCCTTCCTTGTTTTATTTGAACAATTTTTTTTTCCTGGAAGAAGGCATGGAACAAAGAGGGTTTCCCAAGGCAGGTGACAGAAGTTGCTGACAGGAAAGGGAAAAGCCAGGCTGTCCTAAAATAGGAGTTGGGATATGTGCATGTGTGGATAGAGAAAGGGATGTGATGTTCCCTATCTTCACCTGTCTTTTCTTTGTGAATCACTTCTGAACTCTCTCATAAAATGTCTTTCAGAGCCTGAGCCTTCAGCATGGTGTCTTACCAAGAGCAGCAGTGCAAGCAGCCCTGCCAGCCTCCTCCCGTGTGCCCACCCACAAAGTGCCTAAAGTCTGGTCCTCCTCCAAAGTGCCCTAATCCATTCCCTCCTAAGCCATGTCAGCAAAAATGCCCTCCTGTGCAACCTCCTTCACCCTGCCAGCAGGAGTGCCCACCCAAGAGCAAGTGAGTGCTTCAGCAGTCATCAGGACCAAGAGAAGAGGAGGAAATCTGTCTCCCATAATTCCACAGATACACTCCCGTCTCAGTTCAAAGCCTTTCATGGATGCAGAAGAATCTTTTTCACTCTTATCTTTTTTATCCTCTCTCCATGTGCCTCTGATGACCCATCATAGGGAAGGCACTTCTCTGAGGTTGTTCTGCTTCTGCTATAAGGGGCAGCTGAGAATGGTCCTTCCTCACTGGTTCAGTGTCCCAGATGCTCAGTGATGAGCAGCATCTTCCCACCCTGTGCACTCAGAGGATGTTTCCAAAGCCCTCAGTCTCCTTGTTTGTGTTGTTTTCACTGTGGCTTCATTTCCTGAATAAAGTACAATATGGATGTTAGTAGTCATGAGTTTTTTTTCTTCTATAACTCACTCTATGATCTTCCTGATATGCTACTGTTACATTATTTTTATTCTTTGATGCCCTGGTCATCTTGTTGTAAGCAGATTTTGACTGAATTTTAGGTCATAACAACAATTACTTTGTGTTTGTTTGCTGGAGAGACACATGATTTCATTCCTTACACATATGCATGTACCACTTAGGGCAAATTTTCTCCCACCCCCATGTATTTTTTACCTCACTTGTCCCCTTTTTCTGATGTAATAGTTACATGTCTACATCTACTTATCATTGCCATGTTTTTCTTCTTCAACAATATAGAAACATATGCTGATGTATTAAGGAAGCATTTATTTTCTTAACATGATGATATGCAGTTTCTTTTATTTGAATGACAGAACATGATATAATTGTTCTTTATGACTGATTATTACTCCAGTGCACATTAGTGCCACATTATCTTATCCTATTCATTTCCTGGTGAGCTGCTAGACAGATTAATAAACTTGCATTATTAGGTGCATTTGTGAAATATAGATGGATATGCAAGCATCCTTTTTGTACTTTGACTTTTCTCCATTAGAACCCACGTAATGCTGGTGAATCATATGATAGTTCTATTTTAGTGTTGTTTCTTTGGAGGAAACCCCACACCGATTTCCATATTTGATGGGTTATTCTACTCTCTCACAGTCTGACATTTTATGTTCTTTTTCCTACGCTCCCCTTCTAGGACATGTTATTACTTTGATTTACTCAATTTTACATGGATTGAATGGTCTTCTGGTGTAGGTTTTGTTTTCAGTTCTCTACTAGCTACAGAGTTGAAAATTTTCCTGTTAATATTACTTGTAGAAACTACTAATTTTGCTAAAGTCTTATCTTTGGTCATAATTGAATTACTGCATGCTATTTGATTGGCAGAATCTGAGGTACCTAATTAGTACTAAGTAAGCAATAGGCTTAGAAGCTGCTGATCCACATCATTTCTACCACTGTCACATTCTCACATCCACCTGCAGTATCAGTATCACTGTCATCAATACAAGAGTCATTATCATAATTACTGTAAATTATGACACCAGCTATCACTGCCAACCTCCACTACCATTGCCACCCTCTCTAATATTCCATCACCATTTCCATGACCATTATTTCCAGTACCACCAACAACTTCAAAAAACTAAGTAAAATATTGGTGATTGCAAAAATGCGTGGGCAAGGAATTCTGGCCAAGAAATGTGATTATTGTTTTTTTCACATGTTAATAAAGAATCTTCAGTTTTTTAAAGATTTTTTTCTAATGGCATAGATTGTATTACATTAAAATCCTAAAATAAATGAAAAACTAGAAAAATTAGAACTTTATGTTCAGGTCTGTCATATGACTAAAAAAAATCCTTAGGTGTCAGGATAAAACTATTCAGGTTGAATTCAGGGTTATCTACTTTAAATGATCATAAAACTAACAGAATCAAATGTTTAGCTCAATGGTAGATGACATCTAGAAAGGACCAATATGTGTGTATCCATGTCTGTGCTCACATGTCGTCCATGTCTCTGGTCTTGAAGGTTCACACTTGAGAAAGTGTGCGTG
This sequence comes from Chionomys nivalis, assembly GCF_950005125.1. Lineage (NCBI taxonomy): Eukaryota > Metazoa > Chordata > Mammalia > Rodentia > Cricetidae > Chionomys > Chionomys nivalis. Next base: position 6,759,256 of record NC_080103.1, read on the forward strand.
CTCCCTGTTCGTCTGTGGCTGCTCCTCATGGAGCTTCTGTGGAAGGGACTCCCTTCAGTGTCTCACCCTGGAATGAGATTCAGGTGCTCTGACTCCCATGTCAGTGCTTCAGGAACTAGTAGCGGCTATTTTGAAAATATTGTAATTAGCATATATCATTATAAAAATTGAATGGTTTCATCATTTCATTAAATATTTAAATATTTGCCAAGAGATTATATTTGCATCTATTGCATCAGCAGAGGAGAGCAAACACATGAGACCTGTCTTTGCAGACTTGCTTGTGTCTTTCAATATGATTCCTTCTTCAAAATATCATCTTTATTAATTCTTTGAAAAGTTTATCCAATACATTTCAATGATCGTCACTCAGAGGCTTAGCAACATCTGTCATTCATCCACTGTGTCTCTCCTTCTACTCCCACCCACATTTGCACCCAACTTTCATTTATTTTTTATTTGCTTCTTACTGCCATCATTTCCATTTTGTGTAGTCCAGCTACTCTAGACAATGGAGTGTGGTCAACATAGCAAGGGTAATGTGGAAGAAAACTGCCATTCCTTCTCTCAGAAGCTTGCAGCTGCTAATAGCACCCCAACAGTGGGATTTCATACTTCCCTTCTCGTTCATGATGAGTTTTGGTCTGGTTTGAGATTTCACATGACTGTGCATGCTATGTCAATTGCTATGAGTACAAACATTTAATGGCCTGGTTATGTGAAGAGAACAGTTTCTACCTGTAGTTCTTATACCCCTTCTGCCAACTCCCCTGGGAGGGTAAGGCTGAGAAAACACTATTTTCTTACTCCCAGCACCATCAGTTGCAGGTCTCTTTGTTAATTATATAGTGTGAGGAGAAGCTTCTCAGATGAGAAATGAGAGATATATTGGTATAATAACAGCAATAAATCATTGGGAATTGCTGTGTTGCTTTATTAGCAGAATAATAGTACTAGTTTTGTTATCCACTAGGACCTGTCCTATCTATCTATAGATTCTCTCCCCCTTTAGCAGTGCTAGGAATGCACTTTGTCTCACAGAGAAGGATGCTAAATCCAATCAGAATGTGGTCAGTTGCACACACACACACACACACACACACACACACACACACACACACATATATATATATATATATATATATATATATATATATATATATATATATACCGCTATTACACCAGAGGACATATCATCAAGCCAGTGTATCTTGCAGTGTTCTGAACTGGTTGAGGTCAGTGAGTACTTTCCTCCTTCAGCAGTGTACGCAGCACCTTCCACTATCATGAGGGCTGGCCCATAGGATTGGAGTGTCTAGGTAAACAGCTCCTGGATATCTCCATGTTCTATGACTTAAGGATTGGTGTCTACAGAAACAGGGTCTTAAAATGAAGTTTTGGAGGGTAGACAAGTTACAGGCAATAGTCTGTAAGCTAGTGGAGTCAGACTATCGCCTTCCCTGTCTAGAAACTAAAAAGAGGGTAGGTGTTACTGCTACTGAGGTTTGCACTTCCTAGTATGAGGTATCTGCTTGTGGTATTGCACCCCTTCCAGTAGCAAGGTAACTGCATTAAACATTTTATATACGTATATATTCTAGCAAGAGTTTAGAGTAGTGGATTTCCATATGACTTTTTCAAAAGGTCTTTAATGTTAATCATCTCTCTTTGCCCCGATCTACCCTGCCCTCTCATGCCTATCACAATGTAACTCACCCATTTGCATTATCTCCCTTTGGCCCTTTGTACTTTCTGAGTGGGCTATATTCAAAGGAAGAACCTCTGGTTAAACGGCCCTGTGTTATATTGACATCCCAGATCAGTGTGTAATTTTGTAATTGTGATGACTGAAGCCAGACATTGCCTAAGATCATCCTTAGGTGTGATATGCAAACATGGAGAGTAATGAGTCTCCTACTGACCTGGCCCTATGGTATGTGTCCTAACCTTTATGAGCCATCCACTGGTGGTGTGTTTCTTGGCACCTGGCCTCAAAACTGACGACTCTTTCCCTTCAGGGACATGACAAGGGCATCCTCAGCTAAATTGTTCCTCCCTCTGAAAGGCACTGACAGTCACAGGAAGCTGACATACCCCACTGAGTTTGATTCAGTACCCTTGTGCTTCTCAGGGCAGTGTTGGTACTAATTAATGGCTGTGTTTCATGTTCCTCATTCTATTCTTTCTTCTCTAATCACAAAAAACTTTTCAGGACTAAAGAAAATATTTTTTCTCTTTTATTAACTGTTTTCCCCTCCTTCTTAGGAGGTTCTATGTTCTTGAATTCTGGATTTGTTTTATACCCTAGTCAACTTCCTGGGACATCTCAAGTAATAGTGATTGCAGCAGTTACTGTCATCACTGAGACTGCTCAGTATTTTAGAAGTTAAACTTCAGACTGCCTTTCTTGAAGATCATGTTCTGTAAGATCACTTACTATTTCTTTTGAAGGAAAGATGTTTCCTTACAATAAATGTGAAGAAAAGTTTGGTTTTCTAGGTTAATAAAACAAAAGGATGACATGAACGGGAAATTCAGGGAGTCTGGAGGAGGAGTTGGAATTGAGGAAGAATTCTGATATTTCATAAACTTGAGATTCTTTCTCTGTGGGGATAATGTCTTGTGAGAATTGTTGCATAGTGTCTTTCAGATTCTAAGATTCAGCCTTGACAGCCTTTTCCTGTGTGCCAACACACAGAGTGCTCAGAGCATCGTCTACTCTCAAATTGCTCTGAGCCTTGACTTTCTCCAATGTTCCTAGAGCCTTGGACTCCCTCAAATGTTCAAAAGTCATTTCAGTCAATCAATCACTAAACAAACACACAATTTTTAGTTCCTTCTGTTAGTTTTCATAAGGCAACGAATTAGTAATATACATTAGAAAATGGGTAAGTGATAAATGTAGCTATGTGGCAGATAAAAATGTAAGTTTGCTGCTTTTTTGTCTGTCTGTCTTCTGTCTGTCTGTGTGCATGTACAAGAATGAGCACCTGTGCTATGTATGAAGGATCATTATACTAAATGTTTTGGGAGATCCCAGAGCTCCAGTTGGTGTGTACCACAGCCAAGGTGGACTCAACAAGTCTTCACAGAAGAGAAGTGTGGGAGATTATGAGTCTTCATGTTGACCACCTAAGCAAGAACATGCTTAAGGCAGGTATTAGGGTAGGTATGATTTTATTTCCTTTATCGTCATGATAAGCAGCTTTATGAGAATTATTAGAGAAGATTCTAAGCATATACACCAAATATGTTGTTGGAGATGGCAGTTCTGATGAGGGTGGGGATAAGGTCCAAGTCCAGCAAACTCCTCTATGAAGAGCATATTTTATTTTCTATGGTTACAGAAAAGACTTAAACCTATGCAGCAGACCACACCTGTCTCCAAAACAGGTTTGTCAAAGATAAAGCTGAAAGCACAGTTGATATCCCCTTTAATTCTGTCCTTCTTTCAGCACACAGGCAAATTTTGCCTAAAAGCAGGAATATAAATGGGCCAGGGCACCAAAGAGTGTAGTAGGGAGCTGTGGGCTGCAGCCCCGCCCAGCTCCCACACTGCGAGCTTTACCCGAAATAACAACACACAAATTGTATTCTTTTAAACACTGCCTGGCCCATTAGTTCCAGCCTCTTATTGGCTAATTCTCACATCTTGATTCAACCCATTTCTAATAATCTGTGTAGCACCACAAAGTGGTAGCTTACCAGGAAAGATCTTAGCCTGCGTCTGTGTCGGAGAGGAGAATCATGGCGACTGCCTGACTCGGCTTCTTTATCCCAGCATTCTGTTCTGTCTACTCCGCCTACCTAATTTTCTGTCCTATTAAAGGGCCAAGGCAGTTTCTTTATTAACCAATGAAATCAACACAAAACAGAAGACTCTTCCATATCAAAAAAATATCAGTGAGCTGAGATAGAACAAATACAACACAAGAGAGAAGTAACAGGGAAAAGAAATATGGTCTTTAATCAAGAAAGACAACTTAGACAGCCAGGGAAGTCTGGCTGAAACCAAAGAGACAGGAGGGCCCACTGAGTCACAGCACGCTACAGTGCTGATGTCCAGACACAGGATAGTTCACATGATGTAGAGTCCCAGTCAAGTGAGTCATGCATAGATTTGCATTTTGCTTAGGAAATTCAAGGACCTGCCCACTGTCAGTCAGCTCTGCTCCCTCTGGGTGGGGCAGTCAGTGCTATAAAGAGGTCCTTGGCTGCATGACTGCAGACTCCTGGTACTCAAGTCCTAGACTACTTTGTAGACTTGGTGAGTGCTATTTCTTGAGTTGGTCTGTCTTTATGGTCTCCTCATATGCTGCCGTCAAGTTTTAGGGTCGGTGTGATGGTTTTTCCTTTTCTTTAGTATGCAATTGAACACAGTGTATTTCTCTTTCATGTGCATCTTTGGTGTCTTTTCGTAGTCCTATGACGTAGCAGGTATTAGGACCTGGCTTTCCTGAGCTGTCCTTTACTCCGTCACTCAGACAACCTGCTGGGATGTCACAGTGACAAGAGAGTCAGGGATTTGTTCTGAGGTGCTCAGGGCATCAGTTCTTGAGACTTCCTGTATTGAAGGTGTTTCTCTGTGAAACACTTTTGTTTCCTTGGAACAAATATTTTTTCCTGGAAAAAAGCATCAAACAATGGGGATTTCCCAAGGCCACTACCACAGATTGCTGACAGGAAAGGGGAAAGCGAGCATATCATAAAACAGGACTTGGGGAGGTATAAATGTGTGGGGAGGAAATGGATGTGATGTTCCATGTCTCCGTCTATCTTCTCTGTGTGGATCACCCCTAACAGTCTCACGTAATATCTTTCAGATCCTGAGCCTTCAGCACGATGTCTTACCAAGAGCAGCAGTGCAAGCAGCCCTGCCAGCCTCCTCCTGTGTGTCCACCCACAAAGTGCCCAGAGCCTTGTCCTCCTCCAAAGTGCCCTGAGCCTTGTCCTCCTCCAAAATGCCCCAAGCCTTGTCCTCCTCCAAAATGCCCAGAGCCATGTCCCCCTCAGCCATGTCAGCAGAAATGCCCTCCTGTGCAACCTCCTTCACCCTGCCAGCAGAAGTGCCCACCCAAGAGCAAGTGAATGCTTCAGCAGTCATCAGGACCAAGAGAAGAGCAGGAAATTTGTCTTCTATACTTCCACAGAGACACTTCTAACGCACTTCAAAGCCTGCCATGAATGCAAGAGAATCTTGTCCACCCTTATCTCTTAATGTTTCTGTGAAGGATTTCCTCTGAGGTTGTTCTGTTTCTGCTGTCAAGGGAGTCTGAGAATGGTCCTTCCTCACTGGTTCAGTGTCCCAGATGCTCAGTAATGAGCAGCATCTTCCCACCCTGTGCACTCAGAGGATGTTTCCAAAACTCCCAGTGTCCTTGTTTGTGTTGTTGTCACCGTGGCTTCATTTCCTGAATAAAGTACAATATGGATGTTAGTACTCATGAGATTTTTTTTCTTCTAAAACTGACTCTATGACCTTCCTGATATGCTCCTGTTACATTGCTTTTATTAGTTATTGCCCAGGTCATTCCATTGTAATCAGATGTTGACTGATTTTTACATAACATAGATTTCTTAGTGTTGGTTTGCTTGAGAGACAGAGTTTCCTTTTGTACAACTACTAGCTGTTTGTTAGCACATGCTATTTTAAGGTGAGTATGTGGTATTCAGATATACATGTGGCACTTAGCACAAATATCCCCCCCATACTCTGTGTGTTTTCCCCTACTTTCCCCCTTTGTCATCAACCTACCCTTGTTATCTTTTCCTTCTTCAATATTTGAAACATCGATGCCAACATTGTATTTAAGACTGGATTTATTTCCCTGATCATGATGATATTCAGTTTCATTTATTTACCTGCAGAGGACATGATATGGGTTTACATGACTGATCATTACTCCAGTACACCTAAGTGTCATGTTTTTTTAACCCTTTCATCCATTTGTGAGTAGCTGTACTGACTTAATTACCTTGCATGTTAGGAGTAGTTCTAAAATATAGATGGATATGCAGGCATCTCTAATATGCTGCATGTGACTTCTTTTATTAAAAACCCAAGTGATGGTGCTGTAACATATGATCGTTCTGCTTTAGTGTTATTTCTTTGGAGGAAATTCCATACTGATTTCCATATGTGATGGGTTCATCTCTTGTCTCACACTCTGAGAGTTTGTGTTCTATTTCCTCCACTCCTCTGCCAGGACTTGTTATTATTTTGATGGTTCTCATCCTTACATGGTTGACTGGTATTCTGGTGTAGGTTTGAACAACTTTTTGTTAATGTTACTTGTGGAAACTCCTGTTTGTCAAAGTGTTGCCTTTGGTTACAATTGAGCTATTGCAAGCCATTTGATTGACACAATATGAGGCACCTAAATAGCACTAAGGAAGTGATAATTTAGAAGCTACTGATGCACTTTTTTTCACAGCCCTCACTCTCATCCCCACTTCCATCTGCAACATCCACATCCCCAGAACCAATATGACCATCATTATTACAACCACTACAAGTTATCAACCAGCTACCTCTGCCTACCTTCACTATCATTGCCAGCCTGTCTATTATTATTACCGCACTAAGAGCACCATGTCCATCACCATTTTAATGTCTATTATCTCCAGAACCACCAACATTATATAAAAACAATAAAATATTAATAACTTTAGGATTATGTGGGAAATACATTCCAGCCTAAGAATTTGAGAACTGCATGGTTCCTCCTGTTGCTTGTTATTATTTCTTTCATATATTAATATAGAATCTTGACTTTTCAGGGACTTTTTTAATTACTTAGATTATATCCTAGTAAATATTAAATAAAATGAAGAAATAGAAAAATGTTAGAACTTCATGTTCAGGCCTGTCATTTGATTCATAAAATCCCATAGAAAATTACGATAAAAATATGCTGGTTGAACTCAGAGTCATCTGACCTTAAAAGATTATAAAACTAAGAGAGCCAAATGTGAAACTCAGTGATAGATGACTCTTAGAAGGATAATTGTGTGTGTATCCGTGTCTGTGCACACATCTTCATGTCTGGGCACACATCTTCCTTGTCTTTGGTCTTGAAGGTTCACACTTGAAACCGTGCACTGTGTTCCCTGTTCATCTGTAACTGCTCCTCATGGAGCTTCTGTGGAAGGAACGCCCCTTTGGTGTCTCAGCCTGGGCTGAGTTTCAGCTGGTACCAAATTGACATTGTAAGAAGCCTCTGTTTTAAAAATAATATAATTCGCCTATACATTGTAAAAAGTGAAAGATTTCATCATGCTATTAAATAAATGTTGATAGAGAGTCATCACCCTCATCCACTGTACTCACATAGGAGAACAAACACTTAATAATTCTTTTATATTTTAAAAACATATTTTATTTTTAAAAATAAAAACAAACTATCTTTTTTCATTTTATACCAAGCCCAATTCCCAATCCCTCCCCTCCTCCCACTCCCTTCACCTACTCCTCCCACCAATCCCTTTCACTCCTAAGAGAGGGTAAGGCATATTGTTTTGGGGAAGGTCTAAGGTCCTCCCTACTATATCTAGGCTGAGCAAGGTATCCATCCAAAGATAATAGGTTTCCAAAAATCCAGTACAATCAGTAGGGATAAATCCTGGTGCCACTGCAGTCTTCCCCAGCCATATAACTGTCACCAGCATTCAGAGAGACTAGTTTGGCCCTATGTTGGTTCCTTCCCTGTCTGGCTAGAGTTGGTGAGCTCCCATTAGCTCAGGTAAACTGCTTCAGTGGATGTCCCCATCATGGTCTTGACCTCTTTGCTCATATTCTTACTCTTCCCACTATTCAACAGGACCTTGGGAGTTCAACCTAGTGCTCCACTGTGGTTCTCTGACTCTGTTTCCATCAGTTGCTGGATGAAAGTTCTATGATAACATTTAAGATAGTCATCAATCTGACTAGAGGGTAAGGCCAGTTCGGGCATCCTTTCCTCTATTGTTTAGGGTCTTAGCTGTGGTCATCCTTGTGGAATCCTGGGAATTTCTTTAGTGCCAGGTTTCTTGCTAGCCCCATAATGACTCTCTCAATCAAAGTATCTTCTTCCTTGCTTTTATCTCTGTCCTTCCTCTATCTCAACTACCCCGTTTCCTCAAGTTATCCCCTCTTGCCTTCTTGCCTGCTTTTCCCCTTCCACCGTCCCTTCTCCCCCCACCCTATGATCACAATTTTCTCAGGTTATCTAGTCTATTTCCCCTTTCTAGGTGGATATATGTATGTTTTTCTTAGGGTGTACCTTGTTACTTAGCTTTTCTAGGGTCAGGAACTATAGGCTCAATATCCTTTGCTTACAGATAGTTTCCACTTACGAGTGAGTACATAGCATGTTCATCTTTCTGGGTCTGGGTTACATCACTTAGGATGGTTTTTCCTAATTCTATCCATTTGCATGCAAATTTCAAGATGTAATTGTTTTTTACTGCTGACTAGTGCTCTAATATTTAAATATGCCACATTTTCTTTATCCATTCTTCGGTTGAGGAGCATCTAGGTTGTCTTTACGTTCTGGCTACTACTAATAAACAATGCTGCTATAAACATAGTTAAAGAAATGTCCTTGTAGTATGATCGAGTATCTTTTTGGTACATGCCCAAGAGTGGTATTGCTTGGTCCTGAGTTAGGGTGATTCCCAATTTTCTGAGAAACTGCCATACTGATTTCCAAAGTGGTTGTACAAGTTTGAATTACCACCAGCAATGGAGAAGTGGTCCCCTTGCTCCACATCCTCTCCAAGCATAAGTTATCATTGATGATTTTGATCTTAGCCATTCTGACTGGCATAAGGTGATATATAAAAGTCATTTTGTTTTGCATTTCCCTGATGGTTAAGGATGTTGAACTTTTCCTTAAGTGTCTTTCGGCCATTTGAGATTCTTTTGTTGAGAATTCTCTGTTTAGCTCTGTACCCCATTTCTAAATTAGGCTATTTGGAATTTTGATGACTAATTTCTTGAGTTCTTAATATGTTTCGGAGATCAGTTTTCTGTGTGATGTGGGGTTGGTAAAGATCTTTTTCCTTTCATTAGGCTGCATTTTTGTCTTATTGACTGTGTCCTATGAATTACAGAAGCTTCTCTCTCTCAGAATGTCCCATTTATTAATCGTTGCTCTCAGTGTCTGTACTACTGCGGTTATATTCAGGAAGTGGTGTTCTGTACCAATGTGTTCAAGTATTCTTTACACTATCTCTTCTGTGAGGTTCAGTGTGGTTGGTTTTATGTTGAGGTCTTTGATCCATTTGAACTTGAGTTTTGTACATTTCTATAGAGATGGATCATTTGCATTCTTCTTCATGTGGATATCCAGTTATCCCAGCATCATTTTTTGAAGATGCTTTCTTTTTTCTAATTTATATTTTTAGCTTCTTTGTCAGAAATCAGGTGTTCATAGGTGTGTGGATTGATTTCCTGTTCTTCAATTCAATTCAATTCTTCCTCTTTTCTGTTTTTATGACAATACCAGGCTGTTTTCATTACTGTAGCTCTATAGCAGAGTTTTAAGTTTGGGATTGCGATGCCTCCAGAAATTTTTTTGTTGTACAGGATTGGTTTTGCTATCCTGGGTTTTTTTTCTTTGTTTTTCCATGTGAAGTTGATTATTGTTCTTTGGAGGTCTGGGAAGAATTTTTCTGGGTTTTTGATGGGCATTGCATTGAATCTGTAGCTTGCTTTTGGAAAGATTCTATTTTTTTTAACTATACTAATTCTACCTACTGAACAGCATGGGAGATCTTTCCATTTTCTGGTGTCTTCTTTGCTTTCTTTCTTCAAAGGTTAAATGTTCTCATCATATAAGTCTTTCACTTGCTTAGCTAGCACTACTCCAAAGTATTTTATGTTCTTTGCAGATACTATAAAGGGTGATGTTTCTCTGATTTATTTTTAGCCCATTTATCATCTGTATAAAGGAGGGCTACTGATATTTTTTCTGAGTTAATCTTGTATCCTGCTACATCATTGAAGGTGTTTTCAAATTATAGGAGTTCTCTGGTAGAATTTTTGGGGTCACTTAAGTATACTATCATATTGTCTGCAAATAGTGAGAGTTTGATGCCTTCTTTTTTTATTTGTATCCCTTGATTTCATTTTGTTGTTGTCTTATTGCTCTAGCTAGAACTTCAAGGACTATATTGAATAGATATGAAGAGAGTGGACAACCTTGTCTTGTTCCTGATTTCAGTGGGAGAACTTTGAATTTCTCTTTCCTTAGTTTGATGTTGGTTGTTGGCTTGCTGTATATTGCTTTTATTATGATTAGGTATGTTTCTTGTATCCCTGCTCTCTCCAAGACTTTTTTCATGCACGGGTGTTAAATTTTGTGAAAGCCTTTTTTAGCATCTAATGAGATGATCATGTGTTTTTTTTCTTTCAGTTTGTTTATATAGGGGTTTACCTTGACAGATTTTCCTATGCTGAACCATTCCTTCAACTCTGGGATCAAGACTACTTAGTCATGGTAGTTGATTTTTCTGATGTGTTTTTAGATTTGGTTTGCCAGTATTTTATTGAATATTTTTGCATCAATGTTCATGAGTGAGATTAGTCTGTAATTCTCTTTCTTAGTTGTGTCATTGTGTGGTTTGGCTATCAGGGTAATTGCCACCTCTAAAAAGAGTTTAGCAATATTCCTTTTGTTTTTATTGTGTGGAACAGCTTGGGGAGTATTGGTGTTAGTTCTTCTTTGAAAATCTTGTAGAATTCTGCACTGAAACCATCTGGTCCCAGTCTTTCTTGGGTGGGAGACTTTTGATGACTGCTTCTATTTCCTTAGCAGTTATAGTTCTATTTTACTTGTTTATCTGGTCTTGATTTAAATTTGGCAAGTGATGTTTATCCAGAAAGTTGTCCATTTCCTTAATTTTTTAAAATTTTGTGGTGTATAGGCTTTTGAAGTATGACCTGATAAGTCTCTGGATTTCTCTGTTGTTGTGTCCCTCTTTTCATTTCTGATATGCTTCATTTGAATATCTTCTCTCTGCTTTTTGGTTAGTTTGAGTAAAGATTTATATGTTTTGTTGATTTTCCTGAAGAAGCAACTCTTTATCTCATTTATTCTTTGTATTGTTTTCTTTGTTTCTATTTTGTTGATTTCAGCTCTCAGTTTGATTATTTCTTGTTGTCTAGTCCTCTTGGGAGAGTTTGTTTCTTTTTGTTCTAGAACTTTCAAGTATTCTGTTAACTCACTAGTGTGGGATTTTTTCCCAGTTTTTTTTTTTAATGTAGGAATTTAAAGCCATGAACTTTCCTATTAACACTGCTTTCATTGTGTCCCATAAGCTTTGGTATGTTGTGTGTTCATTTTAATTGAATCTTAGGAAGTCTTTAGATTCTTTCTTTCTTTTTCTCCTTGACACATCAGTGATTCAAGTGAGCATTATTCAATTTCCATGTGTTTGTGGGCTCTGGAATTAGAGTTGTGGTTGAATTCTAGCTTTAAGGCATGGTGATACGATAAGATACATGGGTTTATTCTAATTTTTTATATCTGTTGAGGTTTGCTTTGTTACTGAGTATGTGGTCAGTTTTTAAGAAGGTTCAATGGGGGTGCTGAGAAGAAGGTATATTCTTTTGTGTTTGGGTTGAATGTTCTATAGATGTTTATTAAGTCCATTTGTATCATAACATCTATTAATTCCCTCATTTCACTGTTAAGTTTCTATCTGGCAGATTTTTCCAGTGGTGAGAGTAGAGTGTTGAAGTCTCCCACTGTTAGTATGTGGGTCTTAATGTGTGATTTAATATTTAGAAGTGTTTCTTTTCCATATGAGGGTGCTCTTGTATTTGGGGGATATGTGTTCAGTATTGATATTTCTTCTTTATTCTGTATGCTTTGTGTTTTGATTATTATATGGCGAGAGGATGTTTTTTTTTTGATCCAGCCTATTCGGTGTTCTGTATGCTTCTTGAACCTTCATAGGTATATCTTTCTTTAGGTTGGGAAAGTTTTCTTCTATAATTTTATTAAATATATTTTCTGGACCGTTGAGCTGCGCTTCTTCTTCTATTCCTATTATTCTTAGGTTTGGTCTTTTTATTGTGTCCCATATTTCCTGAATGTTTTGTGATGAGAATTTGTTGGCCTTGCTGTTTTCTTTGATCAGCGTGTTTATTTTCTCTATGGTATCTTCAGAATCTGAGATTCTTTCTTCTATCTCTTGTATTCTGTTGGTTATGCTTGCTTCTGTAGTCTCTATTCGTTTACCTAGATTTTCCCTGTCCAGCTGACCTTCTGTTTGTGTTTTCTTCTTTGCCTCCATTTCAGTTTTTAAGTCTTGAACTGTTTCCATTATCTGTTTGATTGTTTTTCCTTGGTTTCCTAGGGTATCATTCACTGATTTACTCAGTTCTTCAAACTTTCTGTTATACTTCTCATCCATTTCTATAAGGGCATTTTTTACATGCTGTTTAAGGGTGTCAATCACTTTTATAAAGTCATTTTTTTTCTACTTCTTCATGATTAAGGTGTTCATGTCCTTCTGTTGTGAAGTCGCTGGGTTCTGGTGGTTTCATATAGTTTTTCAGATTGTTGGGTGAATTCTTGCATTGGCGCCTGCCCATCTCTTTCTCCAAATGCTCCCCTATGGATCTTCTTTTACCGGATCAGGTCTCCTTGCCTACTGATGTACCTTCCCAGTGATGGCACCCTGCAGTGATAGCTCTCCTGGTGCTCCAGTGATGTCTCTCCTGGTACCAATATCAGATCTCCGTGCCCAAAGACGGCTCTCCTGGTACCCAGATTAGCTCTCCCACTGATGGCTCTCCTTCTTGTTGCAGGCAGGCCAGTGAGACAAAGGAAGTCTCGCCTGCCTACTTGCCCTGAGGATTTGCCCCCAGCGCCTAGACAGGCTGAGCTGGATGGTGTTATGTGCCCAAAGAGCTGATATTTCTTCTTGATGGCTTTTTTCCTGTTCAAATATGAAAATGTCCTTTTTGGTCTCTTTTGATTGATCTTAGTTTGAAGTCTATTTTATAATGGATAGATACCCCAGCTTGTTTCTTTGGTCAGTTTGATTGGAATTTTTTTTCCCAACCTGTCTGTCTTTGAGACTGAGGTGTGTTTCTTGTATACAGCAGAAGGATGGATTCTGTTTTTGTATCCAAATTCTAAGCCTGAGTCTTTTTATAGGTGAGTTAAGTCCATTTATGTTAAGGGATATTAATGACCAGTGATTGGTAGTTCCTGTCATTTTAGTTTTTGTTTTAGGTAATGTTATTGTGTGTGCTTTTCCCTTTTGGGGGGTTTGCTGCTTTGAGATTATTTATTCTGTGTTTGTTTTGTGGGTGCAGCTGACTTCTGTGGGTTGGACTTTTCCTTCTAGTACTTTGTGTATGTCTGGGTTTGGACTAGGTATTGTTTAAATCTGATTATGTCATGGAATGTCTTAGTTTATTCATCTATGGCCACTGAAAATTTTTCTGGATATATTATCCGTGGTCTCTTAATGTCTGTATAACACTTGACCAAGCCCTTCTGGCTTTCATTTTCTCCACTGAGAATTAACCGTTATTCTAATAGGTCTGCCTTTATATGTTCCTTGGTCTTTTTTCTTTGCCACTCTTAATATTCTTTCTTTATTCTGTATGATTTTTATGTGGTGAGGGGACTTTTTTTTTGTTCTGTTTGTTTTGTGTTCTGTAAGCACCTGGTACCTTCATAAGCATACTTTTCTTTGATTGGGAAAGTTTTCTTCTATGATTTTGTTGAATATATTGTCTGTGCCTTGACTTGGACTTATTTTATCCTTATTATTTTAGATTTGGTCTTTTCATGGTGTCCCATATTTCCTGGATATTTTGTGTTAAGCTTTTGTTAGATTTAACATTTTATTTAATCAATGAGTCTGTTTACTCTATCATATCTTCAGTGGCTCAGATTATTTCCTTCATCTCTTTTATTCCACTGTTTATGCTTACAATTGTGGTTCCCGATGGTTTACCCATAATCATCATTTCCAGAATTTCCTTGGTTTGTGTTTTCTTTATTTTCTCTATTTTGATTATAAAGTCTTGAATCATTTCTTTTGTCTGTTTGGTTGCCTTTTCTTGGTTTTCTTTAGGGATTTGCTGATTTCTTTCAATATATTGTTTGTCTTTTCCTCCACTTCTTTGTGGGAATTTTTCATCTCCTCTTTAAGGAAATGAAACATTTTCTTATGGTCATTTTTTATGTTGTCTTCTTCTGCTTCACCTGTGTTGGGGTTTTCAAGTCTCCCTGCTGTTGATCCTTTGGTTTTTGGTAGTGCTGTGTTGCTTTTTTTTTTTTTTTTTTTTTTTTTTTTTTTTTTTTTTTTTTGCTGTTCAGTGTGTTCTTACCTTGTTGTCTACAAATCTTTTCTGTAATTGGTGTAGTTGGGGTTCTGTCTCCAATGATCAACCTTTCAGGCTCCAGTGGATCCTAGGCTCAGATGGTTGAATTGGGGCCATGGTTCAGGTCACAATAAATGTCACTCAGCAGGCAGAGCTGAGGTTGGACACATCCAAGCAGGATTTCCTTGCCTGCTAGCTATGGTGGAGGTTGGGTGCCAGTGGGTGGAACTTCCTTGCCAGCTGGCTCTGGTGGTGGTTGGGCATGCATGGGCTGCCTTTTCTTTGGCTAAATGATAGTTTCTTAATTAAAATACTAGAGAGATGATGTAATTACTAATCTTAGTTGGTAGTCCTCTCATCGTGGCCAGGGATGATAATCTTCCTGTTTCAAATCAAAGAATATGTTTTTTTTCTAGATGTGTTCTCATAACAGCCTGAAGCATCACAAAGGTTCAAGTTTCACAATTTACCACTGCCCAGGGATCCTCCTTTCTCTGCCTTCCCAGCAAAATGAAAAGCAAGAAAACAAATGAGTCTATTTCAAAGCAATGAATTATAGAACTGAAATGCATGTTTGTAGAAAATCAAAGAAAAATGGCTGAGAACTCTTAGATGTGTTAACATCCTTAGCCCTCCGGGAAATAAAAAAAAAATACTATTCAGAGATTTTGTCTTACTTCAGTCAGAATGACCAAGATCAATAAAAGAAATAATATTCCAGGCTAGTAAAGATGAAGGGAAAGGTTGCACATGTTCTTTTACGTTGAATGAAAACTGGTTCAGCTGCTGTCAAAATCAGTGGAGAGAATCCTGGATATTTTACCTTATTTAGTAAGTAGCAAGGCACAGAAGAATAGTGGCACTAGTTCTCCCATATACACGCCCTTGTTCACTGTGGTGGCCAAAAAATGTGAGCCTATTTCTACCTTGTATGATGATCACAGAGTTTCCCTGAGATCATTCTTAGGTGTGATATGCAAACTTGGAGAGCAGTGAGTCTTCTACTGACCTGGCCCTATGGGCTGTGTCCTAACCTTTATCAGCCACCCACTGGTGGTGAGACTCTTGACTCCTGTCCTCAGGTGTAGAACTGATGACTCTTCCCCTTCAGGGACATGGACAATGGCATTCTCAGCCGAATCCTTCCTTACTCTCAGAAGCACTGACAATCACAGGCAGCTGACATGCATCACCCAGGTGGATTCAGTGCCCGTGTGCTTCCCAGAGCACAGCTGGGACTCATTAACGGCTTTGCTTCATGTTCCTCAGTTTATTCTTTCTCCTCCAACCACAACTAAGCTTTCCAGGATTTTAGAGTATACTTTCCCCTTTTCTGAACTCCTATGGTCTTCTTTTAAGGAGGTTCTAGATTCTTGAACTATTCTGGGTGTTCTTTTCTACTCTAACCAAGTTCCTGGGACATCACAAGTGATAACAATGACAGAGGTTACTGTCATCACTGAGGCAACCAGTACGTCACTACTTAAAATTCACAGTGCCTTCTTGAAGGTGCTGTTTTCTGCAAGTAGCAGTAGTCTGTCCTTTGGAAGAAAGATGCTTTCTTACAGAAAATGTGAAGAAAAAAGCTTGCTTTTCTAGGCTAATGAAACAAAAGGGTGACATGGAAGGGAAATACAGGAAGTCTGGAGCAGGAATTGGGATTAAGGAAGAGTTCTGATATTTCATAAACTGGAGTTTCTTTCTTTGTGGGGAAACACCTCTTGTGACAAATGTCACATGGTGTCTTTCAGATCCCGAGATTTCAGCATGATGTCTTACCAATAGCAGCAGTGCAAGCTGCCCTCCCAGCCTCCTCCTGGTGCCCACCCACAAAGTGTCCTGAGCCTTGTCCTCCTCCAAAGTACCCAGACCCTAGGCCTCCTTTGAAGTGTTATAAAGTCAACCAACAATGACAAACACCAAACTTTTAATTAATTCTGCCAGTTTTCATGCAGCAATATATCATTAACAAATATTAAAAAATCGAGACATGATATGTGTAGTTATGTGGCAGGTAAAAATGTAAGACTGATACTGTGTATGTTTCTGTGTGTGTTTGTGTGTGTGAGTGTGCATGCATGAGTGTCTGTCTGTATACATTTGCAAGAATGAGCACATGTGTTGTATATTAAGGATTCAGTATATTATATATTTTGAAAACTCTAATAGAAACTCAAGTAGGTGTGTATCACCTCCAAGGTGGGCTCAACAGTGCCTTACACAAGAGAATGGGATGATGGAGGAAGGTCATTGGTTAATTAATAAAGAAACTGCTTGACATGATAGGTTAGAACATAGGTGGGTGGAGTAAATAGAACAGAATGCTGGGAGGAAGAGGAAGTGAGCTCAGACGCCATGCCTCTCCTCTCCAGGGCAGTCGGGGTGAAGCTCTGACCCAGGATGGACGGAGGCTAGGATCTTCCCGGTAAGTGCACCTCGTGGTGCTACACAGATTATTAGAAATGGGTTAAAGCAAAATATGAGAGTTAGCCAGTAAGAGGCTAGAGCTAATGGGCCAAGCAGTGTTTAAATGAATACAGTTTCCCTGTAATTATTTCGGAGCATAAGCTAGCTGGCAGCCAGGAGCTGGGCAGCAGGAACGCAGCCTACTGCTCCTTCTACAATGGGAGAGATTGTAAGTCTTCATTCTAACTATCCAAACAAGAGCATGCTAACTTAGGACAGGTGTGATTTTAGTTTCTTTATCTTCATGATAAGCAGTTTTATAGTTATCATTAAGGGGAATCTAAATATATATATACCACAAATATGTTATTTGAGATGGCGCTCCAGAAAAGGGTCAAATTATGGCCCAAACTCAGCAGCGTCCCCTATGAACAGCATATTAGCTTTTCCATGGTTACAGAAAGGAATTAAATGTAGGCAGGAATGCTGACCTGTTTCTTGGAAGAGGTTTGTCAAAGATGTGGCTGAGAGCACAGCTGGGGTTCCCTATAATACTGTCCCCCTTTCAGCACACAGGTGAATAATACCTAGAAAACAGGAATATGAATATGACAGTGCACCAAAGAATATCGGTGAGCCAAAGCAGGCCAAACAGGACACAGAGAGGTGTAACAAAGAAAGAAATATAATATTGTCTTCAATCAAGAAAGACAACTGAGATAACCGGAGAGGTCTTGCTGAAACTGAAAAGACAGGAGGGCCCACTGAGTCACAGGGCTCTACAGCCATGGTGTCCAGGAACAGGATATTTCCTATTTTGTAGAGTCCCAGTCAAGACAGTCATACATGGATTTGCATTTTGGTTGGGAAATTCTTGGACCTGCCCTCAATCACAGCTCTACTCCCTCTGGGCGGGGCAGCCAGTACTATAAAGAGGGCCTTGACTGTGTGACTGCAGACTCCTGGTGCTCACATCCTGGACTCTGAGTTTGGAGAACCTGGTGAGTGTTCCTTGAGTGGGTCTGTCTTTATGGTCTGCTTATGTGCTCCAGTCAGTTTTGAGGGACTAAATGTGATGAGTCCAGTTGTATTCGTGGGATGAACAGCAACAACTTAACAATCAGAAATATTGCAATGGATACAATGGTCCACTGTGAAAGGTGGCTTTTTCTTTTATTTGGTAGGAGGTTGAACAGAGTATTTTTTCTTTCATATGCATCTTTTGATGTGCTTTTCAGAGACCTATACCTTAGAAGATATCAGAATCTGGAACTTTCCTGAACTGTCCTTTATTCTGCAACCCCAGACAAGGTGCTGGTACGTCACAAGTGACAAGGGAGACAGGGATGTGTTCTCAAATTGCACAGTGTTCTTGAACTTGAGGTTGTCTGTCTCAAAGGAATTTCTGTGTGAAAAGAGCCTTACTTATTTTGCTAAAATAAAGTATTTATTTCCTGGAATAAATCATAAAATGAAGGTTATGCCCCAAAGCTAGTGCCACAGATTGCTGAAAGAAAAGGAAAAGCCAGGCTGTTCTAAAACAGGAGTTGAGGAATAGGCACATGTGTGGACAGAGAAGTAGATGTGTTGTTCCATGTCTCTGTCTCTCCTCTCTCTCTCTGGGTCATCCCCAAACACTCTCTTGTAATGCCTTTCAGATTCTAAAACTTCAGCACAATGTCTTACCAAGAGCAGCAGTGCAAGCAGCCTTGCCAGCCTCCTCCTGTGTGCCCACCCACAAAGTGCCCAGAGCCTTGTCCTCCTCCAAAGTGCCCAGAGCCTTGCCCTCCTCCAAAGTGCCCTGAGCCATGTCCCCCTCAGCCATGCCAGCAGAAATGCCCTCCTGTGCAATCTCCTTCACCCTGCCATCAGAAGTGCCCACCCAAGAGCAAGTGAGTGCTTCAGCAGTCACCAGGACCAAGAGAAGAGGAGGAAATATACCTCCCATTCTTCCTTAGAAACACTCCCGTCTTTGCTTCAAAGCCTGTCATGGATACAGAAGAATCCTCTCCAGCCTTCACCCTCCATGTGTCCGTGATGACCCCTGATAGGGAGGGCATTCTCCTGGGATTGTTCTTCTTCTGATGTCAAGGGGCGGCTGAGAATGACCCTTCCACACCAACTCAGTGTCCCAGATGCGCAGTGATGAGCAGCATCTTCCCACCCTGTGCACTCAGAGGATGTTTCCAGAACTCCCAGTGTCCTTGTTTGTGCTGTTGTCACCATGGCTTCATTTCCTGAATAAAGTACAATATGGATGTTAGTTCTCATGAGTTCTTTTTTTCTTCTATAACTCACTCTATGACTTTCCTGATATGCTCCTGTTACATTATTTTTATTCTTTGATGCCGGGGTCATCCTGTTGTAAGCAGATTTTGACTCTATTTTGGGTCATAACAAAGATTGATTAGTGTTTATTTGCTTGACAGAAAGAGTTTATTTTCACACAAATACAAGTTCCTTGTTAGCACATGCCATTTTAAGAAGATCATGTGGTATTCAGACATGCATGCATCACTTAGCACAAATATCTCCCATAGCCTATGTATTTTCCCCTCATTTGTTCCCTTCATCTGATGTAATAGTTACACATCTACATCAACATACCCTGTTGTCTTTTCCTCCTTTAACATTTGAAACATCAATGCCAACCTCGCATTTGAGACTGCATTTATTTCCCTGAACATGATGACATGCAGTTTCATTTATTTGCCTGCAGAGGACATGATATCATTGTTTCATCATTCCTCTAGTCCACCTAAGTGCCGCATTCTTATCCCATCCACTTCTGGTGTGCAGCTGTACTGACTAATTTACCTTGCATATTAGGAGTAGTTCTAAAATAGAGATTGATATGTAGGCATCTCTAGTCTATGCTGTATGTGACTTCTATTGTTAAAAACCCAAGTGATGGTGCAGATTCATATGATTGTTCTGCTTTAGTGCTATTTCTTTGGAAAAAAACTCATACTGATTTCCATATTTGATGGGTTAGTCTCCTCTCTCAACTCTGCAAGTTTGTGTTCTTTTTCCTCCACTCCTCTGCCAGGACTTGTCATTATTTTAATGGTCCTCATCCTTTCATGGTTTGACTGGTCTTCTTGCAGAGGCTTGGCTTTCTGTTCTGTAATGGCTAAATACGTTAAATATTTTCTTGCTGATTTTACTTGGGGAAACTCCTGTTTGCCAAAGTCTTGCCTTTTGTCACAGTTGAGCTAATGCATGCCATTTGATTGACACAATATGAGGCACCTAATTAACACTAAGCACCTGATAATTTAGAAGCTCTAATGCACACCATTTCTATTACCCTGTCTCCTACATCCTCTTCCATGTGCAACATTTCAGTATCATCAACAATACCACCATCATTACCTCAACCACTACAAGCTATCACACCAGCTAGCACTGCCTACCTGAGAATTTTATTCAATGTATTTTAACGATATTGACTCAGTTCCTTACCAACAATGTCCTTATCCACACACTGTGCCTTTCCTTCTCTTCCCACACAACCTTGATTACTTTTCCATTTGCTTCCCCTTGCCCCACCACTTCTGGTTTTGTAGTCTAACTGCCCTAGACAGTAGGTCTTCCTGGGAGTTTAGTCAATATATGAAGGTTTACATAATTAAAAACGGACACATCCCTTTCAGAAGTTGTCAACTGCCAATGGAGTTTAAGTGGTGGCATTTCATTCTTCCCCTCTCTTGCATGATGCGTTTGGTCTGGTTTGAGCTTTCCCATGACTGTGCATGCTGTCTCAATAGTTATGTGTTCAAACTCTTAATAGTCTGGTTATATGAATAAAACAGTTTTTACCTCTTCTGTGACGGAATGTTGAACATACAAAAGTCTCTCATTCTTTGCACCATTTGTCAATTTTGAGTCTCTGTGTTATATATTCACTGCAAGGAAAAACTCCTCCGATGAGGAACGAGATATAGTGATATGACTGTGGAAATCTTATTAGGAATTGCTGGGTTGATTTGTTCATTTAGCAGAATAATACCATTGATTGGATAATCCTTGAGGGTCTATGTCCTATCTAGCTACAGAGTCTCTCCCCTTTAATGGTGCTAGGTATGCACTTTGTCTCAGAGAAGAATCTTAAATCCAAACAGAAAGTGGTTGGTTGCAACCGTCCACTTGTGCCACTGTCACACCAGGGTCAAGGCCGTTACTGTTGTAAGTTGCAGTGTTCAGAACTGGATGAGGCTGGTGAGTACTTTTCTCCTTCAGCAGTGTACATAGCACCTTACAGTAGCATGAGAGCTGGCCAGTAGATATGAAGTGTTTGTGAGCACCTCTTAGATTTCTCCATGTTGTCTGTCTTATGCATTGGTGTCTACAGTAATGGGGTCTTAGCATGTTGTTCTGGAATGTGGACAAGTTACAGGCAATAGTGTGTAAGGAAGTGGATTCAGTCTATGAGACCCCACTGGCTAACAACTAAAGAGAGGTTAGCTGTGAGTGCTAATGAGTTTTGCATTCGTATTTTTATTATTCTTATTATTTTATTTTATTACTTTAAAAATGCCAATCCAAATTCCCATTTCCTCCCCTCCTCCCATTCTTCTCCCACTCCCTCCATTACACCCTTTCTCACCACCCCCTCCAATCTTAAGAGAGGATAAGGCACCCTGCCCCGTGGAAAGTCCAAGGCCTTTCCCACTACATCCAGGTTGAGTAAGGTAGACATTCAAAGAGTATAGGATCCCAAAATCTAGTACATGCAGTAGAGACAAATGCCAGTGCCATTGTCATTGGCTTCTCAGTCTGCCCCAACTGTCAACCACATTCAGAGGGACTAGTTTGATCCCATGCTCGTTCAATCCCTGTCCAGTTGGAGTTGGTGAGCTCCCATTAGCTGAGGCAAATTGTCTCAGTGGGTGAACCCCTCATGGTCTTGACTTCCTTGCTCATGTTCTCCCTCCTTCCACTCTTCAACTGGACCTTGGGAGCTCAGTACAGTGCTCTGATGTGGGTCTCTGACTCTGTTTCCATAAGTTGTTGGACGAAGGTTCTATGGTGATATTTAAGATAATCATAAGTTTGACTACAGGGCAAGGCCATTTCGGGAATCCACTTCTCTATTGCTTAGGTTCATCCTTGTGGATTTTTGGGAATTTTTCTGGAGCCATGTTTCTTGCTAACCCCAAAGTGGCTCTCTCTATCAAGAGATCTCTTTCCTTGATCTCATATCTGTCCTTCCATCATCTTGACTATCCCATTCCCTCAAGCTCTCCCCAACCCTCCCCTTCTACTCTCCTCTTCCCCTTCTTCCATTCTTTCTATCCCCCACCCTATGCTCCCAAATTTTGTCAGGTGATCTTGTCTGCTTTCCATTTATTAATATGAGCTATCTACTTGAGGTATTGCACCAACTGCAGCAGTAAGGTAACTCCATTAAAATATTTTATATACGTATATCTTCAGTAAGCCTTCAGTGTAGTAGATTTACATATGACATATGGCTATCTTGAAAGGCATTTAATGATAATCATCCTTCTCTATATGCCCTGATCTACCCCGCCCTCCCATGTCCCATCACATAGTATGTCTTCTCTTTGCATTACTTCCCTTTAACACTTTATACCCTTCTAAGCTCAGTAGGCAATGCTGTAATTGACACAGCAGAAGTCAGGCATGGCCTCAGATGATCCTTTATGTTTGATATGCAAATATGGAGAGTAGTAAGTCTCTTACTGGCCTGACTGGTAGTATGGGTACTAGCCTCTGTGAATCATCCTCTGGTCACGTGTTGGTCAGCATCTGGCCTCAGGTGCTGAACTGATGACTCTTTCCCTCTAGGGCCATGGACAAGGATAGTCTTGGCTAAACCCTTCCTTACTGTCAGAAGCACTAACAGATACAGGAAACTGACATGCTTCACTGGTGTTGATTCTGTGCCCGTGTGCTTCTTAAAGCAGAATGGGGCCACTTAAAGACTCTGTTTCATCTTCCTTATTCTATTCTTTCCCCTCTAAGTAGATAGAATCTTCCCAGGAGCTTTCACAATTGCTTTTTCCAGGCAAGGAAGCTTTAGCAACATAGCTTTAAACATCACTTGTGCTCTTTCCAACTAGGCCTCTGACTGAAAGAAGGCAGAAGGGTTAGGGAAGCACAAGGCCTGCATATGCACTGAGAGCATGTCTTCAGTGGGGGACTGCTACTAAATCACTCAGCTCAGAGGCACAGCACCGCTCAGTTTAGGAAACCTCTGATGTGGAGTCGTAAGGTAGGGAGCCTATTGAGAAAAACAGTGTTACTCTGTATGGAAACTGATATTAAAAATACTCTTTTCCAAATTTGGGTAAGTATTTGTACAAAGAATGATGTAGAACTATAAGTATCAACTGTATAAGTACATATCTCTGTCCCACTCATTTGAGAATTTTTTCCTGAAGCTCTCAGTTCCTCCGCTTTACTCTGAATCATATACACATGTTCCTGGCAGTGTAGGGCCTCACAAAAGACCACAGAGTTATGATATCTAAGTGAATTTTTATGTATCCATGTGATTTTCATTTGATAATTCATGTTTTCTTCAAGAGGTAACTAATGTAATCATTGTAAATATTAAAGAGCAGTACAAGGATACTTCTCTGAGGGTAAGGAGACCAAAGCTGAAGGGCCTGAGGGCCACTCTGAAGTCACACTGTCTCATGAGAGGGCAGCACTGCTGTTTCAGTGGTAAGAGGAAAGAACCCATGATGCAGGGCATACAGGTCAACTCTGGAAACTCTCAGACTCACACATGGTAGAGAAATTGCTTAATGAGGCTATTGTCTGTCATTATGTGAGGCAGGTGCTTTAAAATATTTCCTTTGTTCTGGAAAATGTCATACACCCAGGGAATAGAAATAACCAGCTGAGACTTGCTAGAGACGGATGAGGATTATAAATGAGGTTTCTGCTGACTTTTTCTTCTTCTAGCATAGTAAGAAATTTTATAAGAAAGGCAATGATGTGGGTAGTTATGTCTGCATTGTACAAAATGACACACAGCTCAAAATGACAATTTTTATCCCCAGTAAAGATGAAGAACAGAATGTAACAGTATAGTCAAAGAGAAAATAAGTTTTTCAAAAACCAGTTAGAAGATTCATTTATTTCCCCAGCTGCCAGCAATTACTGAACTTGCGCTGGAAGGAATGGTCTCTGAGTCACAAAACTTCACAAGCAATGGTGTGCAGAACAGGCCATACCCTTCTTTGTATCAGACAGCTGTGTTTGATTGGCATTTTGTTAGTAAATTGTTGCTCTAAAGACATCCTTGGATACGTGAATGCCACACACTTACTTGTCATGTACTGAACTACTTATGACAACTTGTAAATCTGATTTTTGTTGGTCGTTCTTTATGGTCTTCTCATGTATTGAATATAGTTTGGATAGAGTCAATTTGATAACCACAGAATGAATGTAAGCAGTCAGATAATTCGAAGTGAAGAACAATGAAGAATTGTGTATCTTGGCTTTTACTTCTCTGAGGGTAGATAGAATCTAAAGACAGGATAATATGGAAGGTTTGATGTTATATTACCTTATTTGTTCTTTCATCAACAAAGACACAGGAGTCGGATATTAGGGTAAAAACCTTATAGATCAAATAAATGGCAGAAGAGATACCAGTTGACCTCCTCTGCACACTTCCTAGACCCAAATGGACAGAACAAAAGGCTAAAAGTCTCCAGGTCTCTCCCTACTTCCTTTTTACTGGACTCCTAGTTCCTCTGTATTCTCTTTGCCGAATTTTGTCAACTGGTCGCTGGTTCTGCCCCTTGACTCAAGGTAAACTTTATTAACACAGTCTTGGGTGTCAGAGTGTGATCTAATATCCTGCAACAGTCACCTTGTTTTATCTTAATATAAAGGAGAGATTTTATCTCTTAATACATAAAACTATATACAATAAAAACAATTATCAGGTAAGAATTACATTTACCATATCCAGAACTTTACATTTGATAAATTAAGAGAAAATACTCTATTATCTATCCTATCTTGATGAATCCAAAGTTTTATACATGGCCCTCTTCTGTCATAGCTTGTATTACCACCTTAAAGCATCCTTTTAGATTTGCTGTTGCTGGGCCCTATCATTTCCTTGGAGATCAGAGGTCACTGTCAGCAATGAGCAGAGTTCACTGTAGAAAACGTCAACATTGTAAAGGTCATAGGCAGCAAATCTCCAACAGGGAAAGAACTTCAATTCTTAAATATATCCAGGCTACAAAAACTTAGTTCCTAGTTCCTGCTTTAGTCTAAAGTCGCAAATGATGTACAGGAAGCTAGATGGAGAGTATTTCTAGAGTAGTGAGTATTGTATATGACCATTGATAACATGACAGAGATTATATAAATATATATGCATATATATACACTTAAAATCTTATAAAATTTGAGATAATATTTACATTTTCAGAAAAGTGTTAAAGAATCAAATGTAAACCAAAAGATAATGAGATTATAAATGAGATTGTAAATGGCAATTACAAATATTTTTGTTTTCATTGGTCCCATACCTCGTGACTCTTCTAACATGAGACTAAGGTCTTGGATTTTCCTTTAACAAATATGTGTGGGTTTTGAGAAGGAGAGAGTCATGTTCCAACTCTTAAGCCAGTTTCAGGTTTTAATTGAATTGGGACCATAAAAGGAGCATTTGCCTTTTACATACTTAGAGAGCATACATTTGGGAAGACCTATGGAATTCTACTCTGTTGAAATCGTGCAGCAGAATTCATAGGGAGATTAGGTTGTTACTGTGGATGTTCAAGGAAACACCCATTGATCAAGGTTTGAGCAATGAATGACTTTCATTACAAAAGAAACTCAAAAAAGTTGGTTCATGTACATGGGATAAATCCTAGTCCCACTGCTAGAGGCCCCACGGACTTCCCAAGTCACACAACTGTCACCCACATTCAGAGGGCCCGGTTTGGTCCTATGCAAGTTCACCTTAGATACTGGGACAAAGGCGTTGGTCTGACCTAAAAGTGATTTGTCAATCTTTGCTGACATGCTATGGGAAGCCTTATCCTCTCTGAGGTGTGGATGGGGTGAGAAGGAAGGGAGAGCAGAAGGAAGGAATGCTGTGGGACCTGGGATTTATATGTAAAATGAGAAAAATTGTTTAAAAAATAAGAGTTAAAAAACAAAGAAACTCCAAATAGAGCTTCTGGCACTGACATGAACCTGACAAGATTTTAGGTAAAATCGTATTTTTTATAAATACTTAAAGTTAAATAATTATATATGTGGATATAAGGACGAAGAAAGATTCTTTATCAGTACTAAAGTCATCAAATGTAAGCACTGGTTACTCACGTTGGGTTCCAGTCTACACATCTTTAGCAGTTTTCAACCACTGAGACAAGCATAGAGCAGCTGGCACAGCATGGGGAATAGCTCTATTTTTCAAAAATGTCATCAAATCATGGCCTCCAGATTTTCTATAGTTTGTGCTAGAAACTGAACATAATTTGAAGAACACTTCTTGTGGGATGGCATGTTTGCCCCAGAAACTTGAATGTTGAGGGTATTTTCCCCCAAATCTCTAGAAAGCACCTGTACTTAGAGGTGTGCTCTTCAGAAAGCAGACTAATGTAATCTGATGTCGCACGGGCAGGTCCTCGTTCTGCTGGACTGCTGTCCACCTGAGAAAGGTAAGACATAGAGAGACATGGGAAACTGAAGGGAGGGACAAAGAAAAGATGGCCATGTTTGGGCCACACTGCAGAGGAGAGCATCTAAAGCATGCTCTCGCATGTGTGTCCTTTGGAGCTGGGAGAAATGAATCCTGGCTCTTTGAGCTGCGCAGTCTGCAGAGCATCTTACTGGAGCGCATGTCAGAGAATCCAGAGAGGTATGGGCAATGGCTGTTCTGAAAAGGGAATTGAAACTCTTCCATCCAAGTCCTCATCTCTAATCTGTCCAACAGGAATATGACGGAATGGATTCTCCTCATTGCTGCGTCAGATGGACAGGGAGGAGCAAGGGGCTCAAGTATTGCAGTACCAGGCACCCTTGCAGACACGGTGTCCTGCATCGGCACAAGGCTTTCCTTTTCAGATATGGCTGGAGACACGAGATTCTTGTGTCCTTAGTGTAACACACACACACACACACACACAGAGAGAGGGAGAGGGAAAGAGAGAGAGAGAGAGAGAGAGAGAGAGAGAGAGAGAGAGAGAGAGAGAGAGAGAGAGAGAGAGAGAACATATACTGTGTGCAGTAAAACTAATATGATTGCTTAAAGGTTTGTAAAAATTCTTGGTGTTTTTTCCCCTTGTCCCTCCTTCTCTTTCTTTATTGACCTCCCTCTCTCGTCCCCAATTGATCACACTTCCCCATTCTTCCATTAATTATTTTTATCTGTATGTGTCTCTATGTGGTTTCAGGCATGTTAGTGCAGTTCCTACAGGTGCCATAAGAGGATACCAGATTCCTGTGATGGAGACAGGAAAGGTGCTATCTGGTAGATGTGCATGCTGGGAGGTAAATTTGGAAGCCCTGCAAGATCAGTTAAATGCTCTTAAGCACTGAGCCATCTCTCCATTCTCTTGAGTGATTTTTTTTTGTTATTTTATATGTTCTTTAGATATTAGTCTCTTGCTGGATGTTCTACACATGTCTAATAGTAAAATCCCTTGCTATATCTCATGTGTTCTGGTAGGTCCAATTCTAGGAACTTGAAGTTTTATCTCTTGTTTTGATTTTTAAGCATTTAAAAGTGTATTGTTCAATCCCTATATGTTTGTATGATTTCAAAGTATTTGTCTTCCTGTTTTTTTTCCGTTATGGAATGATAAAACACAGAAAGCATTAATTTTTTATGTTTCTAAGTTTTGCTCTGTTTCCTAAAATATGATATTTTTTTTCTTATAAGGAAAACATTTAATTGGGATTGCTTGCTTACAGTTCAGAGATTCAGGCCTTTATCATCATGGTGACACTTAGCTGCATGCAGGCAGACATGGTGCTGGAGAAGTAGCTGAGAATCCTATATCTTGCAAGCAAAGGAAGTGGTCTGAATCACTGGGCATAGCTTAAGCATGTGTGAGACCTCAAAGCCTGCCTTCATAGTGACGCACTTCCTCCAACAAGACCAAGACCATACCTCCCTCTAGTGCCACTCCCATTTGGAGCCATTCTCTTTCAAACCAACACATTTCACTCCCTGGCCCCTTAAGGCTTGTAGCCATATCATAATACAAAAATGCATTCAGTCCAACTTCAAAAGCCCACCTATCCTTTAATAGTCTCAAATTAAAATATCATATTTTTTAGTGAAGTATATGGGCTCCTGAGAATGCAAAGCAATGTATAGTTTTTGTTTATTTTATTCTGTAGATGTTTGTCACATAAATGAGATATATGACAGGGTTGAATTCTGAAAAGTTTCTGTTATTGCTCCTTTTGTGTTTGGGTCTGGAATATTATCTATGGGTGACAGTAGATATACATGAGACTTATTCTTATCCCTGGTTGAATTTTTTCTTCTTATCTACCAGTGTTTATTTAATGAAATTTTGTGAGCCAGCACTCAGTACACACACTTGCAGCTGTGACTTCTCAGTGGGTTGTTTCCTTTAGGTACTAGCACTGCCTCCTCTGTGTTTCTGTTGCAGATGTTGGTCACCTCCTTGAGGACGTCTTCTGATTGTACTTGTTTTTTTTTCTTTATTTTTATTCTTTTTTAATTAAAATTTCCACCTGCTCCCCGTTTCCCATTTCCCTACCCTCCTCCCAAATATTGCCCCCTCCCCTCACTCCCCTCCCCCTATCCCCACTCCTCTTCTCCTCCCCCCACACCATTCCCCCTCCCTTTCGATACTGAAGAGCAGTCCAAATTCTCTGCCTGCGGGAAGACGAAGGTCTTCTATCTATGTCCAGGAAGGTGAGCGTCTAAACAGGCTAAGCTCCCACAAAGCCAGTTCATGTATTAGGATCGAAACCTAGTGCCATTGTCCTTGGCGTCTCATCAGCCTTCATTGTCCGCCATGCTCAGAGAGTCCAGTTTCAACCCATGCTTATTCAGTCCCAGACCAGCTGGCCTTGGTGGGCTCCCAATAAATCAGTTCCACTGTCACAGTGGGTGGGTGCATCCCTCGTGGTCCTGATTTCCTTGCTCATGTTCTCCCTCCTTCTGCTCCTCATTTGGACCTTAAGAGCTCAGACCGTTGCTCCAAATTGAGTCTCTGTCTCTACCTCGATCCATCGCCAGATGAAGGTTCTAAAAGGACACTGTCACTAAGACAAAAAGGCAACCCACTGACTGGGAGAAGATCTTCACCAACCCTGCAACAGACAAAGGTCTGATCTCCAAAATATATAAAGAACTCAAGAAACTAGACTTTAAAATGCTAATGAACCCAATAAAAAAATGGGGCACTGATCTGAACAGAGAATTCTCAACAGAAGAAGTTCAAATGGCCAAAAGACACTTAAGGTCATGCTCAACCTCCTTAGCGATAAGGGAAATGCAAATTAAAACAACTTTGAGATACCATCTTACACCTGTCAGAATGGCTAAAATCAAAAACACCAATGATAGCCTTTGCTGGAGAGGTTGTGGAGAAAGGGGCACACTCATTCATTGCTGGTGGGAATGCAAACTTGTGCAACCACTTTGGAAATCAGTGTGGCGATTTCTCAGGAAATTTGGGATCAACCTACCCCAAGATCCAGTAATACCACTATTGGGAATATACCCAAGAGATGCCCCATCAAATGACAAAAGTATCTGTTCAACTATGTTCATAGCAGCATTGTTTGTAATAGCCAAAACCTGGAAACAACCTAGATGCCCTTCAATGGAGGAATGGATGAAGAAAGTGTGGAATATATACATATTAGAGTACTACTCAGCGGTAAAAAGCAATGACTTCTCGAATTTTACGTGCAAATGGATGGAAATAGAAAACACTATCCTGAGTGAGGTATCCCAGACCCAAAAAGAGGAACATGGGACGTACTCACTCATAATCGGTTTCTAGCCATAAATAAAGGACATTGAGCATATAATTTGTGATCCTAGAGAAGCTAAATAAGAAAGTGAACCCAAAGAAAATCATATAGTCATCCGCCTGGAGAGGGGAAGTAGACAAGATTGCAGGGCAAAAACTGGGAACTTGCAGGTGAGGTGGCATGGGGCAAAGGGGAAATGGGATGAGAAACATGAGAAGGGGAGGATGGGAGGAGCTCGGGGGATTGGGATGGTTGGGATATAGGAAGGGAGGATACGGGAGCAGCGAAGTATATATCCTAACTAAGGGAGCCATCTTAGGGTTGGCAAGAAACTTGACTCTAGAGGGGTTCACAGGTGTCCAGGGAGATGTCCCCAGCTGGTACCTTGGGCAACTGAGGAGAGGGAACCTGAAATGACCCTATCCTATACTGATGAATATCTTGATTGTACTTGTTTTGAGTATCAGTTTTTCACTCTTTCACCTAGACATCTGAAACCTTTTATTTGAAGATTTCCTTTCAATTTGTGAGCATAATTTATGCCATACTGTACATATTGAGGGGTACCATGATGCATGCAAACATTGCTGAACATTCAAACCAAGCTCACTATATTCCTCATTTAAAATACTTTTCATCTTTTATGGTGAGAATACTTACAGTTCTTTCTTGTGGAGTTATTTGTTTATTTATTTGGTTTTTTGAGGCAGGGGTTCTCTGTAGCTTTGGTGCCTGTCCCGGAACTAGCTCTTGTAGACCAGGCTGGCCTCGAACTCCCAGAGATTCGCCTGCCTCTGCCTCCCCAGTGCTGGGATTAAAGGTGTGCGCCACCACCACGCAGCTCTTGTAGAGTTTTTAAATGCAAAATACATCATGGAACTTATTTTTTCATCCAAGTGTAGCTTAGTGCCCTCTCAGAAAATGTTCCATATCCATCTCTTACAATGTTTCCATGGAAACCAACATTTTCTTACCCATCCTCATGATATTAACTTCTTAGTGTTAAAATGTGAGTGAAAGGATGGGGGATTTGACTTCTCTCCCTGACTGCGGGAGCTAACTTTTCATTCTGCTTTGTTTGTCTATTGAAATTACATAGTTCCATTCTTTAAATAGACAAGCAGCCATACAAGATGTGTATTAGTGTTTAAATTAGTTCTCTGCTGATGGACATTTGCATGGACAGTATTTACGATAGAGACTAGAAAACAAAAGTAACTTTTTGAAAATTTCTCTGCACATGTCCTATCCTTTTAAAAATATACTGAAAAATGAAATCACACTGAGAGGTTTTTAATGTTGTGAATAAAAATTCAGATATTTTCAACATGTTTTTCAAATGAAAATTTATGTTTTATAATGATATTGTTTTAAAACATTATATTGGTAAGAATGGATTTTTGCTAATAGTGTATGACATATGGTAAATATGAGGGAAACAATCAGGAATTATAAAAAATACTGTTTTAATTAATTCTATCAGCTTTTATACATCTATAATTCATTATTAGATTCTCAGAAAATCAGTAACTGATTTGTAGCTAGGTTACAGAAATCAGTTTAAGACTGAGGACTTCCTCTCTCTCTCTCTCTCTCTCTCTCTCTCTCTCTCTCTCTCTCCCCCCCCCTGTATGTGTGTGTGTGTTCATATGCAAGTGATGCTTGCAAAAGATTTAGTTCTCTGTGTGTTTTGGAAGTTCTCAAGAAATCCTCAGTTCTTGTGTAGTACCAACAAATCTCCATGTAAATCAACTGTGGGAGAATTTTGAGTCTTCATGTTAAGCACCTAAGAAAAATCATAGTTAAGGCAGGTGTGATAAAAGGTCCTCTGCTGAGGGATATTGGTCAGTTATATTTTAATTAAATGCTGATTGCCCAGTAGCCAGGCAGGAGGTATAGGCAGGACAACCAGACAAGAAGTAG
Organism: Chionomys nivalis; assembly: GCF_950005125.1. NCBI lineage: Eukaryota > Metazoa > Chordata > Mammalia > Rodentia > Cricetidae > Chionomys > Chionomys nivalis. The sequence continues at coordinate 6,790,895 of NC_080103.1, forward strand.
AGGCAGGTCAATGAGAACAGGAGAGTTCTGGGATGGAGGAAGACCATTCCTCTGCAGTCCTGTCCCATCCACAGAAGAAGCAAGATATGACTGCCTCACTGAATAAGGTACTGAGCCATGTGGCTAACATAGACAAGAAGAATGGGCTAAGATAAGATAGAAAAGTTAAGAAGAAGCCTGAGCTATTGGGCCAATTAGTTTATAACAAATGTAGACCTCTGTGTTATTTCTTTGGGACTTAAGGATTGTGGGAACTGGGCAGGACAGAAAACCTCTACAAAAAATGGTGCCCAATATGGGGCAACTGCATTTACATAAAGCCTGAAAGATCTCAGGAAGTAATTCTAGACAAAAAAGAATAGAGTTAAGCACAGATGATTGATAGCAGCATTTTCTCAGGTGGGCTCTGCTTGTTAGAGGCAAGTGCTCTCATTTAATAGAGGCTTCCTGACTCAGCTTTAGCAGCAAAACTTTGTAGCTTTTTTGAAGAGGTCCTGCCACAAAACACTTAAATGGTGTTGATAAAAAGCTGACTGCATGCTTCTTAGTTTTCAGCCATAGCAGGAAAAAAATCTGCACTGTTTTAAAATGCTGGCTTTCTGGGCTATCCTACCAGTGCAAACTCTGATTCAGGCAAGAGGTCCGGCTACAGAGAATTTGAATGTGGTTTGTGAGCAGACTGCTGTAGCTTTCTTGGCATCAGGGACCTTGAAACATCATAGTTGTGGCAATAAACATGGCTACAGCCAGTACCTCTGCCATGAGGCTGGAATCTCAGAAAGCTAAAGAATGGGCTGGATTAAACCGTCAAAGCTACAGCTTTAATCCTACCCATATTGTTTAGCGAATTAAAGACTCATGTGGTCAGAAAAAGAGACATATAGTAAAGATAGATTCAAAGATTTAAAAAACCCTCTAAATGGTTTACTGTGTTTAAAAATATATGTAGGCTTGGAATAAAAAAGAAAAAGAGAGAGTAGTAATTAAGTGGCACACACCCTTAATTCCAACACTTGGGAAGCAGAGGTAGAGGGACCTCTGTGAGTTCAAAGTGTGGTGGCACATGCCTTTAATCCTAGCACTTGAGAGTCAGAGACAAGTGGATCTCTGTGAGTTCAAGGACAACCTGGCCTACAGAGTGAGTTCCAGGACAAAGATATACAGAAACCTTGTTTCAAAGGGCCAAAAATTGAAAAGAAAATAGAGTTTAAAATAAAGCCACATAAAGATGGAAAACACACAGAGAATCTGGATACTGTATGTTATTTTGTTCTTTTTGAATTGTTTGAATGCTGAGGAAAGGAGCAACAGCTGCTAAAAGATATTTGCTTATAAATCCTGCTGAATTAATCCAAGATAGGTATTTTTAAAATACCTTGACTTCAAAATGGAAGTTAAAAGTTATGTTACTTTGGAGAAGAGGATTTGCTTTTGTTTCTACAGGAAATGAGAGGCTGTGGGTTCATTCTGAGTTAAGAAAAATCAGGTTTGATCAAGGAAGACCACCTGAGAAATTTCTGGTAGGAACAGATGGCCAAGATGTTTGAGTTCTACATCCAGAACAGACTCAAGACTGTTGCCTGAGATGACCAAACTTCACAGGATATTCCAATCAGGACTTGATCATAATTCTAAATTTTCTTTAGGTCTCCAAAAGATTATAAGTGCCCCCAACCAGCAAGAAATAGCATGGAAAACTACACCCATATTCCCCCAAAATGGACAATGGATATTTTCCTTTGTTTAGAGTGTTGGTTATAAGTTGTTATGGCTAATGATGAGGAGAAAAGCTAAACAAAGGGTATTAGATCAGAGTCCTTTTTTTTTAAAGAGGGGGAAGTGCTGTGGGGGCATTGGTTTGTATCTTGTCAATTATATTTTAAATAAATGTTGATTGGCAGAAAGAATAGATGGGACAACCAGACAGGAAGTAGAGGTGGGTCAATGAGAACAGGAAAATTATGGGAAGGAGAAAGCCCATTCCTCTTCAGTCCTGTCCCATCCACAGAAGAAGCAAGATGTGACTGCCTCACTGAATAAGGTACCGAGCCAAGTGGCTAGCATAGATAAGAGTGGGCTAATATAAGATATAAGAGTTAATAAGAAGCGTGAGCTAATGAGCCAATCAGTTTATAACAAATGTAGACCTCTGTGTGATTTCTTTGGGACTTAAGGATTGTGGGAACTGGGTAGGACAGAAAACCCCAAAAATAGTCCTCTACACTTGTGCTGGCAAGATTTATGTCATTTGACACAATCTAAGGTCACCTGAGAGGAGAACATAACCCCATAAGATCAGGCTGAGGCTAGTATGTAGAGATTTTTCAAAACAGTGATGGATATGGGAGGGTTCAGCCCATTGTGGGTGGTGCCATTCCTGGGATGGTGGTCCTGCATTCTGTAAGAAGGCAGGCAAGAGGAACAAACCATTAAACAGCACTCTTCCAATTAGTACTAAGTAAGTGATAGGTTTAGAAGCTACTGATTCACATCATTTCCACTACACTCACTTCCATTTGCAACATCCCCATCATCTTCACTAGTACCACAATCATTATCACAACTGCCCCAAACTATGACAAGAGCTAGCACTGCCTACCTACACTATCATTGTCACTCTCTCTACTATTATCTCTCTGAAGCACATTATCCATGTCCATCACCATTTCTATGACCATATCTCCAGCTTCACCAACACCATCAACAAAACTAAGTAAAATATTGATAACTGTATAAATGCGTGGGAAAGGGTTTCCAGTCAAGGAATGTTAGTCCTGAATTTAACCTCCTGTTGTTTGTTATTATTTCTTTCATTTGTTAGTGTAGATCTTGACTTTTTCCAGGGACATTTTTCTAATGGTTTAGATTATATTAAAACATTAAACTAAATAAGAATCATAAAATATTAGAATTTCATGTTCATGCCTGCCATTTGACTCATAGAACCTATAGAAAATTAGGATAAAAATATGTATGTTGAACTCAGGGTCATCTGACCTTAAAAGATCATAAAATTATGGGAATCAAATGCTTAGCTCAACAGTAGATGGCGTCTAGAAAGAACCATTGTGTGTGTATCCATGTCTGTGAACACATGTTGTCCATGTCTCTGGTCTTGAAGGTTCACACTTGAGAAAGTGCGCTGTGCACCCTGTTCATCTGTGGCTGCTCCTCATGGAGCTTCTGGGGAAGGAATGCCCCTTTTGTGTCTCAGCCTGGACTGAGATTCAGCTGCTCTGACTCTGGTGCCAGTGCTGTCAGAATTAGTAGCTGCTATTTTGAAAATAATGTAATCAGCATATACATTGTAAACATGAAGGATTTCATCACAATATTTAAATATATGCAGATGGGCCGTATTCACCCTCCTCTGCTGCATTCAACAAATGAGAGCAAACATGTGATTCTTGTCATTGGAGACTTGTTTGTGTCCTTTAATAGCGTGCCTTCTTTAAAACATATTTATGAGTTCTTTGAGAGTTTCATATTGTGCACTTCGATGCTATTCACTTAGCAGGATGCCAAAAACTGTTGTAGGGACATAGCCCCACCCATTGGGGGCGTGTTCGCCTCGGGCTAATGTTTACGGATAAATCTGCCGGGCGTGAGCCCAGCAGCCCCTTTTCTTTTGCTCCACTTTTCCAGTGCTCCGCGGGAACCTGTGGTCCTGTAAGTCTATTTCCTTATTAAAGCTGTATATATCTATATAATCTGTCTACATTCATTTGCGCTACCACAAACTGTCCTTATCTACTCACTGTGCCTTTTCTTCTCTTCCCACATAAATTTGATTTTGTTTCTATTTGCTTCTCTGTGCCCCATCATTTCCTGTTTGTGTAGTCCAACAACTCTAGACAGTGGGGTCTATCCTGGAGTGTGGTAACATAGCAAGGCTCACATCATTAAAAAATCACACTTCTCTTACAAGCTATCAACTGCTAATAGCTCAACAGATAGTGGTGGAATTACGTACTTTCCTTCTCATGTAGGCTGAGCTTTCATCTAGTGTAAGGTTTTACATGACTTGTGCATACTTTGTCAATAGTTATGAGTTCAAACATTGAATGGCCCAGTTATGTGAAGAAAAGAGTTTCTGCCTCTAGTTCTGATGCTCTTTCTGCCAAATCCTTTGTGAGGGTAATGCTGAACCCACACAAGTCTCTCATTCCATGCACTGTAGATCAATTGAGGGTCTCTGCATTATAATCTACTGCAATGAGAAGCTTATCCGATAAGGATTGAGATATATATCAATATGAGCAAAGCAATAAATCATTAGAAATGACTGTTTTGATTTTTCCATTTAGGAGAATTATAATATTGATTGGATTATCCTCCAGGGCCTATGTCCTATCTAACAGTAGATTCTCACCCCTTTTCCAGTGTTGGGTGTTTACCTCATCTCATTGGGAAGGACCTTAAATCCAAAAAAGGAAGTGGTTGGTTGCTCCCATCCAGTTGTGCCACTGTCACACCAGTGGCATATCCTGTCAAGCCAGACATTTTTATACCTTGCAGTGTTCAGTACTGACTGAGGATGGTGAATTCTTTTCTCCTTCAGCAGTGTACACAGCATTTTCTATATCACGTGGGCTGGCCAGTAGGGATGAATTGTCCAGGTGAGCACCTCCTAGATTTCTCCAAGTTTTATGACTTAAGCTTTGATGTCTATAGAAATAGGGTTTTACTTTGATGTTCTGGAGGGTAGACAAGTTACAGGCAATAGTCTGTAAGCTAGTAGAGATTGCCTATTGTAACCACTGACCAACAACTAAAAAAGTTAAGGTATTATTGTTGTTGAAGTTTGCATTTGACAGTATAAGGTATCTACTTGTGGTATTGTACCCCTCCAGTTGTAAAGTAACTCCATTAACATATTTCTTCATAAGTATATATCTTAGTAAGTTTTTAAGAGTAGTAGATTTCCATATGGCTTTTTTTTTTCTTTTCCGAAACAGGGTTTCTCTGTAGCTTTGGGGCCTGTCCTGGAGCTAGCTCTTGTAGACAAAGCTGGCCTCAGAGTCACAGAGATCCGTCTATCTCTGCCTCTCAAGTGCTGGGATCAAAGGCATACGCCACTATTAATCATCCTTCTCTATATACGTGATCTACCCTGCTCTCCTGTGTCTCATCACATAGTACGTCTTCCCTTTGCATTACTTCCCTTTAACATTTCATACCCTTGTAACTGGACTATATTTAAAGGAAGAACCTAGATGTAACAGACTCTGTGTTATACTGGCTTCCCATGTCAGTAGGCAATGCTGTAATTGACACAACAGAAGTCAGGCATGACCTATGATGATCCTTTATGTTTGATATGCAAATATGGAGAGTAGTAAGTCTCTTACTGGCCTGACTGGTAGTATGGGTACTAGCCTCTGTGAATCATCCTCTGGTCATGTGTTGGTCAGCATCTGGCCTCAGGTGCTGAACTGATGACTCTTTCCCTCTAGGGACATGGACAAGGGCAGTCTTGGCTAAACCCTTCCTGTCAGAAGCACTGTCAGTCACAGGAAGCTGGCATGCTTCACTAATGTTGATTTCATGACCGTGTGCTTCTCAGAACAGAGCTGTGAATATTTAATAACTTTGCTTCATGTTCTTTGTCTATTCTTTCTTCTACATTACAAAACAACTTTCCAGGACTAAAGAAGAATAGTTTTCTCTTTTCTGAACTCCTTTTTCCCTTCTTTCTTAGGAGGTTCCAGATTCTTGAATTCTGGCCGTTGTTTTATAGCCTAGTTAACTTCCTGGGACATCTCAAGTAATAGTGATTGCAGCAGTTACTGTTATCACTGAGGTTGCTCAGTATTTTAGAACTTAAACTTCAGACTGCCTTTCTTGAAGATCATGATTTCTGTAAGATCACTTATTTCGTCCTTTGGAAGAAAGATATTTTCTAACGAAAAATGCAAAGATAAAGGTTGGTTTTCTAGGTTAATGAAACAAAATGGTGACATGGGAGGGAAAGTCAGGAAGTTTGGAGGAGGAGTGGGTTTGAGGAAGAGTTCTGATAGCTCATAAACTTGAGATTCTTTGTCTGTGGGGATCACCTCTTGTGAGAACTGTCACATAGTGTCTTCCAGATCCTGAGATTTCAGGATGTCAAACAAACAGCAGCAGTGCAAATAGTTCAACCAGCTTCCTCCTGTGTGCCCACCAAAAAGTGCCCATAGCTCTATACACTTTCAAAGTGTTCTGAGCCTTGTCCTCCTACAACACAGAGAGTCTTAGACTCCCTCAAAATGTTCAAAAGTCAATCAAGAACTATAAAACACCCAATTTTAATTCCTTCTGTCAGTTTTCATGCAGAAATGAATCACTAATATACATTAGAAAATCAGGAAGTGATGAATGCAGCTATGTGGCAGATAAAAATGTAAGACTGATGTTCTGCCTTAGTTTGAGTCTGTCTGTCTGTCTGTCTGTCTGTGTGCATGTACAAGGATGAGCACATGTGTATGAAGGAGTCAGTATGCTATGTGTTTTGGGAGATCTCAGAGCTCCAGTTGGTGTGTACCACAGCCAAGGTGGGCTCAACAGCTCTTCACACAAGAAAAGTGTGGAAGATTATGAGTCTTTATGCTAACCACCTAAGCAAGAGCATGCTTAGGGCAGGTGTTAGGGTAGATACAATTTTAGTTCCTCTATCATCATGATAAGCAGCCTTATGAAAATCATTAGAGGGGAGTCTAAACATATACCCCAAATATGTCATTGGAGACAGCAGTCCTGACTATGGTCAGGATGAGGTTCAAGCCCCGCACCCTTCTCTATAAACAGCATATTCGATTTTCTATGGTACAGAAGAGATTTAAACCTATCCAGCAGACTATACATGTCCCTCAGAACAGGTTTGTCAAAGATGAATCTGAAGACTGTCCTGTCAGCACAATTTTCAGGCAAATTTTGTCTAAAAACAGGAAAAAAATTGGTCATGAACCAAAGAGTATCTGTGAGCTCAGTCAGAACAAACAAGAAACGAGAGGAATAACAGGGAAAAGAAATACTGTCTTCAATCAAGAAAGAACTTAGACAGCCAGGGAAGTCTGGGTGAAACCAAAGAGACAGGAGGGCCGACTGAGTCACAGCACTCTACAGTGCTGATGTCCAGACACAGGATATTTCACATGATGTAGAGTCCCAGTCAAGTGAGTCATGCATAGATTTGCATTTTGCTTAGGAAATTCAAGGACCTGCCCACTGTCAGTCAGCTCTACTCCCTCTGGGCGGGGCAGTCAGTGCTATAAAGAAGTCCTTGGTTGTATGAGTGCAGACTCCTGGTACTCAAGTCCTAGACTACTTTGGAGACCTGGTGAGTGCTATTTCTTGAGTTGGTCTGTCTTTATGCTCTGCTTATGTGCTGCAGTCAAGTTTTAGGGACGCTGTGTGGTGGTTTTTCCTTTTCTTTAGAATGCAATTGAACATAGTGTATTTCTCTTTCATGTGCATCTCTGGTATCTTTTCATAGTCCTGTGACTTAGCAGGAATCAGAACCCAGTTTTCCTGAGCTGTCCTCTACTCTGCCACCCAGACAACCTGCTGGGATATCACAGGGACAGGAGAGTCAGTGATATTTGTTCTGAGGGTGCCCAGGACTTCAGACCTTAAGACTCCTGTATTGAAGATGTTTCTCTGTGAAACACTTATGTTTCATTGGAACAGATATTTTCTCCTGGAAAAAAGCATCAAACAAAGGATATCTCACAAAGAAGATGGCACAGATTGCTGACAGGAAAGGGAAAAGCCAGGTTGTCCTAAAAGAGGAGTTAGGGATATGTGCATTTGTGGAAAGAGAAATGGATGTGACGCTCCATGTCTCCGTCTATCTTCTCTGGGATGATCATTCCCTAACACTCTCACGTAATGTCTTTCAGATCCTGAGCCTTCAGCACGATGTCTTACCAAGAGCAGCAGTGCAAGCAGCCCTGCCAGCCTCCTCCTGTGTGCCCACCCACAAAGTGTCCTGAGCCTTGTCCTCCTCCAAAATGCCCAGAGCCTTGTCCTCCTCCAAAATGCCCAGAGCCATGTCCCCCTCAGCCATGCCAGCAGAAATGCCCTCCTGTGCAACCTCCTTCACCCTGCCAGCAGAAGTGCCCACCCAAGAGCAAGTGAGTGTTTCAGCAGTTACCAGGACCAAGAGAAGAGGAGGAAATCTGTCTCCCATACTTCCACAGAACCACTTCCATCTCAGTTCAAAGCCTTTCATGGATGCAAGAGAATCTTGTCCACCCTTCTCTCTCCATGTGTCTGTGATGTCCCCTCATAGAGAACGCATTCCACTGAGATTGTTCTGCTTCTGCTGTAAGGGGCGACTGAGAATGGTCCTTCCTCACTGGTTCAATGTCCCAGATGCTCAGTGATGAGCAGCATCTTCCCACCCTGTGCACTCAGAGGATGTTTCCAAAGCCCACAGTCTCCTTGTTTGTGTTGTTGTCACTGTGGCTTCATCTCCTGAATAAAGTACATTCTGGTTGATAGTACTCATGTGACTTTTTTTCCTAAAACCCACTCCATGACCTTCCTGATATGCTCCTATTCCTTTACTTTTATTCTTTGATTCCCAGGTTATTTTTTTATATCAGTTTTGACTGAATTTTGGATCATAACCAAGGATACTTAGTGTCTGTCTGCTTGCTTATGAGAAACATAATTTCATTTTGCACAACTATGATCTTTCTTTTAGCATGAGATATCTTAAGAAGATTATTCTATACTCAGATATACGTGTGTCCTTTATTACACATCTTCTCCCTACACTGCCACGTATTTTCCCCTGACTTTTCCCTTCATCTGATGTAATAGTTACGCATCTACATCAGCCTACCCTTGTTATGTTTTCCTCCTTCAATATTTGAAAGATCAGTGCCAATCTTGTATTTAAGACTGGATTTAGTTCTCTTAACATGATGACATGCAGTTTCATTTATTTACCTGCTGAGTACATGGTATCATTGTTCCTTATGATTCATTTTAGCAGGATATTTTCTTATCTCATTCATTCCCTGTTGAGCCATGAGACCGATTGTTTAACTTTCATTATTAGGTAGTTCTGAAACATAGCTGGATATGTAGACATCTCTAGTGTATACTATAATTGACTTCTTTTCATATGAACCACGTAATGCTGGTGAATCGTATGATAGTTCTACTTTAGTGTTGTTTCTTTGGAGGAAACTCCACACTGATTTCCATATTTGATGGGTTATTCTACTCTCTCACAGTCTGACAGTTCATATTCTTTTCCTCCACTCCTCTGCCAGGACATGTTATTATTTTGATTGCACTCAATCTTACATGGGTTAAATGGTCTTTTGGTATAGGTTTAGTTTTCGGTTCTCTACTGGCTAGAGAGTTGAACATTTTCCTGTTAATATTACTTGTAGAAACTCCTTAAGTATGCTAACATCTTGTCTTTGGTCATAATTGAACTAATGCATGCTATTTGAGTGGCATAATCTGAGGCACATAATTATTACTAATTATGTGAGAGATAAGTTTAGAGCTGCTGGTCCACATCATTTCCACTGCACTCACTTCTATCCTCACTTCCATCTGCAACATCCCCATCATCATTACCAGTACCAGAATCATTACAACAATCCCTACAAGCTACAACATCAGCTGGCACTGCCTACCTCCACTATAATTGCCACCCTCTCTACCATTACACCACTAAGATCATCATATTCATGCTCATCACTATTTCCATAATCAATATCACAATATCTCCAGTACCAACAACATCATCAAAAAAACAAGTAAAATATTGTTAAATGTAGAAATGTATGGGAAAAGGATTTCAGGAAAGGAATGAAAGGCCTGCATGGAACCTCCTGTTATATGTTAATTGATTTTTTTCATGAACTTTTTCTAATGGCATAGATTGTATTACATTAAAATATTAAATTAACTGAAGAGCTTGAAAATATTAGAATTTCATGTTTAAGCCTGTCATATGACTCATAAAAATCCTTAAATGTTAGGATAAAAATATGCAAGCTGTATTTAGGGTCATCTACATTAAAAGTTTACAAAACTAAGAGAATCAAATATAATAATAATAGATGATGTCTAGAAAGAATCAATGTGTGTGCATTCATGTCTGTGCACACATGTGTTCGATGTCTCTGGTCTTGAAGGTTCACACTTAAGAATGTGTGTTCTGCACCCTGTTCATATGTAGGGTGTTCCTCATAGAAATTCTGTGGAAGGAACTCCCCTTTGTTGTCTCAGCTAGGAATGAAATTTGGCTGCTCTGAATCTGGTGCCAGTGCTGTCAGAATTAGTAGCAGCAATTTTGAAAATAGTGTAATTAACATATATATTGTAAAAAGTGAATGGTTTCGTCATTTCATTAAATATTTAAATATATACATATAGAGTGTGTTCACCTTCTCCATTGCATCAGCAGAGGAGAGCAAACACATGAGACCTGTCTTTGCAGACTTGCTTGTGTCTTTCAATATGATGCCTTCTTCAAACTATCATCTTTATTAATTCTTTGAAAAGTTCATCCAATGCATTTCAATGATCTCCACTCAGAGGCTTAGCAACGTCTGTCATTCATCCACTGTGCCTCTCCTTCTACCTCCACCCACATTTGCACCCAACTTTGATTTATTTTTTATTTGCTTCTTACTGCCATCATTTCCATTTTGTGTAGTCCAGCTACTCTAGACAATGGAGTGTGGTCAACATAGCAAGGGTAACATTGAAGAACGCTGACATTCCTTCTCTCAGAAGCTACCAACTACTAATAACTTCTCAGCTAGTGGTGGGATTTCATACATACCTCTCTGGCACGATGAGTTTCGGTCTGTTTTGAGCTTTCCTATGACTATGCATGCTGTGTCAGCAGTTATGAGTTCAAGTGTTTAATGGCCTGGTTATGTGAAGAAAACAGTTTCTATCTCCCCTGAGAGGCAATGCTGAGCTAACACTAGTTTCCTACTCACAGCTCCATTTATCTTGTGCAGGTCTCTTTGTTAATAATCTACAGTGAGTAGAAGCTTCTCAGATGAGGAATGAGTGATATATTGATATGAGTATAGCAACAAACCATAGGTTATTGCTGTGTTGCTTTGTTCATTTAGCAGAACAGTAATACTATCTAGCTACACATTCTCTCCTTCCCACCAGTGCTAGGCATGGACTTTGTCCCATAGAGAAGGACCTTAAATTCAAACAGAAAGTGGGCAGTACTCCCATACATTTGTGCCACTATCACACCAGTGGGCATTTTTTGTTAAGCCAGGATTTGTTGTAGGTTGCAGTGTTCAGAACTAGGTGAGATTGGTGAATACTTTTCTCCTTCAGCAGTGTACATAGCACCTTCCAATATCACAAGGGCTGGCCAGAAGAGCTGAAATGTCTAGGTAAGCACCTTCTAGATTTCTCCATGTTCTATGCCTTAAGCATTGGTGTCTACAGAAATATGGTCTTACAATGAAGCTCTGGAAAGTAGACAAATTACCAGTAACAGTCTGTAAGGTAGTGAAGTCAGTCTATGGTCGCTCACTGGGTAGAAACTAAAATGAGGCAAGGTATTATAGCTACTGAGGTTTGCACTTACTAGTATGAGTTATCTACTTCTGGTTTTGTACCCCTTCCAGTAGTAAGGTAACTGCATTAAACATTTTATATATGTATATATTCTAGTAAGATTTTAGAGTAGTAGATTTCCATATGACTTTTTCAAAAGGTCTTTAATGTTAATCATCTCTCTATGCCCTGATCTACCCTGCCCTCTCGTGTCCTATCACAATGTAACTCACCCATTTGCATTATCTCCCTTTGGCCCTTTGTACCTTCTGAGTGGGCTATATTCAAAGGAAGAACCTCTGGTTAAACGGCCCTGTGTTATACTGACATCCCAGGTCACTGTGCAATTTTGTAATTGTGATGGCTGAAGCTGGACATTGCCTAAGATCATCCTTAGGTGTGATACGCAAACATGGAGAGTACTGAGTCTCCTACTGACCTGGCCCTATGGTATGTGTCCTAACCTTTATGAGCCATCCACTGGTGGTGTGTTTCTTGGCACCTGGTCTCAGAACTGATGACTCTTTCCCTTCAGGTACATGGACAATTACATTCTCAGCTGAATTGTTCTCAGCCTGAAAGGCACTGACAGTCACAGGAAGGTGACATGTTTCACTGAGTTTGATTCAGTACCTATGTGCTTCTCAGAGCAGCGCTGGGACTAGTTAATGGCTTTGTTTCATGTTCCTCATTCTGTTCTTTCTTCTCCAATTATAAAGTAACTTTTGAGGACTGAAGAGAATACTTTTCTCTTTTCTGAACTCTCTTTTTCCTCTCTCTTAGGGGGTTGTAGATTCTAGAACTCTGGGTTTTATTTTATACCCTAGTTAATTTCTTAGGGACATCTCAAGTATAATAATGACAGCAGTTACAGTCATCACTGAGTTTGCTCAGTATTTTAGAACTTAAACTTCAGACTGCCTTTCTTGAAGATTGGTGTGGGAAGACCTTCTGTATATGTATTGCTTTTATTGGCTAATGAATAAAGAAAGGCTTTAGCCTGTGATAGGGCAGAATATAGCTAGGTGGAGAAAGCTAAACTGAATCTGGGAGGAAGTAGGTAGAGTCAGTGAGATGCCATGTTTTCTCACTGAAAATGTGGAGAAAAAGGTTGGTTTTCTAGGTTAATGAAACAAAATGGTGGCATGGAAGGGAAAGTCAGGAAGTCTGAAGGAGGAGATAGTATTGAGGAAGAGTTCTGATATTTCATAATCTTGAGATTCTTTCTCTGTGAGGATCATCTCTTATGAGAATTTTCACACAGTGTCTTCCAGATCATGATATTTCAGAACCATGTCTTACCAAGAGCAGCAGTGCAAGCATCCTAGAGCCATGGACTCCCTCAAAGTGTTCAAAAGTCAATCAAGAATTGTGAAACACCCAATTTTAATTCCTTCTGTCAGTTTTCATGCAGAAATGAATCATTAATATACATTAGAAGATCGGGAAGTAATAAATGTAGCAACGTGGCAGATGAAAATGTAAGACTAATGCTTTATGTCTCTGTCTGTCTGTGTTTCTCTGTGTGCATGTACAAGAATGAGCACCTGTGTTATGTATGAAGGAGTCAGTATGCTATGTGTTTTGGGAGATCCCAAAGCTCCAGTTGGTGCATACCAGAGCCAAGATGGGCGCAAGAGATCTTCACACAAGAGAAGTGTGGGAGATTATGAGTCTTCATGCTAACCACCTAAGCAAGAACATGCTTAGGGCAGGTATAATTTTAGTTCCTCTACAGTCATGCTAAGTAGCCTTATAATAATCATTAGAGGGTTTATAAGCATATACCCCAAATATGTTGTTGGAGATGGCAATCCTATAGGGTGAGGTTAAGGTCCAAGCCAAGCAGCCTCCCCTATAAACAGCATATTCGATGTTCTATTGTTACAGAAAAGACTTAAACCTATGCAGCAGACCAGACCCATCTCTGGGAATAGGGTTGTCAATGATGAAGTTGAAAGCATGGCTGAAGTCCCTTGTAATACAGTCCTTCTTCAGCACATAGGCTCAAAACAGGAATATAAATGGCCATGAACCAAATAGTATCAGTGAACTGAGGAAAAATACAGGACACAAGAAAGTTGTAACAGGGGAAAGAAATACTATCTTCAATCAAGAAAAACAATGTATACAGCTAGGAAAGGCTTGCTGAAACCAAAGAGACAGGAGGGCCCACTGAGTCACAGCACTCTACAGTGCTGATGTCCAGACACAGGATAGTTCACATGATGTAGAGTCCCAGTCAAGCGAGTCATGCATGGACTTGCATTTTGTTTGGGAAATTCTTGGACCTGCCCACTGTCAGTCAGCTCTACTCCCTCTGGATGGGGCAATCAGTGCTATAAAGAAGTCCTTGGCTGTATGAGTGCAGACTCCTGGTACTCAAGTCCTAGACAATTTTGGAGACCTGGTGAGTGCTATTTCTTGAGTTGGTCTGTCTTTATGCTCTGCTTATGTGCTGCAGTCAAGTTATAGGGATTGTGTGTGATGGTTTTTTCCTTTTCTTTAGTATGCAATTGAACATAGTGTATTTCTTTTTCATGCGCATCTTTGGTGTCTTTTCATAGTCCTATGATGTAGCAGGAATTAGAACCCAGTTTTTCTGAGCTGTCCTCTACTCTGCCACTCAGACAATCTGCTGGGATATCACAGTAACAGGAGAGTCAGGGATTCGTTCTGAAGTCCTTGAGACTTCCTGTATTGAAGATGTTTCTCTGTGAAACACTTTTGTTTCCTTGGAACAAATATTTTCTCCTGGAAAAAAGCATCAAACAATGGGAATTTCCCAAGGCTACTACCACAGATTGCTGACAAGGAAGGGAAAAGCCAGAATGACCTAAAACAGGACTTGGGGGGGTGTGAATGTGTGGGGAGGAAATGGATGTGATGTTCCATGTTTCCGTCTATCTTCTCTGTGATGATCATCCCCTAACACTCTCACGTAATGTCTTTCAGATCCTGAGCCTTCAGCACGATGTCTTACCAAGAGCAGCAGTGCAAGCAGCCCTGCCAGCCTCCTCCTGTGTGCCCACCCACAAAGTGTCCAGAGCCTTGTCCTCCCCCCAAAGTGCTCTGAACCTTGTCCTCCTCCACAGTGCCCAGAGCCATGCTCCCCTCAGCCATGCCAGCAGAAATGCCCTCCTGTGCAACCTCCTTCACCCTGCCATCAGAAGTGCCCACCCAAGAGCAAGTGAGTGCTTCAGCAGTCATCAGGACCAAGAGAAGAGGAAGAAATCTGTCTCCCAATCTTTCATAGAAACACTTCCATCTCATTTCAAGTCTGTTATGGATACAGAAGAATCTTCTACACCTTTTATTCTCCACGTGTCTGTGATGTCCCCTCATAAGGAGGGCATTCCTGTGAGGTGGTTGTGTTTCTACTGAGAATGGCCTTTCCTGGCTTGTTAATTGTGTCTCAGATTCTGAGGGAGGAAAGCAGCAGCTTTCTGGCCTGTGTGCTCAGAGGATGTTTCCAAAACTCTCAGTCTCCTTCTTTGTGTTGTTACTGTGGTTTCATTTCCTGAATAAACTACACTCTGGTTGATAGTACTCATGTGATCTTTTTTCCTAAAACTGACTCTATTTCTTCCTGATATGCTCCTGTTCCTTCATTTTTATTCTTTGATTCCCAAGGTTATTGTTCTGTAATCTGATTTTGATTGAATTTTGCTTCATAATCTTTGCTATGATTACTTTGTGTTTGTTTGATTGAGAGAAACATAATTTCATTTTACACACCTATGATCTCTCTTTTAGCCTGTGATATTGTAAAATTATGTTATACTCAGATATGCATGCATCACTTAGGACACAATTTCTCCCTACACCCCCATGTATTTTGCTTTCACTTGTCCCCTTCATCTGATGCAATAGTTACACATCTACATCAATCTACCCTTGTTATGTTTTCCTCCTTCAATATTTGAAACATCGGTGCCAACCTCGTATTTAAGATTGGATTAATTTCCCTGAGCACAATGACATGCAGTTGCATTTACTTGCCTGCAGAGGATTGCTCCTTGTGATTTATTTTAGTGCCATATTTTCTTATCCCATTCATCTACTGTTGAGACATGAGACCGATTATTTAACTTTCCTTCTTAGGTGTAGTTCTAAGATAGATGGATATGTAGGTATCTCTATTGTATACTATATTTGACTTCTTTTCATAAGAACCCACATAATGCTCATGAATCATATGATAGTTCTACTTTAGTGTTATTTCTTTTGAGGAAACCCTATACTGATTTCATATTTGATGGGTTATCTACTCTCTCACAGTCTGACAGCTTCTATTCTATTTCCTCCACTCTTATACCAGGACATTTTATTATTTTGATTGTCTTCATTCTTACATAAAAAGAATGGTCCTCTGGTGTAAGTTTGGGCTCAAGTTCTCTTTTTGCCTAACGATGTTAAACATTGTCTTGTTAATGTTACTTGTGGAAACTCTCAGGTATGCATTTTGTCATAATTGAACTAATGCATGCCATTTTGTTGGCACAATCTGAGGCACCTAGTTAATGCTAAGGGAGTGATAGGTTTAGAAGCTGCTGATCCACATCATTTCCACTACCCTCCCTACTTCCATCTGCAACATCCGCATCATCATTACCAGTACCGGAATTATCACAATTCCTACAAGCCATGATACCAGCTGGTACTGCCTACCTCCGCTATCATTGCCACCCTCTCTACCATTACCCCACTAGAAACAGCATATTCGTGTCCATCACCATTGCCATTACCAAGATCCCAATATCTCCAGCACCAACAGCATCATCAAAGAAATCAAGTAAAATATTGTTAAATGTAGAAATGTGTGGGAAAGGAATTCCAGGCGGGAAAGTGAGGCCTGCATGGAAACTCCTGTTGTTTGTTACTGTTTTCTTCATATATTAGTATAGATTTTGATTTTTTTCAGGGACTTTTTCTTAATGGCATAAATTGTATCATAGTAAAATATTAAATTAAATGAATAACTAGAAAAATATTATAACTTCATGTTCAGGCCTGTGATTGACTCCTAAAAGTCATTAAAAATATGCAGGTTGATCTTAGGGTCATCTGACCTTACAAGATCATAACACTAAGGGAACTAAACGTTTAACTCAATCATAGCTTGTTAGGAAACATCTTAAGAAAAGCCACTCTACCAATCCAAAAGACCTCCAATGAGACCACATCAAACCAAATTAAATGCCTGTGTTTAATAGACAGCACACTCCTGGTTGGCTGGGAGAGCATGGTGAGGGGAAGGCAGAGGGAGCACACAGGCAAACCCAAAACCACATGTTTCTCTTTTTGGAGCGAGATTAAACACCCTGTGGGGTCAGTGCTTTGGCAGGCTGGGAGTTGAAGTCCAAGCACAAAGCACTTGGCAGGCTGGGAGTTGGAGTCCAAGCACAAAGCACTTGACAGGCTGGGAGTTGGAGTTCAAGTGCAAAGCACTTGGCAGGCTGGGATTACACTTCCAACTCAATATTACATTCCAACCTTTTTGGATATAGGGGTGTTAGAGGACTGGGGTCTCACTTTTGACCAAACATCCTAGAGTCCTTGGATATAGGGGCTGCTTCCTGCGGTCATGGGGCCATGTGGCATCGTGGGGGCTGGGAGGGGAGCGAGGAGTTGGGCTCATTTTCAGTGAGAAGTATGGCTGGAGTGGCATCCTGTTTGCTGTCATTTTGAAGTCTTCAGGCAGCTTCTTTTTGAGGGAGATGAGAAGGCAGGTAGCTGGAAGAAAAAAAATAATGTTATTATTGGCCCACTGACATGGGGCTAGCCATAGGATGGGACACAATAGCGGATGAAACAGATTTTGCTTGGAGGTGTCCTTGATCCAGAAGAGCCAGATTTCTGATTTCTGTTGGCAGGTGTCCTTGATCCAGGAGAGTTGGTAGCAATGGTGATGGCCCAGGAGCTGGTGCAGGTGTTTGGCATTATCTGGAGAGCACTTTGTGAGTTGGTCTTGGCCCAGGAAGCAGGAATGACCTTCAAAATATGCTTGAAATTGGCTGGGGTAGCAAAAGGCTCTGGAGACTATTAGTTTTTTTTTTTTTTTTCCCCAGACCTGATTTTGATACATCAGTAGAACTTTCCCAGGAACCTGTAAGAGAACTGGAACAGATTTACACCTTGATGTCATAGCAAAAGGCTATTGCTTTGGTTAAGGCAATTAAAGTAATTGGGAACCCTGCATATTTAAGAAACCTGTTAATCCTGGACTGTGAATCCTGTTAAAGAACAGTACCTTAAGTTGTAAAATTCCCTTAGACAGATCTGGGAGGGATAAATGAGCAAACATGGGACATTTTTTTTAGCTATGCAGGCAACCCCAAATCCTCGCCTTGTCCTTGGAGAACACCAGTCTTGGAAGCAGTGCTTGCTGTTAGCTGCTGAGTAAGAGAGGCCCAAAGATTTTTGTGTGGGGAAGATTTAGTCTACCTGGCTTGGCAGGATGAGAAGATCTATTCCCAGGTGAAGCATCCAGAAAGCTGGAGAGGTAAAAGGCTGCTTTTGCTTTGTGGGTTGCTTTACCAAACCCAGAGGCAAGGCATAGAGACCAAAGGTCTTCTGCCTTCTTGGAGGAGCTAAAGGATGCTGTGAAAGTTGCAAGTCTGCATTCAAAGTTCTTGTTAAAATGCCATGCCTTCAAATCTGTAAAGGCACTTGAGAACCAGGTACTATTACCTGGTGTGGGAGGTCCTTCTGTCTATGTATTGTTTTGATTGGTTAATGAATAAAGAAATTGCTTTGGGCCTATAGCAGAGCTATAGGGGAACAGAGATAGGCAGGGAAAACTAAACTGAATGCTGGAAGAAGGAAGGCAGAATCTGAGAGGTCATATAGCCCTGCCAGAGACAGATGCCAAAACTTTAGCCGGTAAACCACAGACATGTGGTCATACACAGATTAATAGAAATGGGTTAAAGTAAGATGTAAGAGTTAGCCAATAAGAAGCAATCTGGTAGCACACATGCACACAGAAACTTAAATTAAACACATGGAAACATACTTACACACTTATGTAAACATATTGTGGCCACATCATTCTAACAGACAGACAAATAAAGCACTTTTAGAACAAACACTGTAAGAGGAGGTAGGGGCAAAGGCCAGAAAATTACAGCAGACAGAGAAGTGGGGGCGGTGGGGGAGGAGGTGGGGAGCATGCATCTAAAAACCGAGGGCTTTTGGAGTGTTGTTTGCTTTAAGTTAGATAGCTCCAATTTAAAAATATTTTTTTTTCATAAAAAGGCGCTTAAGGGCAATTTGAAACCAGCTTGGAATTGCAAGAAACCCATTTTAAGCACACTGCTTGAGTGACTCAAGTCTGTTATAGCATGTCTGCCAAGATAATTCTTGAGCCGAAGATAGGACTGTGAAAAATTGAATGTCTGGTGTCCCGGATCAATCAAAGTCACCTTAGCAAAATGTCTGGCTTTCACCACATGGATCAGGTTTCCGGCATGGGCCCACAGCTTTATCGGAGAACCCGAAAAGTGAATGAGTCACCCAAATCCTACCGAACATGCACTTTAAAATAGGAACTTACCTGGAGCCGATCTTGCCTGGCAGAGGGCATGGGCGGGACATGCGTTTTCCAGCACTGGGCCCATGGGGGAAAACGGACCCTTACAGTGGGACACTCCAACTGTTAGGAAAAATCTTAAGATGAGCCACTCTGCCCATACCAAAGAACTCCAATCAGATCAGAGTAAGTCACATTAAATGCCTGTGTTTAATAGATGGCACACTTCCAGGTGGCTGGGAGAGTGTGGTGAGGGAAAGACAGAGGGAACACACATGCAAACCCAAAACCACTTGTTTCTCTTTTCAGCTTGAGCTTAAATACCCTGTGGGGTTGCTGTGGTGCTTTATCTATTAGCAGAATAATAGTAGTATCGGATTATCACCTAGGGCCTGTGTCCTATCCAGCTATAGATCCTCTCCCCTTTACCAGTGTTAGGTATACCCTTTGTCTCATAGAGAAGGACATTAAAGTCAAGTAGGAAGTGGTCAGTTGCTCCCATTGGCTTATGCCACTATCACACCAGTGAGCATATCGTATCAAGTCAGTGTTTATTGTAACTTGCAGTGTTCTGACCTGGGTGAGGTTAGTGAGTACTTTTCTCCTTCAGCAGAGGGCGTTGCACCTTTCAATATCACTGGGGCTGGGCAGTAGAGTTGGAGTGTCTGGGTGAACACCTCCTAGAATTCTCCGTGCTCTTTAACGTAAACATTGGTGTCTGCAGAAACAAGGTCTTATCATGAAACTCTGGAAAGTAGACAAGTTACAAGCACTAGACTGTAAGCTAGTAGAGTTAGTCCATAGGACCCCACTGGCTAGAAACTAAAGGAGGCAAAGTATTACCGCTACACAGGTTTGCATTTGCTGGTATAAGGTATCTACTTGTGGTTTTGTACCCCTTCCAGTAGTAAGGTAGCTGGATTAAACATTATATATATTCTAGTAAGCTTTCAGAGGAGTAGATTTCCATATGGCTTTTTCAAAGGGTATTTAATGTTAAACATCTCTCTATGCCCTGATCTACCCTGCCCTGTCATTTCCTATCGCAATGTAAGACATCCTTTTGCATTATTTCCCTTTATCCCTTTGTACCTTCTGAGTGGACTATATTCAGAAGAAGAACCTCTGTTTAATTGACCCTGTGTTATACTGACATCCCAGGTCACTGTGCAATTTTGTAATTGTGATGACTGAAGCCAGACATTGCCTAAGATCATCCTTAGGTGTGATATGCAAACATGGAGAGTACTGAGTCTCCTACTGACCTGGCCCTATGGTATGTGTCCTAACCTTTATGAGCCATCCACTGGTGGTGTGTTTCTTGGCACCTGGTTTCAGATCTGACGACTCTTTCCCTTCAGGCACATGGACAATTACATTCTCAGTTAATTGTTCTCACCCTGAAAGGCACTGACAGTCACAGGGAGCTGACATGCTTCACTGAGTTTGATTCAGTACCCATGTGCTTCTCAGAGCAGAGCTGGGACTAGTTAATGGCTTTGTTTCATGTTCCTCATTCTGTTCTTTCTTCTCCAATTATAAAGCACCTTGTTTGAACCAAAGAGAGTATTTTCTGTTTTCTGAACTCTTTTATTTCTCCCTCTAAGGAGGTTCTAGGTTCTTGAATTCTGGGTGTTGATTTATACCCTTGTCTACTTCGTGGGACATCTCAAGTATAATCATGGCAGCAGTTGCAGTCATCACTGAGGTTGCTCAGTATTTTAGAACTTAAACTTCAGACTGTCTTGAAAATGAAGTTTTCTGCAAGTTTATGTACTCTGTCCTTGGGAAGAAAGATGTTTTCTTACAGAAAATGTGAAGAAAAAGGTTGGTTTTCTAGGTTAATAAAACAATATGGTGACATGGAAGGGAAAGTCAGGAAGTCTGGAGGAGGAGATGGGATTCAGGAAGAGTTCTGATAGCTCATAAACATGAGATTTTTTTCTCTGTGGGGATCAACTCTTGTGAGAATTATCACATAGCGTCTTTCAGATCCTGAGAAGTCAGCACAATCTTACCAACAGCAGCAGTGCAAGCAGTCCTGTGAGCCTCCTCCTGTGTGCCCACTCACAAAGTGCCCAGAGCCTTGTCCTCCTCCAACACAAACAGAGCCTTAAACTCCCTCAAAGCGTTCAAAAGTCAACAAAGAAGTGCAAAACACCCAATTTTAATTCCTTCTGTCAGTTTTCATGCAACAATGAATCACTAATTTACATTAGATAATTGGGAAGTGATGAATGCAGCTACATGGCAGATAAA
Source organism: Chionomys nivalis (assembly GCF_950005125.1). NCBI lineage: Eukaryota > Metazoa > Chordata > Mammalia > Rodentia > Cricetidae > Chionomys > Chionomys nivalis. Next base: position 6,812,235 of record NC_080103.1, read on the forward strand.
AATGTAAGACTTAGGCTCTGTCTATCTGTTTGTGTCTGTCTGTCTGTCTGTCTGTCTGTGTGTATGTAAAAGAATGAGCACCTGTGTTATGTATGAAGCAGTCAGTATTCTATGTGTTTTGGGAGATCCCAGAGCTCCAGTTGGTGTGTACCACAGCCAAGGTGGGCTCAACAGCTTTTCACACAAGGGAAGTGTGGGAGATTATGAGTCTACATGCTGACCACCTAAGGAAGAACATGCTTAGGGCACATGTGTTTTATTTCCTTTATCGTCATGATAAGCAGCCTTATGGAAATAATTAGAGGGGAGTCTATATACCCCAAATATGTTGTTAGAGATGGCAGTTCTGAAGTGCATCAGGGTTAATCCCAAGCCCATCAGCCTCCTCTATGAACAGCATATTTAATTTTCTATGATTACAGAAAAGAATTAAACCTAGGCAGGAATCCCGAGTTGACTCTGGGAACATGTCTGTCAAAGATGCAGCTGGAAGCACAGCTGTGGTTCCCTGTAATACTGTCCTCCTTTCAGCACACAGGCGAATAATACCTAGAAAACAGGAATATGAATATGACAGTGCAGCAAAGAATATCAGTGAGCCGAAGCAGGCCAAACAGGACACAGAGAGGTGTAACAAAGAAAGAAATATAATATTGTCTTCAATCGAGAAAGACAACTGAGATAACCGGAGAGGTCTTGCTGAAAATGAAAAGACAGGAGGGCCCACTGAGTCACAGGGCTCTACAGCCATGGTGTCCAGGAACAGGATATTTCCTATTTTGTAGAGTCCCAGTCAGACAGTTATACATGGATTTGCATTTTGGTTGGGAAATTCTTGGACCTGCCCTCAATCACAGCTCTACTCCCTCTGGGCGGGGCAGCCAGTACTATAAAGAGGGCCTTGACTGTGTGACTGCAGACTCCTGGTGCTCACGTCCTGGACTCTGAGTTTGGAGAACCGGTGAGTGTTCCTTGAGTGGGTCTGTCTTTATGGTCTGCTTATGTGCTCCAGTCAGTTTTGAGGGACCAAGTGTGATGAGTTCAGTTGTATTCATGGGCTGAACAGCAACAACTTAACAATCAGAAATATAGCAATGGATACAATGGTCCACTGTGAAAGGTGGCTTTTCCTTTTATTTGGTAGGATATTGTACGGAGTATTTTTCTCTTTCATATGTGTCTTTTGGTGTCCTTTTCAGAGCCCTATACTTCAACAGATATCAGAACCTGGGACTTTCCTGAGTTGTCCTTTATTCTGCAACTCCAGTCAACCTGCTGGGATGTCACAAGTGACAAGGGAGACAGGGATGTGTTCTCAAACTGCTCAGGGTTCCAGAGCTTGAGATTGTCTCAAAGGAATTTCTGTGTGAAATCAGTCTTACTTGTTTCACTGAAATAAAGTAATTTTTTTTCTTGAATAAGGCATGAAAAGAAGTTTATCTCCCAAGGCTAGAGTCACAGATTGCTAAGAGGAAAGGGAAAGGCCAGGTTGTCCTAAGACAGGATTGGGGAAGATGTACATGTGTGGAGAGAGAAATGAATGTCTCCATCTCTCCCTCTCTGTGTGGATCACCCCTAACACTGCCATGTAATGTCTTTCAGATCCTGAGACTTCAGCACGATGTCTTACCAAGAGCAGCAGTGCAAGCAGCCCTGCCAGCCTCCTCCTGTGTGCCCACCCACAAAGTGCCCAGAGCCTTGTCCTCCCCCAAAGTGCCCAGAGCCCTGTCCTCCTCCAAAGTGCCCCGAGCCTTGCCCTCCTCCACAGTGCCCTGAGCCATGCCAGCAGAAATGCCCTCCTGTGCAACCTCCTTCACCTTGCCAGCAGAAGTGCCCACCCAAGAGCAAGTGAGTGCTTCAGCAGTCACCAGGATCAAGAGAAGAGGAGGAAATCTGTCTCCCATTCTTCCACAGAGACATTTTCGTCTCAGTTCAAATCCTGTTGTGGATGCAGAAGGATCTTCTCCACCCTTCACCCTCCTTGTGTCTGTGATGACTCATCATACAGAAGGCATTCACCCTTGGCTGTTTTCACTGTGACTTCATTTCCTAAATAAACTACACTGGTTGATAGTTATCATGAGTTCTTTTATTTCTTTTAAAGCTGATTCTATTACTTTCCTGATATGCCCCTGTTACATTCTTTTTATTCTTTGATCCCCAGATCATGCTGTTGTAAGCAGATTTTGACTGTATTTTGGGTCATAACAAAGATTGCTTAGTGTTCGTTTGCTTGAGAGAAAGAGTTTTATTTTGCACAACTACAATCTTTCTATTAGCTCATGCTATTTAAGAAGATTATGTGATCTTAAGATAATCATGTGGCACTTAGGACACATTTTCTCCCTACACCCCATGCATTTTACTCTCAGTTGTCTCCTTCATAGGATGTAATAGTTACGCATCTACATCAGCCTATCCTTGTTATGTTTTCCTCCTTCATTATTTGAAAGATCAGTGCCAACCTTGTATTTAAGACTGAATTTAGCATATAATTTGTGATCCTAGAGAAGCTAAATAAGAAAGTGAACCCAAAGAAAATCGTATAGTCATCCGCCTGGAGAGGGGAAATAGACAAGATTGCAGGGCAAAAACTGGGAACTTGCGGGTGAGGTGGCATGGGGCAAAGGGGAAATGGGATGAGAAACATGAGAAGGGGAGGATGGGAGGAGCTCGGGGGATTGGGATGGTTGGGATATAGGAAGGGTGGATACGGGAGCAGCGAAGTATATATCCTAACTAAGGGAGCCATCTTAGGGTTGGCAATAGACTTGACTCTAGAGGGGTTCGCAGGTGTCCAGGGAGATGTCCCCAGCTGGTACCTTGGGCAACTGAGGAGAGGGAACCTGAAATGACCCTATCCTATACTGATGAATGTCTTACATATCACCTTAGAACCTTCATCTGGCGATGGATCGAGGTAGAGACAGAGACTCAATTTGGAGCAACGGTCTGAGCTCTTAAGGTCCAAATGAGGAGCAGAAGGCGGGAGAACATGAGCAAGGAAATCAGGACCACGAGGGATGCACCCACCCACTGTGACAGTGGATCTGATTTATTGGGAGCCCACCAAGGCCAGCTGGTCTGGGACTGAATAAGCATGGGTTGAAACTGGACTCTCTGAGCATGGCGGACAATGAAGGCTGATGAGAAGCCAAGGACAATGGCACTAGGTTTCGATCCTAATACATGAACTGGCTTTGTGGGAGCTTAGCCTGTTTAGACGCTCACCTTCCTGGACGTAGATAGAAGACCTTCGTCTTCCCGCAGGGCAGAGAATTTGGACTGCTCTTCAGTATCGAAAGGGAGGGGGAATGGTTTGGGGGGTGGAGAAGAGGAGTGGGGATAGGGGGAGAGGAGTGGGGGGAAGGGGGCAATATTTGGGAGGAGGGGAGGGAAATGGGAAACGGGGAGCAGGTGGAAATATTAATTAAAAAAGAATAATTAAAAAAAGACTGAATTTAGTTCTCTTAATATGATGGCATGCAGTTTCATTTATTTGCCTGCAGAGGGCATGATATCACAGTTCTTTAAGACTTAGTATTACTCCAGTTCATCTAAGTGCCACATTTTCTTATCCCATCTACTTCTGGTGTGCAGATGTACTGACTTATTTACCTTGAATGTCAGAAGTAGTTCTGAAATATAGATGGATATGCAGGCATCTCTACGTATGCTCTATTTGATTTTTTCATTTGAACCCAAGTGATGATGCTGAATCATATGATCATTCTGCTTTAATGTTATTTCTTTGGAGGAAATCCCACACTAATTTCCATATTTGATGGGTTAATCTATTCTCTCACATTCTGGGACTTTGTCTTCTTTTTCTTCCAACCTCTGCCAGGACTTGTTATTATTTTGATGGTCCTCATTCTTACATGGGCAGAATGGTCTTCTGGCGTGGATTTGGTCTTCAGTTCTCTCATGGCTAAAAATGTCAAACATTTTCTTGTTAATATTACTTGTGGAAACTCCTGCTTGCCAAAGTCTTGCCTTTGGTCACAATTGAACTACTCCATGCCATTTGACACAATCCGAGGTGACTAATTAGCACTAAGTAAGGGATAACTTAGAAGGTACTGATCCACGTCATTTATACTACCCTGTCTACTACATCCAATTCCATCTGCAACCTCCACATCATCCTCAACATAGGTTAATGGACCATCATCTGTTAAATACATCCAGGGTGCAAAAACTTTGTTCCTAGTCAACTGCTTTATTTTAAAGTTTAAAATTATGTACAGGAAGCTAGATGAAGCTTATTTCTAGAATCACTTAATGCTGTATATGGCCATTAATATGACGACAGAAAGGTTTTATGTACATACACAATCTTATAAATGTTGATATAATGTTTAGATCTTCAGAAACGTTTTAAAGAATGAAATAGAAACCAAAGGATGATGAGATTAATAGCAATAGAAAAAAAATTTTGTTTTCTTTTGTCCCAGAGATTTTGGGTTTTCCTTTAGCAAGCATGCATGGGTTTAGAGAAGGAGAGAGAATCATGATCCAACTACAAAGCCATCTTAATTTTTAATTGAATTGAGACCACAAAAGGACCATTTGCCTTTTATGTATGTAGAGAAGAGCAGAAACAAATATTTGTGATCTGTGAAATTCTACTCTGCTGAAGGATGCTAAGGAAACAGCCACTGATAAAGTTTCTGAGGTCAATTAATGACTTTCATTGTAATAGAAACTCCAAACAGCCAGTCCCTACACTAGGGATTAATCCTAGTCTCATTGCTAGTGGCCCCACAGACTTCCCAAGACAAACAAATGTCACCCATGAATTCATTCAGAGAGCCTAGTTGGTCCTATGCAGGCTCAGCCTAGATACAGTGGAAGGGCCTTGATCCTACCTCAAAGAGATTTGCCAGACTTTGTTGACTCCCCATAAGAAGCCTTTCACTCTCTGAGGAGTGGATGGTGGGGAGAAGGAGGGGAGGGGAGTAGGAGGAAGAGAGGCAGTGAGAACTGGGATTGGTATGGAAAATGAGAAAAGATTGTTTTAAAAATAATAACATTTAGCCGGGCGGTGGTGGCGCACGCCTTTAATCCCAGCACTTGGGAGGCAGAGGCAGGCGGATCTCTGTGAGTTCGAGACCAGCCTGGTCTACAAGAGCTAGTTCCAGGACAGGCTCCAAAACCACAGAGAAACCCTGTCTCGAAAAACCAAAAAAAAAAAAAAATAACATTTAAAAATAAAAAAGAAAAAACACCCAATGGAGATTCTGGCACTGACATGAACTTGGCCGAGTTTTAGGCAAATACTTGAAGTTAAGTAATTATGTATGTGGATATAAGGATGAAGAAAAATTCTTTATTAGTACTGGAGTCATCAAATGTAAGCACTGGTTACTCACGTTGGGTTCCAGTCTACACATCTCTTGTAGTTTTCTACCACTGAGATAAGCATAGAGCAGTTGGCACAGCATAGGGAATAGCTCTATTTTTCAAAAATGTCATCAAATCATGGCCTCCAGATTTTCTATAGTTTGTGCTAGAAACTGAACCCAAGATGAAAGACACTTCTTGTGGGATGGCATGTTTGCTCCAGACACTTGAATGTTGAGGGTCTTTCCCCCAAATCTCTAGAAAGCGCCTGTACTTAGAGGTGTGCTCTTCAGAGAGCAGACTAATGTAACCTGATGTCACATGGGCAGGTCCTCATCCTGCTGGACTGCTGTCCACCTGAGAAAGGTAAGGCACAGAGAGACATGGGACACTCAAGGGAGGGACAAAGAAAAGATGGCCATGTTTGGGCCACACTGCAGAGGAGAGCATCTAAAGCATGCTCTCACATGCGTGTCCTTTGGAGCTGGGAGAAATGAATCCTGGCTCTTTGAGCTGTGCAGTCTGCAGAGCATCTTACTGGCACTCATGCCAGAGAATCCAGAGAGCTATGGGCAATGGCTGTTCTGAAAAGGGGATTGAAACTCCTCCATCCAAGTCCTCATCTCTAATCTGTCCCACAGGAATATGACTGGATGGATTCTCCCCATTGCTGTGTCAGAAGGACACACAGAGTAAGTGTATATATACTGTGTGCAATACAAACCAATATGATTACTTGAGGATTTGTAAAATCCTTGGTGTTGTTTGTCCGTTGTCCCTCCTTCTCCTTCTTTTTTGACCTCCCTCTCTCTTCTCCAAGCAGTGATACTTCCCTATTATTCCATTAATTTGTCCTTGTGTGTTTTCAGGCATGTTAGTGCAGTTCCTAAGGAGGCCATAAGAGGGTACCAGATTTCTGTGGTGGAGACAAGGACGTTGCTATTTAGTAGATGGGCATCCAGGGAGGTAAAATTGGATGCCCTACATGAGGAGTTAAATGCTCTTAACCGCTGAGCCATCGAGGTTTTTCATTGTTGCTGTTTTCCTCTGATTGCTTTAGATATTAATCCCGTGTTGAATGTTGTAGGCATATCTAGCAATAAACTCCCTGTGCTATATCTCATGTGTTCTGACAGATTCATTTCTAGGAACTTAAAGTTTTATCCTTTGCTTTAATCTTTAATCATTTAAATGTGAATTGTTCAAACTCATGTGTTTACATAATTTCAAATATTTCTCTTTCTGTTGGTTTCTAATTATTTTCATTATGGAATGTTGAAATACAGAAAACATTATTTTTTATGTTTGTTAGTTTTGTTCTGTGTCCTTAAATATGATGTATTTTAGGGAAACTACATGGGCACCTGAGGAGGCCATGAAATTTATGGTTGTCGCGTAGTTTATTAGGTAGATTTTTGTTACATAAGTGAGTTCTATGACACAATTAAATTCTGAAAGGTTTTTTGTTGTTGCTCCTTTTGTGTTTTAGTCTGGAATATTATCTATGGTTGACAGTGGTATATACAAGAGACTTATTCTTATCCCTGGTTGAATCTCTTTCTTCATATCTATCAGTGTTTATTCAATGAAATTTTGTGAGCCAGAACTCAATACACACACTTGGAGCTGTGACTTCTCAGTGGGTTGTTTCCTTTAGTTACTAGCACTGACTCCTCTGGGTTTCTGTTGCAGATGTTGGTCACCTCCTCGAGGACGCCTTCTGATTCCACTTGTTTGGAGTATCATTTTTGCACTCTTTCACCTCTGTGTGTGAAGTCTTTTGAAAAATATCAACATAGACATTTGAAACCTTTTATTTGAACATTTCCTTTCAATTTGCGAGCATAATTTATACCATACTGTACATATTGAGGGGTACTATGATGCATGCAAACATTGCTGAACATTCAAACCAACGTCATTATATTTCTCACCTAAAATACTCTCCATCTTTTATGGTGAGAATACTTACAATTATTTCTTGTGGTTGTTTACAATATAAAATACTTCATGTTATTTATTTTTGTATCTATTTGCAGCTTAGTGCCCTATAAGAAAACATCCCATATCTATCTCTCATCCACAATGTTCCCATGGAAACCAACATTTTCCTATCCATCCTTGTGATATCAACTTCTTAGTGTCAAAATATTAATGAAATTACACAATACTTTTCTTCCTGACTATGGGAATTAACTTTATATCCTGCTGTGTTTATTTTTTTTTTTAATTAAATAGTTCTTCCCAAACTTGCCTAACCTCCTACAACCTCAGTGGAACTCTGAAACACAGCTTGCTACAATACAGAGATGACCAAGAGGTGAGTGAGCAGTCATGTGGTGGGACACCCCACTCTCAAGGACCTCCTTCATAGTGGGCAAAACCCCGGGTCCCTCCCCAACCTGCCTCAGCTTATCTAGTCACCAGCAAGAGAGTTTCCTGCTGAGAGGACCAAGAGAGAAGACCAAGAGAGGAGGCTAAGAGATACCTCAGTGGCTCCCTGAGACACAGACATTGACAGTACAGAGAAGACCAAGAACAATTCCCGAAAGACACAGTCACTGCAAGGATTGGACCAAGTTACAAAGACACTGCCGGCATCAACTAAAGGAAAAGATGGGTAGGTGCCAATGCAAAAATTTATCCAAAAACCTAACCCAGTGATCACACAACAGGAAGACTTAATCATCCTAAACCAGAAGAAGAAGAAAACAACTTTAAATGTAACTTAATGAAGATGATGGAGACCTTTAAGGAGAAAATGAGAAACTCCCTTAAAAAAATGGAAGAAAAGACAAACAAAAAATTGAAAGATGGTGATAGATATGAATCTATTTTCATTCTTCTACAGGTTGACATCCAGTTATTCAGCACCATTTGTTAAAGATGCTTTCTTTCTTCCATTGTATATTTTTAGCTCCTTTGTCGAAAATCAAGTGTTCATAAGGTTGTGGATTAATATCTGGGTCTTTGATTCGATTCCATTGGTCAAAATCTCTGTTTTTGTGCCAATACCAAGCTATTTTCATTACTGTAGCTCTGTAATAGAGTTTGATGTCAGGGATGGTAATGCCTCTGGAAGTACTTTTATTGTATAGGATTGTTTTGGCTATCCTGGGTTTTTTGTTTTTCCATATAAAGTTGATTATTGTTCTCTCAAGGTCTATGAAGAATTTTGTTGGGATTTTGATGGGGATTGCATTGAATCTATAGATTGCTTTTGGTAGAATTGCCATTTTTACTATGTTGATCCTCCCAATCCAAGAGCATGGGAGAGCCTTCCATTTTCTGGTATCCTCTTCAATTTCTTTCTTCAAAGACTTAAAGTTCTTGTCAAATAGTTCTTTCACTTCCTTGGTTAGAGTTACCCTAAGATACTTTATGCTATTTGTGGCTATCGTGAAAAGTGATGTTTCTCTGATTTCCCTCTCTGCTTCTTTGCTTTTGTGTATATAAGAGGGCAACTGATTTTTGGAGTTGATCTTGTATCCTGCCACATTACTAAAGTGTGGAATATATAAGCATTAGAGTACTACTCAGTGGTAAAAAACAATGACATCTTGAATTTTGCATGCAAATAGATGGAAATAGAAAATACTATTCTGAGTGAGGTATCCCAGACCCAATAAGATGAATATGGTATGTACTCACTCATTAAGTGGATTCTGGCCATAAACAAAGGACATTGAGCCTGTAATTCGGGATCCTAGAGAAGCTCAATAAGAAGGTGAACCCAAAGAAAAACATAGTTATTCTCCTGGATATTGTAAGTAGACAAGATTGCCAGGCAAAAATTAGGAGATTGGGGGTGGGGATGGGGTGAGGGTAAGGGGAGATGGGGAGAGAGAAGTGAAAAGGGGAGGATGGGGAGAGCTTGGGGGAATGGGAAGGTTGAGATGGAAGAAGGGTGGATATGGGAGCAGGGAAGTATATGTCTTAATTAAGGGAGCCATTTTAGGGTTGGCAAGAGACTTGATTCTATAGAGGTTCCCAGGTGTCCAAGGAGATGTCCCCAGCTTGTCCCTTGGGCAGCTGAGGAGAGAGCACCTGAACTGGCCCTATCCTATAGCCACACTGATGAATATCTTGCATATCACCATAGAACCTTTATCTGGTGATGGATGGAGATAGAGACAGAGACCCACACTGGAGCACTGAACTGAGTTCCCAAGGTCCAAATGAGGAGCAGAAGGAGGGAGAACATAAGCAAGGAAGTCAGGACCGCGAGTGGTGCGCCCACCCACTGAGGCAGCAGGGCTGATCTAATGGGAGCTCACCAAGGCCAGATGGACTGGGACTGATGGAGCATGTGATCAAACCGGACTCTCTGAATGTGGCTGACAATGAGGGCTGACTGAGAAGCCAAGGACAATGGCACTGGGTTTTGATTCTACTGCATGTACTGGCTTTGTGGGAGCCTAGTCTGTTTGGATGCGCACCTTCCTGGACCTGGATGGAGGGGGGAGGACCTTGGACTTCCCACAGGGCAGGGAACCCTGACTGATCTTTGGATTGGATAGGGAGGGGGAGGGGGAGGGGAGGGAGGGGGAAGGAAATGGGAGGAGGTGGAAATTTTTAATAAAAAAGCTAAAAGAAATTAATAAATCACCCCCCAAACCCCAAGAAAAACAGGAAAAAACAGGTGTAGTAAACAGTTCAAGACCTGGAGACTGAAATAGAGGCAATAATGAAAATGCAAACTAAGGGATCTCTGGATATGGAAAATCTGGGTAAATGAATAGGAACTACAGAGGCAAATATAACTAACAGAAAACAGGAGATGGAAGAGAGTATCTAAGTGTTGAAGATACTATAGAGGAAATCCATTCACTGGTCAAGGAAAACATTAAATCCAACAAATTTTTAACACAAAACATTCAGGAAATCTAGGACACCATGAAAAGACCAAACCTAAGAATAATAGGGGTAGAAGAGGGTGAAGAACTCCAGCTCAAAAACACAGAAAATATATTTAACAAAATCATAAAATAAAGCTTTTCTAACCTAAAGAAGGATTTCCCTATGAAGGTATAAGAAGCTTATAGAACGCCAAATAGACTGAATAAAAAAAAGGCCCCTCACTACATAATAATAAAAATACAAAACATACAGAATAAAGAAAGAATATTAAGAGTTGCAAAAGAAAAAGGTCAAGTAACATATAAAGGTAGACCTATCAGAATTAAATCCTACTTCTCAATGGAAACCATGAAAGCCAAAAGGTCCAGATGTGTTGCAGACACTAAGAGTTCACAGATACAAGCACAGACTACAAGACCCAGCAAAGATTTCTATCACCATCGATGGAAAAAACAAGATATTCTATGACAAGGCAGTAACCAACAGCTAACTGGATGTAAAGCCTACTCAATAGATGAAAATTCATGTCCGGTATTGCAAGCCATGGCTAGTGTGGTAATGGATCTTAGGATATCATACTATCATCTCTTTTCTAAACCAATATAATTCCAAATACCACCCTAAATACCTATCCTTATACCCACAGATGAGTGTAGCTCTCAGCCCTCATCAAAGAAGCTTCTTTGTGCAGCACATGGAGACTATTACATAAATGCACAGCTGGTCCAAATGCAGAGAATCAGCTAAACGTGGGGTATTCATTCCCAGCTGGCAGATCTCCAACACAGTCACCACCTAGGCTCAGGGAAAATAGTGGAAGAGGGAACAGGAAGACAGCAAAGGTTAGAGGACCAGGAAACATGCATCAAGATTTTGAATTCTAGATATGACAGGGAATCTATGCCTGTGAAATCTCAACAATATGGATACTTAAACAGAATCTGAAAAATAACAACATCAGTTGACTTACCAGTGTGGGTTGGGAAATTTTGTAGGACCTACCTCTAAATGAAGAGCTCTAGGGAAGCAACAACTATAGAGAAAGGACAATCAGTCTTCCACAGGGTAGGTGCCCTGATTGGTTATCCAACACCAAATGGTCAGTCTTCAAACATATGCATAAAAACAATGCTAAGTGGACTAGCCCAGCTCTGACCCTCAATTGACTGTTGATAGATCCAGACTTGTTTAGGCCCATTGTAGGTGGATGTATATGTTATGAGGTCATGACTGATCTGGCTGACCTGGAGAGAATCGCACAGCTCTGCTCAGGATCTTTCAGTTCTTATATTTTTCTGTCCCACTTTGGCAATGATTTGTAAACTTTAGAGAGGGTAGTATAGTATAAACGTGTCTTTGTGTCTGGGAACAGTCAGCTCTCACTTGCCACTCTCAGGTCTATTAGAAGCTGCATGTCTGTGCACACACCAGTGTTTATATCAGAGACAAGCTTCTTTGATTAAGGGTGGGATTAATATTTGACTATGAGTATGACAGTAAATATTTAGAAAAAATGCCATGCTTCCCATTTTTTGACAAAACATCGATTCATAAAATTCCTTAGAAAACAAGAATAGAAATCTAAGTTAATTATATCTTTGTCTAATTGATGGATGATAGATAGAAAGGACCTTTGTGTTTTTGTGATTGTGTGTTCACGTATATACACTCATGCGTTCCATATCTCAGATACTGGAGGATCATATTGAAGAAAGTGTGCTGTGTGATCTTGATCTTCTGTGACTGCTCTTCATGGAACATCTTTGGAAGGAACTTAACTTCTGTGTGTGTCTCATCCTGGAAGGAGATTTAGGCTGCCCCAACTCTGGTGCCAGTGCTTTCAGGGTTAGTAGTCCCTATGTTAAAAACTGTTTTATTAGTAAGTATCTTTGTAAAGAGTAAAGTTTTCATCATGAAATTTAAATATAGGTATAAGAGTATATTAACCTTCACCTCTAAATTCAACTTCTGGGAAAACATGACACTTCTCTTTTGGGTATTATTCCTTTAATATAATACTTTATTAATTCTTTGATTATTTCAGATTGTGTGATTTTACATTAATCCCCTCATCTACCAACTCCTCTATCAACCCTTTCCACTGTTCCTTCACTGCAAACCCAACTTGTAGTTTCCTCCCTCTGTCTACCAAGTTCAGATTGTAGTGCTCAAGGAGTCTTAGCAGTGTGACCTATCCTAGAGCGTTGTCAACCTACATGGAGTAAGCTCATCAAAGAAAACCAACTGTTTCCCAGTAGCTGTCAAATGCAAATAGCTACCTTCATTTCTCTGTGCTGAGTTCTTTGTCTGGCTTGAGCTTGCATAGATTTTGTCCATGCTGCCCCCCAGTTTCTGTGGTTCATATGTAAAACTGTAATATGTGTTTGGGAAACACTGTTTCCTTGATGTTACTCACAACCTCTGGTTCTTACAATCTTCCCACTCAATCTAACAATGTAGAAAATACTAAGGATGCCTATTCTCTGTACATTGACCTTTTGAGTAACTTGGTGTTAATTACCATATTGCAAGCAAAAGTTCTTTGATGAGGAACAAGTGATACACTGATCTATGGGTATAGCAATAGGCCGTGTGGAATCATTTCAATGATATGCCCATTTAGCAGAACAATAATATTGCCTTCTCCCCTAGGGCCTGTGACCTACTCAGTCACAGATTCTTGGCTGCATCAACAGTACCAAAAGCAGGTATTGGTTCCTTCTCGTCGAGCAAGTCTCTAGATATAATCAGAAAGTAGTTGGTTGCTCCCATAACATTCCTGACACAATTGCACCAGTGGGCATATGTCATCAGGCCAGTCATTGTAACTCATAGGTTTCACAGATGGGTAAGACTAATGATGATTTTCATCCTCTGGAAGCATGCCTACGAAACTCCAGAGTCATGAGTTAGTTAGTGCAAGGTTTTTAGCTGAGTGTCTGCTTTCTCTCTCCTTATTCTGTGTCTCAAGCATGTAGTGTCTTCAGTGCCAGGCAGAGGGTCAAACAATAGAGTTCTGGAGGGTAACCAAGAGTATTATCAATAGCCTATAATACTTGGTAGTCTGTGGGACCCTGCTGATGAATTGTACAATAGAGATAATTCTTTTCTGGTACTGGGGTTTTTATTTGCTAGCCTAAGGTGACAAGTTACAGTACTTGGGCTCCCATTGTGAGGTAACACTATTAAAACTCTTTTTACATATGTATATGTATACATTTCAGGAAGCTTATATGGCAGTAGGCATCCAAACGGCTTTATCAACTGGTTTTTAGCATTAGCTATCATTCTCTATATTCCCTCCTTTATCCTGACTTCCCATTCGAATTTAACCCTTCCTATTCCATCATTCCCCTTTAACCTTTTATTCCCTTTGTTATGAGGTGTCTAGAACGAGAGTCTCAAGAGTAACTCAGATGATGCTATGTGACACTCCAATCCCAGATGGCCAGATAATTTTCTTACTTTGGTTATCAGAACTCAGACTTTGTTTTTTCTTCTCAGAAGATGCTTTAGATGTGATTGAGGATATGGAGAGAAGTAAGTGACCTGCCGAATAAATTCTATTGACTTTGCCCTGTGGTATGTGCACTAACCTGTGTGAGCCATCCATCAGTGGGGTTTCCTAGTCTCAGGTGCTGAACTGATGATTCTTTCCCTATAGGGACATGGATAACGGCAGTCTCGTCTAAACCCTTCCTTACTGTCAGAAGTATCGACGGTCACAGGAAGCTAACGTGCTTCACTGGTGTTGATTCAGTGCCTCTGTGCTTCTCAGAGCAGGGCTGAGGCTAGTTAAAGGCTTTGTTTCATCTTCTTCATTCTATTCTTCCATCTCTAATTATAAAGTAATATTATTTTTATAGTTGCCTTTATTTTTTTAGTTAAAATTCAATTACATTGATTTTTGGAAGACTTTTTAATCATTTCAACAAGACAAGCAGGCTCTAGCAATGGCACTTTAAACATGTAATGTGCTCTTTACAGCCAGTCTTCTTAGAACAACAAAGGAATGAGAAAAGACAGGGCTCACAAACACATTGACTACATATAGCTTTATTGAGAAACAGTCATCAAATTTCACGATTAAGAGTCTTATGCGATTAAATAAACCTACATGTTGCAAAGTGGCAAACAGTTGAAGTAGACAGTTTTCAGATATGGCAAAGATGAAAGATAGCATCTAAAACCAAGAAAGACAATTTTGGGCAACCAGGTGGAAAATCCCCAGTTTCTCCAGCTGCAACATAAGACTGAAACTGAGAAAGAAAGAAAGAAAGAAAGAAAGAAAGAAAGAAAGAAAGAAAGAATGACCTTTGAGTCACTGCTCTCGTCCCAGTGACTATGTCCAAGGACAGGATATTTCCTGTTTTGGAGAGTCCTGGTTAAGCCAGTTATACCCAGATTTGCATTTTAGTTAGGAAATTGTTGGACCAGCCCACCATCTAGTGGCTCTACGTCCTACTGGGTGGGGCAGCCAGTCCTATAAAAAAGAGTTGGATGAAGAAGTGTAACACCATTGCTACTCAAGCCCCAGACTACGGAGAACCTGGTGAGTCTGATCTCCTGAATTGATCTCTGTCTATGGTCTTCTCATGTAGTTTACTTTAGAGAGAACAGTTGGTGATTTCAAACTGTGATCATGGGTTGAATGTTAGTTACCAATCTAAAATTCAGCAACGTGGCAGAGTGATCCATACTGTGTTAGCTTGTTTCTGCCTTTGTGTATAGGTGGCTGATAATCCATATGGAAAACCAAGACAATAGGGAAGGGTTGCTTTGAAGATGGTGACAGAACAGAGTATTTTTATTTTCTTACATTTTGGTGCCCTTTTCAAAGGCCTATCTCTTGGCAGGCATTAGAGACCTTTTAATTTTCCTAGGTATCCTCTGATGTGAAACCCATGTTCTGTCTTGAATTTTACAGGTGCTAATGGTGATAAGGATTGGTTTTGAGATTACTTAGGGTTTCAGAAATTGAATATGTTGTTTTGGCAAGAAATACTATATTCTTTAAAACAGATGTTTTTGGGTATGGGGAATGCAACCAAAGAAGGATCTGCAAAGTTAAATGAAACAAAACACTAAATTGGAAGGGAAAATCTAGGAAGTCCTAAAAGACTTAGTTGGGAGTACTGTTTGTATGCGAGAGAATTACTGTCCAAAATCCTATAGACCAGTTTTCTTTATGAAAATCACCTCTTGTGAGAATTGCTATGCAATGTCTTTCAGATCCTGAGCCTTCAGCACGATGTCTTACCAACAGCAGCAGTGCAAGCAGCCCTGCCAGCCTCCTCCCATGTGCCCACCTCCAAAGTGTCCAGAGCCTTGTCCTCCTCCAAAGTGCCCTGAGCCATGCCCTCCTCCAAAGTGCCCTGAGCCTTGCCCTCCCCCACAGTGCCCTGAGCCTTGCCCTCCTCCACAGTGCCCTGAGCCTTGCCCTCCTCCAAAGTGCCCTGAGCCTTGTCCTTCTCCACAGTGCCCAGAGCCATGCCCCCCTCAGCCATGCCAGCAGAAATGTCCTCCTGTGCAACCTCCTTCACCCTGCCAGCAGAA
Organism: Chionomys nivalis; assembly: GCF_950005125.1. Taxonomy (NCBI): domain Eukaryota; kingdom Metazoa; phylum Chordata; class Mammalia; order Rodentia; family Cricetidae; genus Chionomys; species Chionomys nivalis. The sequence continues at coordinate 6,827,997 of NC_080103.1, forward strand.
GTGCCCACAGAAGAACTTGTGAGTGCTTCAGCAGTCACCAGGACCAAGATAGGAGAAGGGACTCCATCTCACCTAGTTCCATAGCAACTCATCTACCGTTCCTTCAAAACCTGTCATGGATTTTGAAGAATCTTTTCCACTCTTCACCCCTGATATGCCAAAGATGACTGCTGATAGGGAAGATATTTCCATGAGACTATTCTCCTGCTACCGTCAAGGGACTGCTGAAAATGATCCTTCCTCTGTGGCACAGCATCCCAGATACACAGAGGGAAGAACAGCAGGTGTTACCCCAGTGCCCTCTGAGGAACCTTTCCAGTCTGCCTGTCACCTGGGCAGAGGCTTTTACAGCTTAGATAATTGTCACTGTTGTTACTCAATAAAGCACAATTTTGGTGATGGTATAGAGATGTTTCTTTGAAAACTTTCCTTATGGGTAGTATGATTTTTCCTCTTATTCTGTATTATTTACTTTTATTTTTCCTGCACATAAATAACTCACAAGAAGTGACTTAAGGAACTTATTTTGGCTTACAGATTGAAAAGGTACAGTCATGGCGTTGAAGGCATGGTGGCAGGTATATGGTTACATTGCATGTACACACAAAAAGTGGAGAGCAGACAAAGAGTGGTCCATGCTGCAAGATCTCAAACCTCACCCTCAGTTACCAGCAAAGTTCCACCTTCTTTAAGCTCCACAACTTTCTAAACAGTTCTAACCTCCCGATTCAAGCACATGGGATTATGGAGGGCATTTATAGTCAAACTGCAAGGAATGATAGGCAAAACCCTAATGATCAGTTTTCTCTGAATTTGAGGCCGTAGTAAACATTATTTTTAAAATATTTCAAACTCTTCTTATTGTCTTCAAGTATTATTTAGTTCTTTTGAGGAACAAATTATTTAAGTAGTGAGGAATTCAGTTCCTCTTCCCCAGTTCAGAAGACTAACATGCACACCATAAACTTGTTCTGGGCACAGAGTTGTCAGTTCTTTCATTCGGTTACCATAATGCCTGAGACTGAATTAGCTCTTAGTAAATAGCTATCAGCAGCCCTGGCCCATTGTTACTTACATGTATAAGTTATTCAAATGTAACTTATTTGTAACTGGTACAGAAAATACGATTTAAATGTACTATTCTGAACATTTTATTTCCTAGTCAAACTCATTTTTTTATTCAATATTTCAGGAAAATGAAGTTTTGGGGAATTGGTAGAGTGCCAGTGCATACTCCTAACAGTCCTTAAAATGTAGGGATTACATAATAAAAGAAAGGAAGGGGACCACGTGGAAGATTTTCTGTCTCCGCTATACACATGCCACCTTCCTTCTCTAACAATCCACATCCTATTACCATTATTTGCCCAAGTCTTCTGACTCCATATTTGAAACATTTTGGTGTTTTTAATGTTAATAAGATTTGCAGTCACTGCTGCCACGCAGATCAGTTACCAAGTGCCCAGCCTCCTAACCAAGTTAGTTCTTACATATTGTGGTCCTGTGTGTCCACGTGGGATTGTAAGTGGATGAGTCTTCTATTAAGTTTAAACTACAATAACCACAATATTGCTAAGGTTGTTATATTAGAAGTGCCTGAAGATAGGCCTGAATCATTCGAGGTCCGCACAGTGTGAGCCCAGCCTAAGGAAGCTGAGTTACCTCTCTAATAGGTGTTGCAAAGGATAGGGTGATGAAAGTGTTCTTGGGAAGTTGATCAGCATGTTATAAAGTTGATAATGTAGGTTGTTTTTCGGTTCTGAATATTAGGAATAATGCTGCTATGAACACAGTTGAACACACGTCCTTGGGGTATGATTGAGCATCCTTTGGGTATATGCCCAAGAGTGGTATTGCTGGGTCTTAAGGTAGATTGATTTCAAATTTTTTGAGAAATTGCCATACTGACTTCCAAAGTTGTTGTACAAGTTTGCATTCCCACCAGCAATGGAGAAGTGTTCTCCTTACTCCGCATCCTCTCTAGCATAAGTTGTCATGATCTTAGTCGTTATGACAGGTGTAAAATTGTATCTCAGAGTCATTGGTCTATTTGGTATTTTAATGTCTAATTTCTTGAGTTCTTTATATATTTTGGAGATCAGTTCTCTGTCAAATGTTGGATTGGTGAGGATTCCCATTCTGTAGGCTCTTGTTTTGTCTTGTTGACCGTGTCCTTTGCCTTACAGAATCTTTTCAGTTTCAGAAGATCCTATTTGTTAATTGTTGTTCTCGCTCTCTGTGCTACTGGTGTTATATTTAGGAAGTGGATCCTTGTGAGAATCATTAAAGGCTACTTTTTACTTTCTTTTTCATCAGCTTTAGTGTAACTGGATTTATATTGAAGTCTTTGATCCATTTGGACCTGAGTTTTGTGCATGGTGGTAGATATGAATCTATTCACATTCTTCTACTTGATGACATCCAGTTATGCCAACACCACTTGTGAATTTTGAATTTCCTGCTAAAAATATAGACAGGTGTGCCTATTCCCAGGTTTCATAGTCCAGGATTATCAGGTTCCAGATGTATCCTCACCGGTACAACCAGGGCACTTCTCTGTCCCATTCTTTCTGACAGTTAATGACCCTTCCCACTGCTAGCTCCATTCATAGGGACAATATTAATATATTTTTTTCTCCTAGCCACCTGCCTTCTCATCTCCCTCAAGAAACAGAGTCCTGAGATCTCCAGGATGGCAGTAAACCTGATGCTTCTCCAACCATACTGAACCATTGCTGAAATAGGCACACCTGTCTGTATTTTTAGCAGGAAATTTAATAACTGAGATAATGAACTACCACTATTTTAAGTCATCAAATGTCTTTGAACAAATCTAAGAGGGATAAATGAGCAGAAATGAGACAACATTTTTAATTACATAGGGAACCCCAAGTCTCTCCATAGTTTTTGGAGAACACCAGACTTAGAAGCAGTGCTTGCCATTAACTACTGAGTACAAGAGGTCCAAAGATTTTCCTTGGGGGGAAGATTTAGTTTCCCTGTTTTGGCAGGATGAGACAATCATCCCCAGTGTAGCATCCAGGAGGCTAATAAGGTAGAAGGCTACTTTCTGCTGTGTGGGTGGCTTTGCCAAACCCAAAAACAAGCCTCCTGGCAGAAGGTCTTTTGTGACCCATGTGTCTTCTTGGAGGAGCTAAAGGATGCTGCAGGAGCTGGCATGTCTGTGTTCGAAGCTCTTTTGTTAAATGCCATACTCTCAGATCTGTAAAGGCACTTGAGGATTGAGTACCATTACCTGTTAGTTATATTTAAATTAGACATATAAGTTAAATTTAGACATGTATTTTACCCAATGAGTTAGAGCTTACCAATGTTAGTAAATGTAAGAAGATTAAAAGGAATATTTTAATAAGTCAAAGAAAACTAACACATGTGAGTACTCTTATTCAAGATGGAGCTGAGGTAAAAATGGAGGCTACCCATGAGTTTGTATTTTTCCAGAGATGTTTTAATTTGGAGTTATAAGTTTTACAGATCTTAAAACACACACACAAATACACACAGAGAAATAAGACAAGCATATTTTGGAAACAAACATATATACACACATAGACATAAAAGCATAGTGTGACCACATTATTTATTTATTTATTTTTATTCCTTCCCCATCCTCCCGCCCCTCTCCCCCTCCCCCCCACTCCTCTTCTCCTCCCTCTCCAGTCCCAGGGGCAGTCAGAGTTCCCTGCCCTGTGGAAAGTCCAAGGTCCTCCCCCCTCCATCCAGATCTAGGAAGGTGAACATCCAAACTGTCTAGGCTCCCACAAAGCCAGAACCTGAAGTAGGATCAAAACCCGTGCCATTGTCCTTGGCCTCTCGTCAGCTCTCATTGTCCGCCGTGTTCAGAGAGTCCGATTTTATCCCGTGCTTTTTCAGTCACAGTCCAACTGGCCTTGGTGAGCTCCCAATAGATCGGCCACACTGTCTCAGTGGGTGGGTGCACCCCTCGTGGTCCTGACTTCGTTGTTCATGTTCTCCCTCCTTCTGCTCCTCATTAGGACCTTGGGAGCTCAGACCGGTGCTCCAGTGTGGGTCTCTGTCTCTATCTCCATCCATTACTAGTTGAAGGTTCTATGGTGATATGCAAGATATTCATCAGTATGGCTATAGGATAGGTTCATTTCAGGTTCCCTATCATCAGGTGCCCAAGGAACTAACTGGGGACATTGCCCTGGGCATCTGGTAGCCACTCCAAGTTCAAGTTTCTTGCCAACCCTTAGGTGGCTCCCTTAACTAAGATATGAGTTTCCCTGCTCCCATATCCAACCTTCCTATATCCCCAATCATCCCGTTTCCCCAAGTTCCCCTCATCCTCTCCTTCACACTTTTCTCTTTCCATCTCCCCTTACCCCCATCCCACCCTACCCCCAAGATTCCAATTTTTGGCCCGGCAATTTTGTCTATTTCCCATAGCCAGGAGGATAACTATATGTTTTTCCTTGGGTTTGCCCTCTTGTTTAGCTTCTTTAGGACCACAAATTATAGACTCAGTGGCCCCCTATCCATGGCTAGAAACCAATTATGAGTGAGTACATCCCATGATCTTCTTTTTGGGTCTGGGTTACCTCACTCAGGATAGTATTTTCTATTTCCATCCATTTGCATGCAAAATACGAGAAGTCATTGTTTTTTACTGCAGAGTAGTACTCTTATGTGTATATATTCCACACTTTCTTCATCCATTCTTCCATTGAAGGACACCTAGGATGCTTCCAGGTTCTCGCTATTACAAATAATGCTGCTATGAACATAGTTGAACAAATGCTTTTGTTATATGATAAGGGATCTCTTGGGTATATTCCCAAGAGTGGTATTGCTGGGTCCAGGGGTAGGTTGATCACAATTTTTCTGAGAAACCGCCACACTGATTTCCAAAGTGGTTGCACAAGTTTGCAGTCCCACCAGCAATGGATGAGGGTACCCCTTTCTCCACAACCTCTCCAGCAAAGACTATCCTTGGTGTTTTTGATTTTAGCCATTCTGACAGGTGTAAGATGATATCTCAAAGTTGTTTTGATTTGAATTTCTCTGATCGCTAAGGAGGTTGAGCATGACCTTAAGTGTTTTTTGGCCATTTGAAATTCTTCTGTTGAGAATTCTCTGTTCAGTTCAGTGCCCCATTTTATAATTGGATTGCTTAGTCTTTTACGGTCTAATTTCTTGAGTTCTTTATATATTTTGGAGATCAGACCTTTGTCTGTTGCGGGATTGGTGAAGATCTTCTCCCAGTCAGTAGGGTGCCTTTTTGTCTTAGTGACAGTGTCCTTTGCTTTACAGAAGCTTCTCAGTTTCAGGAGGTCCCATTTATTCAATGTTTCCCTTAATGTCTGTGCTGCTGGGGTTACACATAGGAAGCGATCTCCTGTGCCCATATGTTGTAGGGTACTTCACATTTTCTCTTCTATCAGGTTCAGTGTGTTCAGATTGATATTGAGGTCTTTGATCCATTTGGACTTGAGTTTTGTGCATGGTGATAGATATGGGTCTATTTTCATTCTTCTACAGGTTGACATCCAGTTGTGCCAGCACCATTTGTTGAAGATGCTTTCTTTCTTCCATTGTATATTTTTAGCTCCTTTATCGAAAATGAGGTGTTCATAGGTTTGTGGGTTAAAATCCGGGTCTTCTATATGATTCCATTGGTCGACTTCTCTGTTTTTATGCCAGTACCACGCTGTTTTCATTACTGTAGCTCTGTAATAGAGTTTGAAGTCAGGGATGGTAATGCCTCCAGAAGTTCCTTTATTGTATAAGATTGTTTTGGCTATCCTGGGTTTTTTGTTTTTCCATATAAAGTTGATTATTGTCCTCTCAAGATCTGTGAAGAATTTTGATGGGACCTTGATGGGGATTGCATTGAATCTATAGATTGCCTTTGGTATAATTGCCATTTTTACTATGTTGATCCTCCCAATCCAAGAGCAAGGGAGATCCTTCCATTTTCTGGTATCCTCTTCAATTTCTTTCTTCAAAGACTTAAAGTTCTTGTCAAATAGATCTTTCACTTCCTTGGTTCGAGTTACCCCAAGATATTTTATGCTGTTTGTGGCTATCGTGAAAGGTGATGATTCTCTTATTTCCCTCTCTGCTTTCATATCCTTTGTGTATAAGAGGGCGACTGATTTTTTGGAGTTGATCTTGTATCCTGCCACATTACTAAAGGCGTTTATCAGCTGTAGGAGTTCTTTGGAGGAGTTTTTGGGGTCGCTTAAGTACACTATCATATCATCTGCAAATAACGCAAGTTTAACTTCTTCCTTTTCAATTCGAATCCCCTTGATCACCTTATGTTGTCTTATTGCTATTGCTAGAACTTCAAGCACTATATTGAAGAGGTATGGAGAGAGTGGACATCCTTGTCGTGTTCCTGATTTTAGTGGGATGGCTTTAAGTTTCTCTCTGTTTAATTTGATGTTAGCCGTTGGCTTGCTGTAAATAGCTTTAATTATATTTAGGTATGACCCTTGTATCCCTAATCTCTCCAAGACTTTTATCATAAAGGGATGTTGAATTTTGTCAAATGCTTTTTCAGCATCTAATGAAACTATCATATGGTTTTTTCTTTCAGTTTATTTATATGATGGATTACATTGATAGATTTGCGTATGTTAAACCAGCCCTGCATCTCTGGGATGAAGCCTACTTGATCATAATGGATAATTTTTCTAATGTGTTCTTGGATTCGGTTTGCCAGTATTTTGTTGAGGATTTTTGCATCGATGTTCATGAGTGAGATTGGCCTGTAATTTTCTTTCTTGGTTGAGTCTTTGTGTGGTTTTGGTATCAGAGTTACTGTAGCTTCATAGAAGGAATTTGGCAATGACTCTTCTGTTTCTATATTGTGAAATACATTTAGGAGTATAGGTATTAGGTCTTCTTGGAAGTTCTGGTAGAATTCCACATTGAAACCATCTGGTCCTGGACTTTTTTTGGAAGGGAGGTTTTCGATAACAGCTTCTAATTCTTCGCAACTCACAGGTCTATTTAGGTTGTTTACCTGGTCCTGGTTTAACTTTGGTATATGGTATTCATCTAAAAAGGTGTCCATTTCTTTAACATTTTCCAGCTTTGTGGCATACAGGCTTTTGTAGTAAGATCTAATGATTCTCTGAATTTCCTCTGTGTCTGTGGTTATGTCCCCCTTTTCATTTCTGATTTTATTAATTTGCAAATTCTCTCTCTGCCGTTTGATTAGTTTGGATCGGGGTTTATCAATCTTGTTGATTTTCTCCAGGAACCAGCTTTTTGTTTCATTGATTCTTTCAATTGTTTTCTGTGTTTCTATTTTGTTGATTTCAGCCCTTAGTTTGATTATTTCCAGTCTTCTACTCCTTCTAGGTGAGTCTGCTTCTTTTTTTTTCTAGAGCTTTCAGGTGGGCTGTTAAGTCTCCAATGTGTGCTTTCTCTGTTTTCTTTAAGTGGGCACTTAGTGCTATGAACTTTCCTCTCAGGACTGCTTTCATAGTGTCCCATAAGTTTGAGTATGTTGTTTCTTTATTTTCATTGAATTCAAGGAAGACTTTAATTTCTTTCTTAATCCAGGTATGGTTCAGTAGTTGACTGTTCAGTTTCCATGAGTTTGTAGGCTTTCTGGGGGTAGCATTGTTGTTGAATTCTAGCTTTAATCCATGGTGATCTGATAAGATACAGGTGGTTACAGATATTTTTTTGTAACTGTGGATGTTTGCTTTGTTACCGAGTATGTGGTCAATTTTCGAGAAGGTTCCATGAGCTGCAGAGAGGAAGGTATATTCTTTCCTATTTGGGTGGAATATTCTATAGATGTCTGATAAGTCCATTTGATTCATTACCTCCATTAATTCTCTTATTTCTCTGTTAGGTTTCTGTCTAATTGACCTGTCCATTGGTGAGAGAGGAGTGTTAAAGTCTCCTACTATTAATGTGTGCGGTTTGATTGCTGCCTTGAGTTTTAGCAATGTTTCTTTTACGTACGTGGGTGCTTTTATATTAGGGGCATAGATATTCAGGATTGAGACTTCATCCTGATGAATTGTTCCTGTTATGAGTAGAAAATGTCCCTCTCCATCTCTTCTGATTGATTTAAGTTTGAAGTCAACTTTGTTAGAAATTAGTATGGCCACACCTGCTTATTTCTTAGGTCCATTTACTTGATAAGCCTTATCCCAACCCTTTACTCTGAGTAGGTGTCTGTCTTTGTGGTTGAGGTGTGTTTCTTGTAAATAGCAGAATGTTGGATCTTGTTTTCATATCCAATCTCTTAGTCTGTGCCTTTTTATAGGTGAGTTGAGTCCATTGACATTAAGTGATATTAATGACCAGTGGTTGTTAACTCCGGTCATTTTTTTAGTAGTAAATTTTGTGTGTTTCCCTTCTTCGAGTTGTGCTGGTGAAAGGCCTCTAATTGTCTGAGATATTGTGGTCAATGTTGGACTCCTTGGTTAGTGATTTTCCTTCTATTACTTTCTGTAAGGCTGGATTTGTGGCTACGTATTGTTTAAATTTGTTTTTATCCTGGAAAATTTTGTTTTCTCCATTTACAGTGAACGAAAGTTTGGCTGGGTATAGTAGTCTGGGATTGCATCCACAGTCTCTTAGTTTCTGCAGTACATCTATCCAGGACCTTCTGGCTTTCATGGTTTCCATAGAGAAGTCAGGTGTAAGTCTGATAGGTTTACCTTTATAAGTAACTTGGCCTTTTTTCTTTGCAGCTCTTAATATTCTTTCTTTGTTCTGTTTGCTTTGTGTTTTGATTATTATATGGCGAGGGGATTTTTTTTTTTTTTTGATTCAGCCTATTCAGTGTTCTGTATGCTTCTTGAACCTTCATAGGTATATCTTTCTTTAGGTTGGGAAAGTTTTCTTCTATAATTTTATTAAATATATTTTCTGGACCGTTGAGCTGTACTTCTTCTCCTTCTTCTACTCCTATTATTCTTACGTTTGGTCTTTTTATTGTGTCCCATATTTCCTGAATGTTTTGTGATGAGAGTTTGTTGGCCTTGCCGTTTTCTTTGATCAGCGTGTTTATTTTCTCTATGGTATCTTCAGAATCTGAGATTCTTTCTTCTATCTCTTGTATTCTGTTGCTTATGCTTGTTTCTGCAGACTCTATTCGTTTACCTAGATTTTCCATGTCCAGCCAGCCTTCTGTTTGTGTTTTCTTCTTTGTCTCCATTTCAGTTTTCAAGACTTGAACTGTTTCAATTATCTGTTTAATTGTTTTTCCTTGGTTTCCTAGGGTATCATTCACTGATTTACTCAATTCTTCAAACTTTCTGTTATACTTCTCATCCATTTCTATAAGGGCATTTTTTACATGCTGTTTAAGGGCATCAATCACTTTCATAAAGTCATTTTTTTCTACTTCTTCATGATTAAGGTGTTCATGTCCTTTTGTTGTGAGGTCGCTGGGTTCTGGTGGTTTCATATTATTTTTCAGATTGTTGGGTGAATTCTTGCATTGGCGCCTGCCCATCTCTTCCTCCGAATGCTCTCCTATGGATCTTCTTTTACAGGATCAGGTCTCCTTGCCTACTGTTGTACCTTCCCAGTGATGGTACTCCCCAGTGATCGTTCTCCTGGTGCTCCAGTGATGTCTCTCCTGGTGACAATATCAGATCTCCTTGCCCAATGATGGCTCTCCTGGTGCCAAGATTAGCTCTCCGTGCCCAATGATGGCTCTCCTGGTGCCGAGATCAGATCTCCGTGCTGGTTGGGTAGTTCGTAAACAAAGCACCTACCTTGCTTGGTGCAGGCAGGCCAGTGAGACAAAGGAACTCCCGCCTGCCTGTTTGCCCTGAGGATTCGCCCCCTGCGCCCAGACAGGCTGAGCTAGGCAGTGTTATGTGCCCAAAGAAGGAAGGGGGCAGAAGGAAGAGGGTTCTGGATGCAAGCTGGATGGGCTAGGACGAGAGAGGCAGTCTGCGGGGAGTAGGGTCTCTGCAGGGAGCCCAGGAGGGATGGGGGTGGGTGAGGAATTTCTGAGTTCCCTGTCCGGGGCTGCTGCCGCGTCACCAACTCACCCCAATGATGGCTCTCCTGGTACCGAGCTCAGATCTCCGTGCTGGTTGGGTAGTTAGTAAACAAAGCGCCTACCTTGCTTGGTGCAGGCAGGCCTGTGAAACAAAGGAACTCCCGCCCGCCTGTTTGCCCTGAGGATTTGCCCCCAGTGCCCAGACAGGCTGAGCTAGGCGGTGTTATGTCTGACCACATTATTTTAACAGACAGATAAATAAATTTTTTTAGAAACCTGTGTCAGCTGACCAACTTAAAAACCCTGGTATAGGTGGCAGAAGGGAAGTACACAGGTGGTCCCATTAAGGATTAGATTAGCAGATGCTGCAAGAGAGAACAGAAATAAAGGATAGAACACCTATGCAGTTTTAGAGTGGAAGGACAGGGAGGTGGGATGATGGGGGGAGGACAGAGTCCCAGCATGAGACAAACAGCAAACAGCCAGAGAAGCAGAGAGGGGAGCAGGGAAGGGGAGTGGAAGCAGAAGCACAGCATCCAGAAACCATGGGTATGAAGCCTTGTTTGTTTTATGTTGGGTGTTAGATACCCCCAATTTAAATGATTTTTGCAAAAGGCAGCCCAAGGGTGTTTGGAGATCAGGCCTCAAATTGCAAGTGTCCGTTTTCACGAGTCTATGCCAAGTATCGGCACTACAATGCGTCTACTGTGATAAGACTCTTGAGTCAAAAAACAGAGTGATGTGAGAATTGCCTGGGCAGATGTCTCCATCCCATGGAATCCCACCTCAGCAAGGACTGTCTCACTGCTTTTGGTCAGGCTGGGGGTCCAGTGTGGACACGGCTTTAACAGACCACCCAACAAACCTAAGGGCCCATGTTTTTGAAAAGGGGGAACTCACCAGACAAAGCCGATCTTAGCCTGGTGGAGAGCATGGGCGAGAAGGGCGTTTTCCAACACGAAACCCTGGGCCAGTGGGAACCCCCCTCCCCCCCGCCATGGGACCTCCAAATGTTAAGTTTTTTTTCCCAGCCCAAACCTTTCTGCTTATGCAATAATTCAAATTAGACCAAATCAGATCAAATTAGAAGAAGCCCAGGTTCAATGGACACTAGCACTCCCGGGTGGACCTCCGGGAAAACACAAAGAGGGGAAAGGTGAACCAGAACCACAATGTGTTTGGTCTCTGGGGGCCAGTTTAAGTAGCCTTTGGGAGTGGTCTTGACCCTCTCTGGGAAGGGATCACTGTTTGCTGGGCTTTCTTGGAGGTGTAGTCTGGACTGTGGCAACTCCCTGGGGAGGTGGCTTGAAATGGAGTTTTCCACCCAACATTCCAAAACGGATGCCAGAGGCTGGGGTGAAGCCCCGCCCAAACAGTCATCGATTACAGGCGAAGGACAGTTAAGGTACCCTCTCCACCTCTGCCTAGATTCTTAGCTGGGGTCATCCTTGTGGATTTCTGGGAATTTTCCTGGTGCCAGGTTTCTCTCTAACCCCATAAAGGCTCTCTCTATCAAGATATCTCTTTCCTTGCTCTCCCTCTCTGCTCTTCCCCCAACTCAATCTTCTTAGTCTCTCAGGTTCTCCTCTCCCACATGTTGCGAATATTTCAGATGTGTGGGTTTATGCAGATGGTGAAATGAAGACTCAGAGACACGTGAGAATGAACTTAGCCTCTGTGGCTGCAGGGGGCTCAGTCGCGGTGAACTGAAGCGCCTTCCCGCATCTTTATTTTTTTCCTATATTAACATTTTAGTTAGTGGATTTCTATATCTTTAAACAAACTGGTGGACGCTTCTGACAATACAATGCCAGGTGCAAATACCTGATTCATGAGGTACCACGGTTTTCTGGGTTTCCTCTAGACCTAGTTTTGCATAGGCTTTGTGTCCATGGGAAACTCTCAGTCAAGATTCACAGAGGAACAAAATGTATCTGTCGCACAAAGAAAGGCGGAGGGAATGTGTGAAAACTCCAGAGGCAGGCCAGGCATAGCCCAGCTGGGTTTCAGGGGCTAGTGGAGGTTTCTTGCTCTCCCTCTGGTGCCAGGTCAGCAGGACATTAAGCCACACCCCCTTCCGCCCTCCACACTCCCCCCACACTCCCACTCTACTCAGGAGATCTTTATTGCCCCTTCCCAGGGGGATCCATGTACTTCTCTCTTAGTGTCCTCCTCATTTCCTGGCTTCGTTGGGGTTGTGGACTGTAGGCTATCTATCCCTTGAAATTTGCAGGCAAATGGATGGAACTATTAAAAAGCATTCTGAATGAGGACGAAAGACCCAGAAAGACAAACACGGTGTGTACTCACTCATTAGTGGATATTAGACTTAAAGGAAAGGAGGTATCTTGATAGAGGGAGTCATTATGGGGTTAGGGAGAAAACTGGTGCTAGGGAAATTTCCAGGAACCCACAAGCCTGACCCCAGCTAAGACTCCTAGCAATAGTGGAGAGGGTGCCTGAACTGGCCTTCCCCAGTAATCAGATAGGTGAATATCCTAAATGTCACCATAGAACTTCCATCCAGTAACTGAAGGAAGCAGATGCAGAGATCCACAGCCAAGCACTGGGCCAAGCTCCTGGAGTCCAGTCGAAGTGAGGGAGGAGGGATTATATGAGCAAGAGGGGTCAAGATCATGATGGAGAAGCCCACAGAGACATCTGAAGGGAGCTAGTTAAAATGTCCTGCAGAGATGAGGAGAGAGCATGAGACACAAACAAACCGATGTGTATAAGTTTATTGAGAAGATCTGTGCAGACGAACTGGGGAAACGGTGAACAGAAGGGGAGGAGGAGAGCATGGGAATGGTGCCTTTAGCTTTTAAAGGTTTCCCAGCACATGCGCATGAGGGGGAAAGGCATGCCCACATCAGATGCTGATGACTGGCAAGGAACGCTACACCCTGTGCCTGCATACGGGGGCTTCTACGTCAGACGCTGGTGATGCTAATGGCGGGTGACTCACGCATGTGCACCTGGGATACATGTACTGGCCTCAGAACCCGGAAGTGGCTAAAGGAATTGCACTAGTGGGAAGTCATGGACTCTAGACTGATTTTTGGGAAGCCTGCATGGGACTGAACTTGGCCCTCTGTATACAGGCAATAGTTGTGCAACTTGGTCTGTTTGAGGGGCCTCTAGCAGTGGGACCAGGATCCATCTCTGTTGCAGGAGCTGGCTTTTTGGACCCCCTTCCATATAGTGGAATGCCTTGCTCAGCCTTGATGCAGGGGGAGGGCCTTGGTCCCGCCTTAACTGAGTGTGCCAGGTTTTGTTGACTCCCATGGGAGGCATTACCCTTAGGAGGAGTGGGTAGGAAGGTTGGGAGAGGTGAAGTCAGAGGAGGGGAGGGAGGGAAACTGTGACTGGTAGACAAAATGAGTAAAAAATTTAAAGTTAAAAAAAAAGTTGGTGCCTTTCTGGAGACCTTTTGTGCAGACATCTAGTAATAAATGTTAACTATTGCTTCTAAATGAGAGTGGAATTTTCTGCTGTATCACGAGGAAAGAAAACATAGGGTTGCATGAGGGGGTAAATCTATAGGAAGATGCTAGAAAACATAGGGTGTGTGTGTGGGGTAAATCTATAGGAAGATGCTATGAAAACATAGGGTGTGTGTGTGAGGGGGTATATTTATAGGAAGATGCTATGAAAGAAATGAAGACTTGTAGCAATTGTGTTTGAGAGACAAACCATTCCTGGGGATTGAATGAATGAAGGTCTGCCTCTTTACCAGGGCTTCCACTTACTCAAAGTGTAGGGCAGATTTTCTTGTGAATGTTCTCAATGGAAGCTTTTTATTTAATTTCCTGAGACATGGGCGGGTCAACCTCCCTTCTGGGCACCTTGTGTGTGCTTACTTCAGAGTCTTATTTCCATCTTACTCCAGTGTGCTTAGATTCAGGCCTTTCTTGAAAGCCTTCCTCAATGAAATGCCCCTTCCTTAGTTCCAGGTGTCACCTCTGCAGTGTCCTTAGCTGGGCCAACACCAACCAAAGCCTCATTCTGCCTGTAAAGATGTCTACTCAGAAGTGAACCAAGGTTCAGCTGCCTCCCGACCAGGAAACGAGAACATCAAGACTTCTGAAACTCAGACTAGAGTTGAGATGTATGTATAAGTCTCTGACACGGTCAACAAATGTGCTGTAGACACTTGTCTGTGACATGCAAAGCTAACTGTGTTACACAGACAGCTGAAGTTTCACTTAGCTTCCTGGAAATGGCTCATGTTTTCTGGTGGGATATAAGTTTTCCTTCTGTTCAGATAAAGCTCTGGCCTGAGCATCTGGTGAACCAGGTTTTGTTTGTTACTCTATGAGAACTGCAGTGTATGTGTGTGTGTGTGTGTGTGTGTGAGAGAGAGAGAGAGAGAGACAGAGACAGAGACAGAGAGAGAAAGGGGGAGAGAGAGACTGTGTGTATGAATGTGAGCATATGTGAGCATATGCATGTGTGTGTTAGTCTGTATGTGAGTGTGCTTGTATGTATGAATGTGAGCATATGTGTGCATGTATATGTGAGTATATGAGCATATGTGTGCATGATCTGTATATATGTGTGCATGTATATGTGAGTATGGGAGTGTGTGAGAGCGTGTGTGTGTGTGTGTTTTGGATGGTGGGGTGGAATGCAAAACACATCCCTCTAAGAGATTCCCTGACACAGAAAGAAGAGGACTTGCTGAGATAAGTCTTAGAATTTGTTGGGGGGAATTTGAATTGTGGGTATACAGAAGAAACGAATGAGAAGGGACAGATTCATATCTGCTAGAAGATTCCTTGAAGGGAACAGAAGCAGTTGGATATGTTGGTCTATTTTGGGGACAGAGCACTTGGTTTAGATACGTCAGATTTAGCTTGGTCAGGTACTAATTAAACTCTAGAATGACTCGCGGAGTTGTAAGAGGAGAAGCCTCCTCTAGTACCACTTGTCCAAAGCAAAAGCCTCTGATGACATTACGTAACATTCCTCTGGCACCCTAGGCATCCTCAGTGGGAAGAGCATCCACCTGCCAGGGCTAGGACCCAGTCTTAGTGCCAGGGTCAAGTGCCAACTTAAGGAAGCCCTTGTATGCCCTCCTGTGTCTGTGAGTAGCTTTTGCTTTATGAGGAAAAGGAAGAAGTCACTGAGACAGACAACAATTTATAGTCAGGAGTGGGAGGAGCTTTAATGGGGAAATAACAGAATTGAATCACTTGCATCTTGGTCCCTCTTCAGAAGAATTTTGAATAGACAAACTAGTGCAGGAACCAAGTCCTCATTTGAATTCAGAGACTCAGAGGCCTCATATATGTAGACAAAAAAAACCTTCGTAGTACTTTATTTTCAGGTATAAATGAGAGACGGGACTGTGATGCAAGGGTGGGGCTCAGCATCCCTCCTGTGGTTAGCTCCCCGGGGCACAGTTTTGGACTACATTACTTTTACTTTGTCTTCTGTTGGGTTAGTTCTGGAGTGACAGTTGAGGGGCAGGGCTCAGGAGCCTTGGGGTGGCAGGGCTCAGGGGCCTTGGGGTGGCAGGGCTCAGGGGCCTTGGGATGGCAGGGCTCAGGGGCCTTGGGGTGGCAGGGCTCAGGAGCCTTGGGGTGGCTGGGTTCAGGAGCCTTGGGGTGGCAGGGCTCAGGGGCCTTGGGGTGGCAGGGCTCAGGAGCCTTGGGGTGGTTGGGTTCAGGAGCCTTGGGGTGGCAGGGCTCAGGGGCCTTGGGGTGGCAGGGCTCAGGAGCCTTGGGGTGGCTGGTCTCCGGAACCTTGGTGTCACATGGCTTCTTGATTTGAGAGACACATGGCTCCTGAGGTGGTGGCTGGCAAGGCTGTTTCACTTGCTGCTCGTGCAGCTGAGGTGGTTCTTCACAGGGCTGCTTCTGCTGGTGTGAACTCATGCTTCCAAGATGGCCGGGCCTAGAAACAGAATAGATGATTTACAGAGGGAATGGCTTCACGAGAAACTATTGGCAATGCCACTTCAAATGCATGAAGAAGTAGAGCTTCTCCTTTCTCTCTCTACCACAGAGGGGTCTTTGCCATGAGGGTCCTTAACGGTGATACGTTTGGTTCTAAACTAGCTGGTTTTTCCAATTCTCCCCTCTTCCTCCCTATCATAAGGCACAGCTGGCAACATAGCAGAGGGCTTTAGCAAGAATATGAGACCGATGCCATTGGCCCCTGTGGAAATGTGATGGCATGTGGAAAATAAGAATATTAAAATGCTCACAGCCCACTGCTCATCTGAAATAAGTAAGACGTTTGTCACCTGTAGGACACCTGTGGTCCTCCAGGCCACCTCGCCAGCACATGTGGCTCACACATGTCTTCTGTCTCAGGTGCTTCACTCCCACCTGCTTGCTCAGACTGGCCCAACTGCCACAGATCACCTGCTATGCCAATTTTAGGCAGCTTTCCTAGAGCAAGAACTTAGGAAATTTTTCTTGCCTTCCCATCTTGCCGTAGCTCCTGCCCTGTCTCCTGGCACTGACCCCCACACAGTACTGCCTTTAGTTCCTATTCTTCTAACTGAGATGCAGTTTTATAGAGAAAATTCTCCCTTCTCTGAATTACCCTTTACAGTCCAAAACACCAGATACAGCAAACTCTAACAAACACTTTTATTGAAAGAATAAAATTCTCAGCATTAAACTTGCAGATAAAGAAATGATGTCACTAGAAGTGTGATAGGCTTGGGCTTGTGGTCTTACACAGACACAGACACAGCAAGGATTGGTGGCACACACCAATTACATCTAAAGTTCCTTCAATCGTGACTACTTTTAAGTGAAAGTTTTTACGGTTTACAATTCAGGTGATTCGTCTGCCTTATATCTACAACTAAATTTCAGTAAGAGGAGAAAAAAGACACCCTAAATGCAAACGAGGCACCAGTAAAAAGTTACATAAATGCAGAAAGTAAATGGTGAAGTTATCCATGTAGAGAAGCTTACCTGGTCTGCAGGATGATCACTGGGATCTGGTGTGGCATCCTCTTCACGCTGGCTTTTTATAGAAGGAACAAGCCCTGCCTTGAGGGACTGGGAGTCTTTGGGACTACCGCATCTTCATTACTTACCCGTCAGACATGATTCATCCTAGGTGCTTCACCCACTTATTGGTTTAGCTTAAGTAATGAAACTAATAATGTGACCTTTTTCACATACTGACAGTCGTACAGTCTGAGCATAAACCCTGAAGAATACCCCCCAACACACTCTTCAAATATGATGTTTTCAGGCAGGATGCTATGGGCGGAAAGAGCAATAAGGAAAGTCTAGGAAATCAGGTAACAGAAATCTACTATGATTTATGGATGTCATAAGTAGGGCCTCAGTTTAGATGGGTGGATTGGTGTGATCAGGATGCCCAGTTTAGATAGGTGGATTGGTGTGATCAGGATGCCCGGTTTATATGGATACATTGGTGTGATCTGGATGCCTCGGTTTAGATGGGTGCATTGGTGTGATCAGGATGTCTCAGTTTAGATGGGTGCATTGGTGTGATCAGGCTCTATAGTGGGCAAGGGGTAGCTAGGAGGTGTTTCAGGTTCTTCTGGGAGGCAATGGGCATAATGTCATTACTTTCTTCTACTTGGAACAATTTAGGCCGTAGTTCTACTTATCCGCTACTTAGTGGAAAAAAAGCCAAACAAATAAGAAAACAGACAAAATCTTTAAAGTGATTTTCTCTCTCTCTCTCTCTCTCTCTCTCTCTCTCTCTCTCTCTCTTTTTCTGTCCTCACTCTCTCCCTCCCTCTCCCCCCATCTCTTTCTTTCATTCTTCCTGTTTTTAATCTTGAGAACTCCCTTTCCAAGAAAAGATACAAAAATAAGAGGTGCATGGCTGGGAATCTCTATTAGAGAAGGGAAACTCTGAACTGTGTAAAGTGAGAGGCCCATTGAGCTTCAGGTCCAAAATGACTTGATTCTTCTATTGCAGCCACTTTTTCTATCTAGTGTGGCAAAGACTTAGGCAGATGGTTACAGGGGAGATGGGAACTGAGGAGAGAACAGTACATTGGTGGGGAATGGCAAGGTGGGTTTCCACGGTAGTGGGTATTTGAAGAGCATAGTCACAAACTCTAGGAAGGGCATGCACAGGGAATGCGACAGAGCTCAGCGGAGCCTGGTGAGCAGAGAATCTTTTCTCAAGCTCAGCCAAGTCTTACATGATGGAGAGACTGTGTAAACAGGTTTCTCCTTCAGGAGAAGCTTCTCTCCTAAGCTAGGACAACACTTATCTAACCTGTGAAGATGGTTTCAGCTCACACAGTGTTCACCATTGTGATGTAGGCTGCTTCACCTCGCTTACTCTTTCCTTACCAGAAGTCGTCATTCTCTAGAAAGCTGTTCTTTTTACACCATTATTCAAAGATAATAATCCTTTCTTATGAAGCAAACCCCAAATAAACAAAACAGTTGAATTGATATAAAATATGAGGAAAACAGACTAAAATCTTGAATTTTTCTGGTTTACCATGGAGTTCAATGTAAACAAACAATATTTTCTAAGAGAAAAGCTCTTTGGGGCAAACAATCATATTTAGTTGACTCGTCCTTGAAATCAATATGAAGAGACTCTTTCTCAGATAGAAGCTGCCTGTTCTCTGTTTATTTTAATCCCATATGCGTAACTTTCTCCATGAAAATGCCAAAATAGAATAGTGAAGAATGAAGTCAGAATATGGCACATAGTTTCCATGTCATTTCTTGACTGCATTAAAGAAAATTCCAATTTCTTCAATGTTCATCTATTGTCATATTCAAAACACATTTAAACTGCTCTCAACCCTCAAGATCTCAGACTCGGTGCTGTGGGAGATTGCAACACCCAATGGTGACACATGGCCTCTCCCGAGACCAAGCAGGCCATTGCAGGCCATGTGACAAGCTTGTGAAAGAGTGACTTACAGAGAGTCAGGTAATGACATGTCCTGGAACCTCCCTGCTGGGGTGTGTACCCAGCGTTAGTGAGGCTTCTTGCAGTTAGCGGGCTGTGGGAGATGATGGAAACTTTTTAGGTTTCTTTAGCCCTATTAAAAAAACTGGCTCTCCCAGTTTATTCATTCAAAGAAGTTTTGAGTATCTATAGGCCATCAGGTAGTATTCTTGGCAGTTGGTTGTATCAATGAAAACCAACAAAGATATTGAATCATTTGGACTACACACACTAGTGGAGAAGGCAGAAATCCATTATAAATAATTTAAAAATTGACAGACAAGAATAACTTTATATTTAGTGCTATAGAAAAAAAAAGAAAACCAATGTAAGCAATTAGGAACAGCCAGGAGATAATGGTATTTGTAAATATTCTTCCAGGAGGTGATTTTGGACAGGCCCACAAGAACTGAAGTCATTGGAATATCTGAGGGCAGAATGTTCAAATTAAATATTATCTGAAGCAAATCCTTCAAGCAGGGATCCAAAGCAAATGCTAGAGGGGCCTGGCATACTCCAGTGGCCCAGGGGCTGAGACAGAGGCCACAGTCACACCTGTCAGCCTGCCAGGCATTCTCAGAACAAAATGACTCACCTTCCCACAGCTCTTTATGTGTCTGTTTAAACAATCTTTTGCAGAGTGTGCTAAAGAATGTCTCTTCAGTGCCTTCAATGCCTTGTTCCTGGAATTTTTGTTTTTGTTTTTGAGAGTTTCTACACTATAATGGAAGAGTTACATATATGAGGGATTAAACTCACATCTAAAATCATTTTAATACAGTGAGTTTACCTATTGAGGATTTTTTCATCAAACTTTTAAGTTTAACTATTCATGTGATAATAGGACCAGTGAGTGAGTTGTTAAATACAGAAATGACCTGGACTAGCAGTTTCTCCTTCAGTGACAGGGTCCTGAGAGAGAAGACGAGGAGATGAGGGGCTAGGAAAGTTTGGGATTAGGTTCTGCACAAGCCATGTCTTCTGACAAGGTAGCTTACTAAGAAGAGAATCTCACACACTATTTTCAGGGCAGAAATGGGACACTGCTAGCAGGAACTATCATACAATGGGATGAAGTCAGAATGAAGAAAATCAGGAAACGTTGCCTAAGGAACACAGGGTATCTCAAGGATACTATAGATGGAGCACATAGGGGCTCTGGGATTAGCAACCTTAGCTCAGCATGGTGGAAAAATTGGTTTTCAGTATCCAAAGCCATGGCACTCTCAAGGCTCTGGCCCCAGGCCATTACTGGTTGTGCCAAGCCTATTCCGAGTTTTAGAAGAGGAATTGTGTTCCTTCTCCACACATGGGGCCTCAGGGAAAACCTTGAATCAGTCCAGTCCTCAGCATAGAATTATGAATTTTTAAAAAACCATCTTTTTTAAGAAAATTATGTTATATATTGTACGACAAGTATATGCAAGTGTGATGAAAATAGGGATATTGGTATGATGGCAACTGAATAATTGGAAATTGACCAAATATACCATTTATTGGTCATCACCTGACACCTCTTTTGTTTTCCTGGCTACTTAGGTTCAATAAAAGCTTCCATGGTTTGTAATTTAATATAATTTATTATTCTTAATTAGAACAAAAAGACAAATGAAAACGATCAAGAAGATTTATATTGTGAAAAATGGCAATATGTCTGCAGGATAGACTGGATAGTAGGGGCACATCTGTTATGGGGGAAACTAACCATGTTTTAGTTGGCTTTCAGACCCACTCTATGAGATGGAACCCATACTGAAACTGCTGAAATGACCAGAAACCTGGACTACATATGTCGTGGCTCTAGGGGAAAACCTAACACTATTATTCTGTTAAATGAAAGTGGGCATGGCAATAAAAACTCCTAATGACATACTGTTGTGTAGATGACCGTAGATCGATGCATTACTCAGTCCTCATCAGGGAAGCTTCTTCTTGCAATAGCTAATAATTAATATGAAGACTCACAATGTGTGGAGAGTGAGAGACTTTGGAGCGCTCAGTCCTAAATGGGATGTCTTCGTCAATCCCCTCTCCTCAAGGCTCAGGGATCTATGTGGAAGAGGAGGCAGGAAGATTTTAAGGGCTAGAGGTGTTGGCTGACTCTAAGGAAGCAGTGCTTTCCAGACACACCAGAACTGATGTACGTATGAACTCACAGAGACTATGGCAGCACGCATGAGACCTGCACAGTTTCAAACCTGATATAATTCCTGTCACTGAGGAGGAGCAGTGGACACAAATTCCCATCCCTAAACAAGGAGCTATTTGCAACTGATACCTGCTAGACAAGGGAAAATCAGTCTTCTTCAGTGGCATACCTTGGGTATATCAACCACCCTCCCCAGCAGTCCCCATAAGTTTCCAGTACCACTGGGTATATCAACCACCCTCCACGGCAGTTCC
Organism: Chionomys nivalis; assembly: GCF_950005125.1. Taxonomy (NCBI): domain Eukaryota; kingdom Metazoa; phylum Chordata; class Mammalia; order Rodentia; family Cricetidae; genus Chionomys; species Chionomys nivalis. The sequence goes on from NC_080103.1 coordinate 6,849,295, forward strand.
CATAAGTTTTCAGTACCACTGGGTATATCAACCACCCTGCCTGGCAGTCCCCATCAGTTTTCTTTAGTGGAGTACCACTGGGTATACCCTCCATGGCAGTACCCATGCACAGAAGTAGTTGGTCAACACAAAAAGGTTTCTTTTTGTTTGCTTGTGACCTTTATGTTTCATCTGGCTTTGTTTTGATACTTTTTTCTTTATCTTATCAGCATATTTGTTTTACTTTATTTCTTTTTTGAGGGAACACAGAATATGAAATTGAGTAAGAAAAATCTTGCAGGAGTTAGGAGGGAAAATAATATGTTAAAATATGAAAAAATTAGACAAAAGAAAACTGCAACCTATCCTGGAACTTACCATAATTCTTTTCTGTTATATTGCAGCAGCAATGCAATAAACCCGTCTCCTGCCCTTGGTACTGAGGACTTTAAAATTACAAAGTGGTAATATTTTCTTTATGTTTATTGAAATCAATAGTTTCCTGTATTATACCATCTCCACTTTTACTTTTGCTCCATTTTCCTCTGACATCTCTCAAAATGTCTGCTGTGTAAAATCCTTCATAATTTTCACTTGACTGCTACTCTTTGCTGTGCAGAGCGTTTTAGTTTCAAACCGTCCCATTTGTTAAATGTTGTTCTTAATTCCTGAGAAGGAAGCCCTTTCTGGTTGCCATAAGTTGAAGTATATTCCCTACTTGAATCAGTGTATTGGGTTTCATGTGAGGTCCTTGATCAATTTTGGTTTGAGCATTATGTAAACTGAAAGATGAAGTTTTCATCTAGTTTCATTTTGGAGTGCAAACCGGTGAAGCTACTGTAGAAATCAGTATGGTGGATTATCAAAAAGATAGAAATACACCTACCACATGACACAATCTTTTATCGTCTGAAAATCTTCCTGCCTAGGGGTGATACCACCAGCTGTGGGCTAGGACATTCCCACATCAATCAGCAATCAAAAAAATGCCTTCACAGACAAGGTCACAGATCAATCTGATGAGACAATTTCTCTACTGATATTCCCTGTCCATGTATGTCTGGATTTGTGCCGAGTTTACTCAAACTAGCCAGCATAGCCTAGATCTCCATCAACTGATGCACAGATGATGGCAGTGTGGTATAAACACAGAGGGGTTTTATTTGACTGTAGAGAAAAAAAATGAAATATTGGGGCTTATACAGGAGAGTGGATGGAGCCAGAAATACTCAGAATGAACTTTAAACTTTTAGATTTCTATCTTTCAGTTGGGTACCTACAGAAGCTAAACAACTAATAGGATACATAGAAAAGTTCAAAGAAGGAAAAGAGAGAATGAGGGTGGTATAAAGGGGAGGAAAGATAACAAAGGAACAGGCAAGGATAAATGGGGTAGGGGTGTCAGGGAAGGGTAGAAATAATAGGGAAGGATAGCAAACATTAAAGACCCTTGGGAAAGGCATATTGAAATTGAAGCTTCCTAAAACACATGCATGCATACATACATACACATATATACATATATTAAAGTTTAAGTCTCTATAATGGGGGACAATGCTTCTCTCATATACAATAAACTATTAAATAAAAATCTCAGAGCTACCTATGGGTTATTTTATTTGTTGTGGATGAGTTTGGTACCATAAGCCCCCTCCCACTTCAATTGATAAGATTTTACCATTTGTGATGGCTATTCTTGGTATACCTTGAGGGAACTTTTTAAAATTAAATCATTTTAAGTAGGAAGACCTAGTTTAATATGGATTCTTTGGGATGGGAAGATCCACCTTTAATCTGGGACATACCTTTTATTGACAGCCTATATAAAGTACATGGAAGAAGGAAGCTTGCTCTCTTGCTCTTACTGGCAAATCCATTCCTTCACTGGCAATAGAGCCTACTTCTTTGGAATGTACTGAACCAGCTGAGACATTCGGCCTCACGGACAGAACAACTACTGGATTCTTGGACTTTCCAATGGTAGACAGCCTTTGTTGGACTAGCTGAACCACAGCCTGTGAGCCTGAAAGGGATTCTAATAAATCCCATATATATTGGATGTATATGTTCCCCACATGTATGAATGGTGAAGCAAATGTTTTCATATCAAAGAATGCCATCATTCCCAATAGGAGAGTGGACCTCAGTGTTACAGCTCACAGTGAAGAACTAATGCCCTAAAAGCTTCAGGTACACTAAGTAACTCAGCACAAGAACTGACCTGACTGATAACACCTCCAGCCTGCTGGGATCCAGAACACTCCTGATAAAAAGATTGACACTCATGTTGTTATTGTCTCTTTGCATTTTGTTTGAGATTTTCACTCCTTGGTTTTGCTCTTTCTATTTCCATGTTATGTTCCGACATTCTGTGATTGATTCTCTTTGTTATTCGAACCTTTTAGGGTGTTTTTAAAAATATATTTCTCTTACATATTTTTAAGGAGAACAGTGCCTTATTACTGCCAGGTAAAAATCCTGCTCAGCACCACTCAGCAGGTGGGTGGGACTCTGTGTGACGCTGAGTGGCAGTGGAGTTACATCCTGTTGCTCTCTACAGACATAGTGTTCCCGGGAGGGCATGGTGAAAGCTATAGTTTCCGTCAGGCCCCCTCTGCCACCACCACAGTAGGACTGAAATTGTGTCAGTTCTCTGTGCAGAGATGGAGTCCAGTTCCCCTTGACCTCATTGATACAGGAGGCGAGAGCTTCATTGGCATCAATTGGGTCTGAGAGCCAAGGCCTCTTTTAGTCTTTGGTAGGTGTGAGTGTGAACAAGCTAGGTGGACATCAATACCAACATACTGCTCGCAATACTGGTTACACAAAACCGTTAATATTGGAGTAACCTGGTAGTATCTCTTTTACATCTGTGTGAGACTGTAATCATCTCAGTAAAAATTTAATTAAAATTCAGAAAGAGTAGAGGAAAAATTGATTCCATAGTGAGAACTCTAAAGGGAAGATTCTATATATTCATAAAAAGTCTTTCTACAACATTGTCCTATCTTATACACTTTGTATATATAAAACCAACCTTATTCATTTCTATATGTAACCGTGCTAATGACTTTTGACTTACTATTTCTGTTGACATGGTTTTTTCTGATTATTTTTATTTTGTCATTCCCATTAATGAAAAAGATATTATATTAAAATATTATTCTGAACAATGTTTTCTTTGAGATCTCTCTATGCTATATATATATGTATGTGTGTATATAGATGTGTGTGTATCTGTATATATACGTACTCCATGTATATAATTGACATCATAGTTTTGTTCATATCAAATAATAATGAATAATCTTGTTTATGAAAACATATAATGGAAACATAATAGATGCATTTGATGTAGATGTGAGTACAGGTGAGTGGACATTTCCTCATTTGGCTCCTTTTGGAACTGAGATGGTGCCATCACATCCATTCAGTGCTGGCAGAGGTCTACAAGGTTTAATGTTTGCCCTACTGAGTTTCAGCCTTTTTTGATCTGATTTTCCCTTTTGTTCTGTTCTTGCATGTGCCTAACTTGGTTTTATTTATAGAGGTTCCAAGTTAAGAGATTGCCTTGAGTTTTAAAAGAAATTGTTTACGTTTTATTTTTGAACAGTGTTATGATAGTTAAGACTGTGTCTTAGGGTTTCTATTCTGTGATGAAACACCAAAGCCAAAGCAACTGGTGTAGGAGGATCTTCTTTGTATGTATTGCTTTCATTGGTTAAATAAAGAGACTGCCTTGGCCTTTTGATAGGGCAGCAGCTTAGATAGGCAGAGTAGACAGAACAGAATGCTGGGAGAAAGAGGACAGAGGCAGAGAGCGGCCACCATGAAGCTGCCAGGTCAGACATGCTGAATCTTTTCCCGGTAAGCCATGACTTTGTGGTTCCACACAGATTATTAGAAATGGGTTGAATCAAGATGTAAGAATTAGCCAAGAAGAGGCTAGAGCTAATGAGCTAGGTAGCAATTTAATTAATACAATTTCCGTGTGGTTATTTCAGGTGTAAGCTAGCCGAGCAGGATGGAACGAAAGGCCCGTTCTCCTCTTGGGTGGCAAGAAGCAGCCCGCCGCTCCTCCTTACAACAAACTTATACTTCCAGATAATTTTTTATCATTGAATGAAGTCAGAACAGAAACTCAAACAGGGCAGGAACCCGGAGGCAGGAGCTGATGCAGAGTCCATGGAGGGGTACTAGTTACTGACTTGTTCTTCATGACTTACTCAGCCTGCAAATGGCTTGTAGCTGGATCTTATGAAGGCATTTTCTCAACTGAGGTTCCTTCCTCACTGATGAGTTAGCTGTGTCAAGTTAACATAAAACTAGATAGTACAGACTGTATAAAAATTTGAAGTTATATCAAATGCATTTCTCATTACAGGATGGTCATGGTCCTGTGGGAGCAGAGGTAGAATGAAAAATATCTCTCACAGTCTTGAGTGTTTAAACACTAGGTCCCCATCTAGCAGCACTACTTGAGAGACTGTAGAACTCTTGGAATGTGGGGCTTAGCTGTAGGGCATAGGTTACCAAAGGGGCCTTTGGCTTTGCGTCCTGGTCTTGCTGCCATGCCAGAGGCTTTGTTACATGCTCCTACCACAATGGAACCAGCCCACATCCTTTATCACTGTGATTCCTTCTGAAATCATGACCCAAATAATCTCTTCCACCATTAAGTTGCTCTGAAGAATTTTGGGGCTAAGGGGATAGCTCAGTGGTTAAGAGTGCTTCCTGCTTTTCCAGAGCACATGTGTTTGGTTCCCAGCACCCATATCAGGCAGCTGACAACCACCTGTAACTGTGACTACAAGAGATTTAACACCCTCATTTGACACCACTTGAACACATCACACACACACAGTCCTTACACAGAGATAAAAAAAAGTCTTAAAACATTTCTTTTTTTTGTGTGTGTGTGCGCACGTGCCGCCGTGTCAGAGGACAGCATGGAGGAATTGGTTCTTTCCTTCTTTCATGTGGGTTGCAGGCTTCAAACTCAATTTGTCAGGCTTGTCATGCTTGATTGCAAGCCATTTAATCCTGTTTTTGCTTTGTTTTTTTTTAATTAAGTGTGTATGTGTTAGAAAGAGAGAGTGATAGGGAAGGTTTGAGATGGGTAAGTTGCTTTTGCAGGAATTTTGTCACTCCCAAAGAAAAGTAATTTGCTTTTAGAGAGGTGAAGTTCTGGAAGACTCAGGCCCCAGGGTGTTCTCAGTAGGTGGTACCTGGTTAGAAGAAAGTGGTTCCGACACTGTCATCAAATCCACAGCATTATTCAGCAGAGGGATAAACCTCTCACCATCTTAGCCAACATTAAATGACTCCAGTCATTTGTTGGGCGGTGGATTGGGTTCTGAGTTGACAGAGGAGCCCCAAGCTAGACAGCAAAGTTCCTTTGTGTGCATTGTGCAATGCAAGCCAGGAGAGATCTCATGTGCATCCAGGAATCCTAAGTTTGGAGAGGGCGGTGGTGAGTACGGGGGCACAATGGGACACATCAGGGAAGAGAGAATGGAACTTGAAAAGTTGAGCTGGGTGACCTAGACCCACCTAGAGACTTTTCTCAGTCAGAAATACAGGCATACTAGAAACTGCTTCGTAACTTGGTTTTACCTGAATCAGAAAATAGAGGGTTTTTCTTTGTTTGTTTGTTTTATTTTGTTTTTAAAGCAGCCATTGAGGTTGTGGTCCCAGAATAAAGAGGAAACAAAGACTTAGAGAACAAAGCAGAGCTGGGGTTGGGGGACCAATTATCATTTATTTATGTGTAGAAGTTATGATACTGATCCAGGGATCTGAAATGTCAACACCATAGTTGCCAAACTGTATATATGGCTGGCTTGATGTTTAGGGTTTTTATGCGGGAGCAGCATTTTGCCCTCTGAACATTAGCCTAACATTGGGGGAAGGAGAGAGTCTGCCAATCACAGAAGTCAAGCTTGGTGGGAGAGACCAAGTCTGGAAGGCTTTGAGTTTAGAACTCTCGAGGGACACCGAGGAAAGATTATCTCTTGGAGTAGGAAGGTTATGAGTGACTACTGACCACAGCCAGACAAATAGCAGTGTGGTGGGGGCAGCGGGTGACCTCAGAGGAGAGGTCAGGCCCACATGATATAGTGGGAGTCCTTCTCCCAATTTCCACAGGAAGTTTTGTGGGAAGGAGGTTGGAAATTCCCCCTTTTGGTTTGTAGTTGGTCATTGCTGGGGTAACCAGGGAGTAGTCAGTTAAGCATTATTCATAATAGCCAGAACCTGGAAACAACCTAGGTGCCCCTCAACCAAACAATGGATAAAGAAAAGGTGGCACATTTACACAATGAAGTACTACACAGAGGTAAAAATTAGTGACATCTTGAAATTTGCAGGCAAACAGATGGATCTAGAAAAAAACATTAAGTGAGGTAACCCAGACTCAGAAAGACAAATAATATGTACTGACTCATAGCTGACTTTTAGACATAAACCAGAGAAAACCAGCCTGCCACCCACAACCCCCGAGAACCTAGACAACCAAGAGGACCCTAAGAGAGACATACACAGATCTAATCCACATGGGAATTGGAAAAAGACAAGATCTCCTGAGTAAATAGGGAGCATGGAGGTCATAGGAGAGGATGGAAGGGGAGAGGGGAGCAGAAAAAAATGAATAGCTCAATAAAAACAATGAAAAAAGAATGATAAGCAATGAATAAACACTTCCGCTGGCCATTACAGGGTTAATAGGGTAGAGAAGGGAGGAAACCAGAGACGCAAAATCTCTTTGGCTACAGGAACTGTCACAGTTTAATCAAAATGAAGGAGATTTATAGAAACGGCCTGGCAACTGGCTGAGCTGGAAATTCTTGGGCTGCTGGTCTCAGTGGCTGTTGGCTCTTCCCAGATCCACAAGAGAAGACTGGCTTGTAGAGATGGAATAAGGCCCAGAGAGAAGCTCAGTGGGTAAAGGGGCTGACTTGTCACCAAGGCGGACAGCCTGAGCTTGATCTCTGGGACCCACACGGTAGAAGGTAAGAGCCTGTCTCCGAAGGTGGTCCTCTGACCTCCACACGTGGCACTCATAATCTCCACGTGTGTACACAGACGACAGATGAAATGCAATAGGTAAGTGTCTGTGGAAAGGAAAGGTACCGGGAATGCTGTCAACAAGGGCTCCAGAAGGGTCCCTGTGGTCCTCGCAGGCGATCTGTGCTGAAGAACCCAGGAGTGGCTTTGAAAGGGCAGAACACATTTCCTTTAGCTTGCTGATAGCTCATAGGGCATATGTTAAGTGTCACAATAAAAGTCATAAAATAAGTATGAGATAGTATCACATGATGCAATTCTTCTGAAAGATAAACAAAAATAAACATCAATGAAGAGTTGACAGGAAGAACCAACATTTATATTTTGCTGAATTTAGTGTTAGGGATTTTCATGTTTCATAAACATGCATTTTAACAAAGGGACACACCACAGATCGAATCGATGCCACTGAACTGAACACTTTAAACTACCTTAACAGGTAGCATACATATTATATAACAGGTAAGTTAAATGTATTATATATATTTATAAATATATATAATAAAAATATTTTGAAAATAGGCAGATCCAAATGATAGTTTAATGAAAGTGCCTTGCTCTATATTCACAGTGGCTGCACAGCACACACTGCCCCTCTGCACTTAGCATCAGCTTACTTAATAGTGATTCATTCTGCACTCATCTCTAGACTTTTCCACCATTGAAACCGGTGGTGATGTGAAGCCACCTCTGCACGTACGTACCTAACAGGTATGAATGGTGACGTCCTCTCCTGCCTACCTAACAACTTCTCGTCATCTTGTGACAATCTGGATGGTGAGTTATCTCCTTGAACCCCCTTGTGTCTCCGGAACTCTTTGGAAACCTACTTGAAGTATTGCCTAACACGTTGCTTCTGCTTGGGCACCTGACTCACACCTCTGATACAGTGGAACTTAACACACGCACAGCCTGTTCCCTAGGGACTGATGCCGTTTTTCTAAAATTTATATTTTGTTGCTGCTGGAGCTGGCTCACCGTTACCTCGTCCCCTGTTTGCCATCCCTGAAACAAAGATTGGGCTGTAGGAGACAGCAGGGAGCTGGGACTCTAAGCTCTAGGTGTGAGGCAAACACGTTTGTCTTCATTCATGGAAACAGGGAGCAGCTGTACTCAGTGTTCCTCTAGCTCCCCTTTCACTCCTGGGATTTCACAGCTCAGTGAACTGCACTCCCCTAACTTATTCCCTTTTCTGGACTGTGAATTCTATGCCATTGCTTAAAACTCACGCCCTGTTTTAATCACTGGATAACGTGTTCTGTGCATTACTCTGGGACAGATAAGACTAGTTAAAATGGTGGGTGGAATAATCAGAGTGAGGGCATAGTGTGTGCATGTTTGTATGACAAGGACACCGACTGTCACGATCGCCAGAGAGAAAACACCTCTGCAAGGTGTGCACTATGCATCTTTTCCTCCTGTGTCCCCAGATGCAGGACTCCCTTATGTGCTGGACGTCTGGAGAAAGCGAGGGTTGCCTGAGTTAATGAGGGTAGAATTTGTATAGTTCATCATGAGAGTGTGCAGAGATGTGCAGGGAAAGAGTGGATTGGTATGTATCAGGGCTAACTAAAAGGAAAAATCGGAGAACAAAGAGGAAAACTGGTACTAAAGCACATAATGTGAATCCCGACTTTGGGGTGCAGTACTGAGGATGAGAGGTAGTAGCTTAGGGCATAGAAAATGGTTGGGGGGGAGCTGGAGAGACGGCTCAGAGGTTAAGAGCATTGCCTGCTCTTCCAAAGGTCCTGAGTTCAATTCCCAGCAACCACATGGTGGCTCACAACCATCTGTAATGGGGTCTGGTGCCCTCTTCTGGCCTGCAGGCATACGCACAGACAGAATATTGTATACATAATAAATAAATAAATAAATAAATAAATAAATAAATATTTTTTAAAAAAAGAAAAGAAAACGGTTGGGTATGGCTTAGCCAGATACAGAAGGACCTTTGAGTGCCAGTATACAATACCTAGAGACTCTTCCATGGGAGCCTCCTACTGTGTCTTTACAGCCCCTGGAGTACACTGTGATGGTTAATGCTAATGAGATGTCATCTATACCAGTCCTCGTCAGGATATAAGTCTTGACTCACAGAGGGAGGCAAAGGAGTGGGAACGATTCAGCATGTATCACACAGAGACAAGCGTGCACTTAAAAGCAATTTAATGGAGGCAAAGCAGGAAATACACATTTTTTTCCATAGAGAATCCCATAGAGTTCTGCTTCAGATGAACTCTGAGGAATCAAAGAACATTCAAGGCACTGAGATCTTCCACTTAACTCAGAGGCTCTAAAGATACCTTGGAAAATATAGAGAAAGACACCAAAGCATGTATTTTTAGGGTACAGTAGAGAGTGTGGCAAAAGATTGTGATCTCTAGACAATGGGGAAGAAGCAGACAGGAAGGAGTTCAGTAGCAGGTGGCTGGCTCTTTAAGAGTCTGGCTGGCTAGGGACTATGTTACTTCTGCTTGGTCTTCTGCTGAGTTGATTGTGGAATGACATTTGTGGGGTATACCTCAGTAACCTTAGCCTGACGTGACTCTGGTACCTTAGAATATCCCTGGCCAGGTACATTGGTGTAGCCCTGATCAGGGACCTTGGTATAGTTGGGTTCAGAGACGTTCACATAGCCAGCTTCAGAGAAATTGGTAGTGCATGGCCCAGGAACCATGGTACAATCTGGCCCAGGGATGTTGGTAGAACATGGTCCGGGGACTGTGGTATAATCTTGCCTAGTGGTGTTGGTAGTGCATGGCCCAGGCATTGTGGTATAATCTTGCTTAGTTGCATTGGTAGTGCATGGCCCAGGCATTGTAGTATAATCTTGCTCAGCCGTGTTGGTAGACCATGATCCAGGCATTGTGGTATAGTCTTGATTAGTGACATTGGTAGTGCCTGGCCCAGGAATTGTGGTATAATCTTGCTTAGCGGCATTGGTAGTGCATGGCCCTGGAATTGTGGTATAGTCTTGCTTAGTGGCATTGGTAGTGCCTGGCCCAGGAATTGTGGTATAATCTTGCTCAGCGGTGTTGGTTGAGCATGGCCCAGGCATTGTGGTATAATCTTGCTTAGCGGCATTGGTAGTGCATGGCCCTGGAATTGTGGTATAATCTTGCTTAGTGACATCGGTAGTGCCTGGCCCGGGAATTGTGGTATAATCTTGTTCAGCGGAGTTGGTTGAGCATGGCCCAGGCATTGTGGTATAATCTTGCTTAGCGGCGTTGGTAGTGCCTGGCCCTGGAATTGTGGTATAATCTGGCTCAGTGAAGTTGGTAGAATGTGACCCAGGGATTGTGGTATAATCTTGCTTAGTGGCGTTGGTAGTGCATGGCCCAGGGATTGTGGTATAATCTTGCTCAGCCGTGTTGGTAGACCATGGCCCAGGCATTGTGGTATAATCTTGCTTAGTGGCGTTGGTAGTGCATGGCCCAGGGATTGTGGTATAATCTTGCTCAGCCGTGTTGGTAGACCATGGCCCAGGCATTGTGGTATAATCTTGCTTAGTGACATTGGTAGTGCCTGGCCCAGGAATTGTGGTATAATCTTGCTCAGTCGTGTTGGTAGACCATGATCCAGGCATTGTGGTATAGTCTTGATTAGTGACATTGGTAGTGCCTGGCCCAGGAATTGTGGTATAATCTTGCTCAGCCGTGTTGGTAGACCATGATCCAGGCATTGTGGTATAGTCTTGATTAGTGACATTGGTAGTGCCTGGCCCAGGAATTGTGGTATAATCTTGCTTAGTGACATTGGTAGTGCCTGGCCCAGGAATTGTGGTATAATCTTGCTTAGTGACATTGGTAGTGCCTGGCCCAGGAATTGTGGTATAGTCTTGATTAGTGACATTGATAGTGCCTGGCCCAGGAATTGTGGTATAATCTTGCTCAGCCGTGTTGGTAGACCATGATCCAGGCATTGTGGTATAGTCTTGATTAGTGACATTGGTAGTGCCTGGCCCAGGAATTGTGGTATAATCTTGCTTAGTGACATTGGTAGTGCCTGGCCCAGGAATTGTGGTATAGTCTTGATTAGTGACATCGGTAGTGCCTGGCCCAGGGATTGTGGTATAATCTTGCTCAGCGGTGTTGGTTGAGCATGGCCCAGGCATTGTGGTATAGTCTTGCTCAGCGGTGTTGGTAGTGCATGGCCCAGGGATTGTGGTATAATCTTGCTTAGTCGCATTGGTAGTGCATGGCCCGGGCATTGTGGTATAATCTGGCTCAAGGACGACAGTGTAGCCTGGCTCAGGCACTTTGGTGTTGAAGGGCTCTGGAATCTTAGTGTTTCCTGGTTGTGGAACATCTGCGTAGCATGGCTCCGTGGTGGTTATGGGAACAAATTTTCCTTGTGGTGGCGGCTGACAAGGTTGCTTCATTTGATGCTGCTGAGGCTGAGGAGGTGCCACAAAGGGCTGCTTCTGCTGGTAGGAGCTCATGCTTCAAAGGATGCTGACCCTAGAGACAGAACAACTGGTTAGGTAGTTTTGAAGGAATGGGCAGAATACTAAATATTTTTTCTTGCTTTTCTCCTATAAATTAAAGACACTTTTATTTTCCTGAGCTGGATGGAAATCATAGATTATTTTTATAGTTGCTATTTACTTTTACAGCAAAATATTAAAGTGATTTGACCATCTCTGTATAAGAAATAAATGGTTATAGTCATTTTCTTCCTCCCTCCCTCCCTCCCTTCCTCCGTCCCTGCCTCCCTCTCTTCCTTCCTTTCTATTTTTTGTTTTGGTTTTCGAGAAGGGTTTCTCTGTGAAACAGTCCTGGCTGTCCTGGAACTCACTTTGTAGACCAGGCTGGCCTCCAACTCACAGAGATCCACCTGCCCCTGCCTCCCAAATGTTGGGATTAAAGGCATGCACCACCATTGCTAAACTTTAGTCAATTTCATTATGAGGCTCATTTCACATCCATCAGAGTTAAGGATCTCAGGAGAGCCTAGAACATTCTTTCCTTTGGCTGGCAGTTTGCTTTGTGACTGAGCCCACAAGCAGGAAAGAGGGCAGCCTCCAGCTTCATATATCCATTACATAAAGCTCTGTATCCTAAACTAAAAGAACAGGAACTTGGGATGTCTTGGCCTATGAGAAGAAAGGCCAGGAATTTCTCAAGATCTTGTCTTGTACTAGTCCAGCACTGTGGACACCTTTGTCTTTTCTCTCTGCTGGCATCCTTACTGCAGAATGGTACCTTAAAAACTGCTTCCTCTTCTCTAGTCTCTTGAATTTGTTATTTTGTTTTTCACATCTGTATGAATGGAGCTTTTTTATATTTTTTTGTTCCATGATTTTTTTAACCTATGTATAGACCATAAACAGAACAGAACAACTCAAACCAGCAGTAAGCTCCTAGGATTGCTGCAAATCTTAGTTTTTCAATCATTTCAGGCAAAAATGTCTAGAGTAGAACTCTGATAGAAAGACTTCCTGTGAACCTTCCCTCCTACTTGCAAGATTCACATCTGAGCCCCAGTTCACACTTGTCCTCTGCATTTGCTTTTTGTGAGTTCTCACTGCACTCTGCTTGTTCATACAGGCTTGCCCACCATGCCTTCCCACCCCAGGCCTCTGCCACATTCCAAGTCCTTTTCCTTCTCCTGCCCTAGCAAGACTCCGACTCTTCCATTTCTAGTAAACCCTGTGTTATATTTGTGATGAATTATAGGTTCATGGAGCAAAGATTTTAAGATTTGAGCGTCCATATGCATAGAGTAGTGTCTTTGATGGTGAAAATTCTCAACTCGAGTAGAGGACACTGAAGTGCCTGGTCGTGTTGTCTCATCCACGACTTCCTGTCTGCCTGATGCTGCTCTTTATAGAGCCCCCCTTTTCTGATCCTCACCCCACAGCTCTAGTTGGAGAAGGAAGTGAAACATATGCAGTGAAAATAAGTGGACAAACCTTTAGATTGTCAAGAGTTTCCAACCAAGATCAGCACAGAAGTGTGGCAGAAAGTTCTGAGTGGGGAGCCTTACCTTAGAGGATGAAGCTCTCTGGACTCTCGGATCTGCTGAGAGATCTCTGGCCAGCTGGATATTTATACAGAAAAGGAACCCTTCCTTAAGGAAGTAGATTTTTGGAGTTGCTCTGCCTTCATTCCAGCTTTTGTGAATGAAAATCCGTGGCTTAACATTGCATTCATGCCTACCGTCTGATGGTGATGTCACCTGGCCTGACTCTACCGTCCACCCTTGTGATGTGGTTGCTATGATGGGGATCAGGCTTCTTGGGAGGTGATGTATTAAATCAAAATGAAATGATAGATGCCTGGGACTAGAAACAACCCTATCCACTAATCCAGTTCAGCCTCTCAGTATTTGGAGTGGATGCAGAGGTATTTCTCGTTCCTCTGGAAGGTCCCAGGGAAATGTCAATGAAGAACTTACATGCCACCAGACCATGCTGGCGAGGGGAAATAGGAGGCTGCAAGTATGAGAGTTTTGGGAACTAGTTCTTTTCACTGTGGAGGGAGTCCTAAAACGACAAGCTGGCTCTTAAAATTTTTAAATTGAAAACTTTTGATTACCAAATGATAATATGAACCTTCAAAACAAAGTGACGTTTGCTTCATGCAAATATTGCACAAAAATCAAATCAAGGTTATTAGTATATGTAGTACTTTAGTTTTTTTATTTCTTCTTCAGGGCAAATGCATTCAAAATCCTCTCAGCCATTTTGAAATATGCTATGTATTGGTGTTCACTTATTTACCCAATGGTACTGTTAAACACCCCATCCCCACTTCCCTTTCCAGCCTCTGATGGCCGCAATTCTACCATCGGCTTCCAGAAACTATGTGTTTTACTTCCTACATATGAGCAAGCTCAGGTGATGTTTGCCTTTGCCACTTTACTAGCTTCGGTGATCTCCATTTCCAGTCCTACATCACAAATGAAAGGGTCCCATTGTGTGTGTGCACCCACTTCCTTTATCCATTAATCGTAGATAGGGCTGCAATAAATTTTGTGGTTCAGAGGTTCCTTTAACGTGGTGAATATTTTCTTGGGGGACATGCCTACTGGTGGAATTGTAGGGGTGTAAAGTAGTTTTACTTTCAGCCTTTTCTGGTCCTTTAAAAGCTGTACTGACTTGCATTCCCACCAATTCTTTTCTCTGTATCCTGGCCAGAGTTTGTTGGGTTTTGCTTTGTTGATAATAGCTATCCTTACCGGGGTGATGTGGTATTTCCTTGTAGTTTTGATTTGAGTTTCTCTGATGGTTAGGGTTGCTAAACTTCTTTTTAATGTATCTATTCATATTTTTACTTGAGAAATTCAGTACTTTACCCAATAGTTGCATTGGGTTATTAGGTCATTTTGTTCTATTGAGTGATTTTAGTTCCTTATATAATATGGATATTATGTCCTATCACAGATGCAGCCTAAAAGTATTTCTTTTCCAATTCTGAAGTGATCACTTAACACTGCTACTTTTTTTTTTAATTATTTTACTGTGTGGAAGCTTTTGAGCTTCATTTAATACCATTTGTCAACTTGCGATTTGTTGTTTATGCTTTGTGTAATATCTAAAATTGTTTGCCCAGGTCAATGTCTAGAACAATTCCAGTAGTTACAGAAATTTCCATCACGCATTTAAGCCCTTTGATCTATTCATGGTTACCCCTAGAACCAGTGAGGGAGAGGCAGTCTAATGTAATTCTTCAGCATATGGAACTGTTTGCACAGCACCGTTCATCTTTACTGAGGAGGCTGCCCTGCTGTGTCAGGTTCTTTGCTCCTCTGCTCAGTGCAGTTGACTGGAAATGCATTGGGCTGATTCCTGAGCTTTCTATACTGTTACATTGCTCGATAAGTATGGGTTTATGTCAATACCATGCTATTTTAGTTTCTGAAGATTTGTAGTGTTTTCAAGTCAAATATTGCAGTGCCTTCATTTGAATTTTCAAGATAGATTTGACTATTTGGGGGGACTTTTGTGGTCTTACAAATTTCAGGATCTTTGGTATTTCAGTATTTTTATAAGCATTGCATGAATATTTTGACATGATAAATGCTTCTAACCCATGAACATGGAATATCTTGCCATGTGTTTGTATTCTCTTCAATTTCTTCTATGAGTGTTTCATATTTTCTATTGTAGACATTTTTCATCTTATTTTTAAGTTTATTAATAGATATTTTATTATTGTAGGTAGTGTAAATGAGATTGTTCTCTAATTCCTTTTTATGGATCATGTGGATTTAGTTGATCACATGGGTACCGCTCTGTTGCATGGAGAGTGTTCTGTCCCGGCTGACCAGCTAGCTCACACCCGAAGTAATCACACAGAAACTGTATTCATTTAAACTAACTTTTTATTGGCATTTTTTATATCTTAATTTAACCCATTTTTGTTAATCTATGTATTACCACATGATTGTGGCTTACCAGCAATATTCTAACCAGTGTTCGTCTCAGGCAGGAGATCCATGGTGTCTGCCACTGTGCCCTTCTTCCCGGCATTTAGTTCTGTCTACTCCGCCTACCTAAGTTCTGTCCTATCAACGAGGCCAAGGCATTTTCTTTACTCATTATCCAATGAAAGCAACACACAAACAGAAGAAACTCCTACACCAATTTTAGGAGACAATCACATTTCTGGGCCTGCAGGTGTTTTTGAAACTGATAGAACTTTTTCTAGTATTCTACCCTAGATTATGCTGAGACCAGCAGGCAATTCCCTGGACAGCTGCACCTTGCTTTTGGGTTTTCCAGTAGCATGAACCTCTGAACTCAGAAGGAACACCGGGCTTTGCTCTGCTGTCTGGTAAGGATCACTCATTGGGCACTGCAAGCAGTGGAGCTTCTGGATACTGAAATTGTCTCTTAGCCGTTGGGCCACTGTATTAGTTACTATTCTCAGTACTGAGGCAAAGTACTGAACAGAAACAACTTAATGGAGGGTCAGTTTGTCTTGGCTCTTGTGTCTTAAACATACCCATTGCAGCACAGAAGCTGGAGCCTGCTCTGCTGTGGTATGGTTTGTTAGCATCTCAGTAGATCAGGGTGCAGAGAGCCAAACCACAGTCAGACAAACATGTGAAACTCAAAGTGATCCTATATCTGCCAGCTAGGCCCAATGTCCAACAGGCTCCACAGTCTCTGAAGTCCTTTTCAAAGTGTTCAACAAAGGAGCCTCTAGGGATGTTCACACCTAGGCCAGAATAGCTGTGGGATGTGTTTCTTTACCAAGAGATGCCGCTATTGGGGCCCGGCAGTTAGAAGGAGTTACGGGAGGTGTGTGTATGTGTGTATATTGGGGGTGGGGGTCCTATGGTTCCATGGCTCAGGATGGACAGGTTACCTGTTATTTAGTAAAAGGCTGAGGCAAGTGTTGACTAAACACTTTTATATGATAAAAGTAACTTCTGAGTTTTATTATTTATTTAAAGCTCTGTGTGGAGCCTGAAGCTGAAAAAACAAAACAACAACAACAAAACCCCTCTCAGGTAACTGCCTATTAGCTGTGAAAATTCATCATGAGAATCCTTTCCTTTCTTGGGGGCGTGGTCACTGGGTGAGGCTCACCTGGAGACTGGCCATATAAGAAGAATTCAGTTAGCACTCTGAGTGATCTGGGCATGGTCAGATCAGCACTGCTGGAGGGATAAGCTGCTAGCTGAATCTCTTTCTCCATGGTGTTGCGGAAGGAATACTCTGCCACCACTAGAATCTGTACGCTGGCTTTTGTGACTTCTGCCTCCTTACCTTCTTCTTTGTACTGTGTATTCTAGACATTATGTTTTTTCCTGCTTTCTGCTTGAGGAGACACAGCAGAGTGGGCTTTTTATGAATCACCTCAGGATGCTCGGAAAGCTGAGTATTTACTCTAGTCTGAGGGCCCTGGATGCTTCTTTCTGTGTCTTGGCATGCTGACTTGGTAGAGAGAGAAGTGTGGCATTCACAATATACTACGTTCACCGCGGTTTATTGCTATTACTGAGAGTGGACAGTGGCGATTTCCTGGATGTCTCATCGGATGAAACAATACCGGAGGCCACCACTGTAGTGGTGCCAGCCTTCTCTTGTGTGGCACAGAAACAAGAACGCCTCTGATTCCATGAACTCGTAGTCCACGTATTTTCTGTGATCACAGTAGAATGAACCTTAGGTTTCTACTCCACAGTTCCTCTCAATACACAATCTCTTACCAGACATTGCCTTTATGAAGCTTGAACATCCACAAAACACTGCCACTGTGTTACCTGTCATGAACCCGATGCCCCAGGCTCAGCCACCATCCTCAGCTGCCATCCTCAGCCACTTCCATACAGGCTTTCAAAGCCACTTTATTCTCACAGACTCTCTCGTCATAGTTGGTGCTCAATCAGTGCATTGATATTTTTATAAAGAGATTCATGGCTTTAGGGAGGAAACAGAGTGGGGATTTGGAAGGAGGGAGAGACAATGACTATGAAGACAAGAGGAGGATGGAAGAAAGGAAACAATGAAAAGACAGCACTCACTAAGGGAGACTGTTGGCACTGATTTGCTGTCTTATAAGATAGCTGCAGAATGAGCTGAAAAGGTAGAGATGTTTGAACTTCCTTCCCTACCCTCCCTTCTCTCTCCAGTAGTGTCTAGCCAGGCATCTCCCTCTGGGATGGTGCCAGGATCACATTACCCACCAACTTCAGTCCCTGCTATCAGTTAGGTCTCATTTAGGGCTGAGTTCAGGTTCTTTCCTCACAAACCACCTTTAAAGAACTTAGTCACAGGGGGCTCCAGCCAGATGTGCTGCTCCAGCCAGATGTCCTGCTCCAGCCAGATGTGCTGCTCAGCGAGGATTTTGCTTCCTGTTCCTCTGTCCTCTGTTGCACTTCCTGTGAGTCTGCTGCGACTCTTGTGTGCTTCTCACCTGACGTTCAGTTTGGAAACCACGTCCCTCATGCACCCCATTCTGATTTGTAGCTGGCCCTCTTCCCCTTTTCATTGTTTTAGAGGTATTTGACAACACATTCTGAGGTCCCTGGGTACTCTTGAGACATATGTGGAGCCTTGAAGTACAAGGTAGTTCATTCACAAAGGCCTCAGGTTTGCCAGTGGAATTCTGATGCTAATGGGAATCATTTTCTGCTATCATCACCGTGGTAACCCCCCTGAGACACATTTCCTATACATTCTTAGACGGCTGCCTGTGAGCGAGACCTAGGCACTCCTGAAGAGTATTTGATGGTCTTCATGTTTTCATTTTCCTTTTAGTTACTTTTATTTTTAAAAATATTTATATTTTATTTTTAATTTTATCTATACATATATGTGCATCCAAGTTCCAGTACCTGTGAAGGCCAGAGGCATCAGGTCCTCCTGGGGCTAGAGTTACAGGAGCTGTTAAGAAAACCTCACATGGATGCCAAGAGTCAAACTCTTGTCCTCTGTAAGATTCATCTCTCAAGCCCACTTTTAACTAATGTTATTCCTTCTTATTCCTTTCCTTTATTTAATACATTTTAAAATAACCCATATAGGCATAAAAGTTTGTTTCAGATTGTTTAAATGTAATCTCAGCTAAGGCTAAGATTTCTAATGTGTGTGTATTTTATTTGGAACAAAGTGGGTGAGTGTACACAATTTCCCAGTGATATAAATCAATGTTTACTCATGATTTAGACAAATGCTATCTGTAGATCAGCATAATGTTCAGAGTGAACCCACAGGTTCCTCTAGAGTTCTCAGAAACTAGAATATCAGGTAGAGTACTGTGAGTGCCCAGTTGTTGAGTTTACTCATTTTCTGGCGTGTTTGTCATAGGCTGTAACATTTAGGGTGCACGACCGTGAAGAGACACAGATAAAAATCAGCAAAGGAAGTGAGGGCAGAGGGTGGAATACAGAATGATCACGTATGAGTTGCCACTTAATCATTTGCTATTGCAATCACAAGGACAGCTCTTAATTCTCTCAGCAATAGCAAAGGAAAACTCGAACAGTGTGTTTCCAGCGAAGGCTGCCAAGCTTTGGGTGCTGGCTTTCTATTGAAACTGATTGGGAACTCACTCTAAAACCCTTCTAGAAACCAAATTGATACAACATAGTGGAGGCTCCGAAGTGAACAATAGAAAACAACCAATAAATTATATCATGAGCACAAACTATATGTGGTAGCCCAAGTTGCCAAATATGCTAAAAAATCACTGTTATCAGGCAAGATCGTTCAAGGGGTTAGAGCTCACCTCCTAGGACTCAGTAATCTCATTAGGATGAACACATCTGAAATATGGCAGAGTCAGGGAGGGCTAAGAATGATTAAAGAAATAAGCATTATACCGTATAAAGCACAGCCGACGTTTTCACACTTTCATGCTAATGGACATTTGTTCATGCTTTTCCTGCCACTTCCACAGCCTCAGCGTACACATGCCCATGGAGACAGGCTGTTGACGATCTGAATTTCTCAGATGCTAACTTTCCAATAATATAACATCCTGGTGATCACTTAACTAAATTTCCCAATATGCTTCCCAGTATTAGCATTATGACATGCTTTATTTACATAAGATATTTGATAGCAACAATGTCAGTGTCACAATATTTTGCTGAATGAAGGTAGAGAACATAAATCATAGAATCATAGAACCAATAAATCGTAGAATCAATGGAGAATCATACATGCATCAGTACTTGCCATATCCCAGATATCAGTTGGTCATGGATTGGTTATTTCCTGTGTTTCAAGTTGGTTGGAAGGAAAACCAGTCATGTCACCTTATTCCATAGGTTTGACCAAGGCTGGATTCTCTGTGTCATGCATTACCCATTTGAGGAGACAGCTGTTATTAAAGTCATTTTCTGATATAAGACAGACATTATATTTCCTTCTCCCTGGAAGTAAATCCTAGTTAATTTATATGAATAATACTGCTAGATGGCTCTAATGAGTTTAGAATTATGCAACATTTCCATGGATATGGCTCCTGAGACTCAGCAGCTGGGTGGGAAGGCCATTGGCCTTGGTTGTTTTATCTCAATCTAGATGAGAATATTAAAGATAAAAGCTGTTTGCCAACAATAGATCCTAACATCACCCCACTTTAACAAATCCTCCATAACTTCCAAGGCTAGCTACATCCTTTGCTTTCTTTCTTTCTTTCTTTCTTTTTCTTTCTTTCTTTCTTTCTTTCTTTCTTTCTTTCTTTCTTTCTCTCTCTCTCTCTCTCTCTCTCCCTCCCTCCCTCCCTCCCTCCCTCCCTCCCTCCCTCCCTCCCTCCCTCCCTCTCTCTCTCTCTCTCTCTCTCTCTCTCTCTCTCTTTCTTTCTTTCTTTCTTTCTTTCTTTCTTTCTTTCTTTCATTTAAAATTTCCACCTCCTTCCATCCTCCCATTTCCCTCCCACTCCCCCCAATCCCTCTCCATCACTCTCCAGTCCTAAAAGAAGTCAGGATGTCCTGTTTTGTGGGAAGTCCAAGGTCCCCCCTTCACCCAGGTCTAGGAAGGTGTGAATCCAAACAGACTAGGCTCCCAAAAAGCCAGTACATGCAGTAGAATCAAAATCCAGTGTCATTATCATTGGCTTCTTAGTCAGCCCTTTTTGTCAGCCACATTCAGAGAGTCCGGTTTGATCCTGTGCTCATTCAGTCCCAGTCCAGCTGGCCTTGGTGAGCTCCCATTAGATCAGTCCCTCTGTCTCCGTGGGTGGATGCACTCCTCACAGTCCTGACTTCCTTGCCCATGTTCTCCCTCCTTCTGCTCTTCATATGGACCTTGGGAGCTCAGTCCAGTGCTCCAATGTGGGTCTCTGTCTCTATCTCCATCCCTCTCCAGATGAAAGTTCTATGGTGATATGCAAGATATTCATCAGTGTGACTATGGGAGAAGGCCAGTTCAGGCACCCTCTCCTCTGCTGCCCACAGACCTAGCTGAGGAAATCTCCTTGGACACCTGGGAACCCCTCTAGAGCCAAGTCTCTTGCCAACACTAAAATGGCTTTGCTTTCTTTATAGAAGAGAACATCTAATTTGATTATTCTAATAAATTATGCTTCCCACAGTATAAGCTTTCAGAATTAACAATAGGAATACTACCCTGAAATAAATGTCCAGACATATATAGCTTCGCTACCAAATTCTACAACACATTAAATAATATTTAATACAAATGCTTCATAAATCTTTTCAAAAACAGAATGATAATGATTACATTTCAATATCTATTTTATGAACCCTTAATTTCCTCAGCAATGTTTATTGTTATCACATCCAGTTAATACTGTGCTAAATGTTGTTCAATTGGACAAAAGAGAAATCAATCAAAAACTAAAGGTAAAATCATTTTTATCCAGAATGACATAATATTGAGCATGAAAACTCAAAGTAATAAGTAATACTTCTGAAAAACTGAGTATCTTTAAGAGAGGCACAGGACCAATGTATAGAGGCTGGCTATGCCTCCACCCTACTCAGAAACCCACCATTGATGCTGGGTTTTGTCTAAATCAAAAAATAAAATACTTAAGAAAACTTTTGGGTAAGGTGATGGTAAGGTGTATATACTGAAAACACAAAAATACTAAGGGAAATTGTTGAAGACAGAGTAAATTAAAGGGTATCTGAATCATCATTGATTCTTCATACTGTAAAAAAATGTCAGAGTCCAAAGTTGGTTTTCAAGTTCAACAGGCAACCTCCAGAATGAGAAATTTTAAAGTCTTTTTCCACATATAAATGGACAAGTTGGTTCTAAAATCCATGCAGAAGCAGAGGGGCGGTGGTGGCGCACGCCTTTAATCCCAGCACCTGGGAGGCAGAGGCAGGCGGATCTCTGTGAGTTCGAGGCCAGCTTGGTCTACAAGAGCTAGTTCCAGGACAGGCTCTAAAGCTACAGAGAAACCCTGTCTCGAAAAACCAAAATAAATAAATAAACAAATAAAATCCATGCAGAATAGTAAGGCTAAATAAACAAAGAAGCAAACAAACACACAAAAAACAAAGCTTACAAAAGAAAAAGGGGGGATACTTTGCTATTTCAATACTTGATTCAATTTCTTACTCTCGTAGAGGCACATGTATAGGCTAATGAAACTGAATTGAGAGAGAGCAATGTAGCTGCAAGATAGTTCCAAGATTCCTAAATGAGTGAAAAGAATCTTTTCTATAAATAGGGATGGAATTAGCTACACAGTTACATGCAAAAGAATGTACTTTACTACTTCTTAAGCCATAAAAAAGTTAAGTTAAAAAGCTTAAAATCCCTAAAACTATAAAGCTCCAAGGGGAAAACAAAGTTGTCTTCAACCATTATTCCCCTTTGGGTTCCCTTTTAAATGTTCGTCTCTTTGTTAACATTTCCAATTTTTCCATATGTGTTTTTCCACAGTGCATGCAGCTCTCCTTGTCAGATGTTTCATGGATCCAGCATGACATTCTGACGTCTCAGCTCAGACCAGGCTTCTCTCTCTCACGAACATCACACAGATGCCTCCTGTCCTTTCAAGGCCTTCATGAGGAGACTCCCCTAGCACATGCTGCCTGACTTTGATGGCTCTCTGAACCCCAGAGGAAAAAATCCACAACTCTTGAATTTTCCATGCCTCCAAAGCCACTGGCACATGGACCTCACTGCTAAGTTCATTTGCCTGCCTGGGCTAGACTCTGAGCCCCCTTTGACTATATTAGTATCAGCTTTTGTGCGTTGAAGCACTTGTTTTCTAGGAGAAATCGACTCTGTAGGCTTTCTCCGTCTATAAGTTGGAAGCTTATCTGGGTGGGCTTTTGTCCAGAGCTCACCTTCTCCACTGTTCTAGAGAGGTGCAGGCCTTCTCTTGATGCCAGTAATTTCCTTACAGTTGCAGCCTCTTTAAGCACACGCCTTGGCTGGAACATTTTGCTTTCTAGCCCTCTTTTCCTCACCAAACTATATTTTTTTCCTGCCTCACTAATACTTTTTTTCATTATAGAGCCTTGTAAGGGTTATCAATAACGATTGCACAGACTCAATGTTATGCTGTCTTTAAGTTTCTTCCAGAAAAAAAATCATTCTATTAATTTTTAATTCAGACTCTGAAACCTGATAAGTGCCATATTCTAAAATCTCCATAACTACCTCAAACAATCCCATAAATTGGAGATTAATGTTCAAACATGTGAATCTATGGGGGACACCTCTAATGTGAACTACCAAGAATATACAAGGTAACTCCTAATTATCCCTGTTATATGACTGTATTCTCTTGTCAGAGTCTGTGATATCTGACTCCCAGTGAGGGAGAAAGAAAAAAAAAAAAAACTGGAGACAGAATGATGGAGGAGAACCTTTTAAATTTCTTTACAGCCACTTCAACTAGATTGCATGTGACTTTTAATAAATAACAATGCTGCCATGTCCTTGGCTGTGCCACCATGTATAGAAACAGCCACCAGTAATGGAAGTACTGGCTACACGGCAAGGTTTTGATGAGTGTGTTACACCTGAGAATGATGCAGAGAGCCAAATATGACCAGACAGCTGTAATGAGCTGACATTGCCTTTACAGAACCAATGCTAATAAGGCTTTCCTGGGAAAAACAACAGCCTGGTACCTGGTATGTGTGGCATCTGAGTTGTAGAGAAATCTAGGAACTCCTAAGATATTTGGGGGACCCTGAGAATAATTTACAGATTACATGCAATCACTGAGGCCTAAAAAATTGCTTCCAAGATTCTTTTAAGAGATTTTAGTGTTGCATAGCTGGTCCTTGTCTTCCCCCAGTATATAAAACATCCCCAAATAAGACAGACAACTTGACATAAGCTTCAAAGGAGTCATCACCACAACTGGTCTTGGAAAGGGCTAGCCTTGTGCCTCAAGCAGCTGCTGTTAGGTCACACAGCTGGTCTTGGATGGGCTAGCCTTGTGCCTCAAGCAGTGTCTGTTGGGTCACACAGCTGGTCTTGGATGGGCTAGCCTTGTGCCTCAAGCGGTTTCTATTGGGTCACACAGCTGGTCTTGGAAGGACTAGCCTTGTGCCTCAAGTGACCTCTGTTGGGTCACACAGAATGCTGTGAACCCAACATCTAGAAAGGTCAAAGGGTTAACCTTTCACCAATTGGTAACCGACAGGCTCAGATTTTTTTTAATGAATTGAAGACCCTGATATTAACCCACACACCTATGAACATCTGATTTTTGACAAAGAAGCTAAAGTTATACAATGGGAGAAAGAAAGCATCTTCAACAAATGGGATCTCTTGTGTACATGACCTCCACCCTGAAAGCATATTCTTCATGAGCTTACATGTAAACAACGGATTCCTTGTGTGAGGACAGTGCATACAAAAGAACGTTAAGGATTTTTTCATATCTCACTTGGTATCATTTCATAAAACCTCAGTACCTCAGTCATTGCCCCACAAGCCTCCTTCGTGTCAGGAAAGGGGAAAAGGATGAAGCTATGAGAAGAGTTGTATTGTCTGTGTTTCCTGGAGGCTTGAGCGCTCCTTCACACTGGTCATGCAGCTTACAGCAACAGCCATCTCCATGGACACCACTCAAGACCCTGAGTACGCAGAAGCAATCAGCTTAGACGAAAGTGTGCTATTGAGACATACAACCCTACGGATAAAATATTACTCTAGCTCCTTATAACCTCTGGTCTTCCTTTGCATGTGTTAGTTACAAAAACTGAACCACTGTCAAAAACTATTAGGTGGACATTTCCCAAAATAAAAACAATCATAAATCGTAATTTCGATTTCATTCTGAGTAGGATTATGAAAGCTCTTCCCTTCTCGTTATTTTCTTTTGGATTGTAAATCGCCTCTTTGTCGAACATTTCCACACTATATATACTATCCCCATTGGTCAGCTAGTATTCACCGTGGTTATCAGATCTCCTGTCATCATAATACAGGCCTTTTTTTTTCAAAGTCTTTATTTTACATAAAAATGGCTTCAGAATATAAGAATTCCAATTCTAATATTAAGATGTGCCAAGGAAAAGCCACAATGTGCTCCCTTTAAGTTGAAAGACGAAAGTTCTCCACCTAAAGAAGCGAGGGAAAAACATGCTCTGAGGTGAATAAGATTGGTGACAAGTTATTTTGTTAATCTCTTACTGATTCTAATTGTAAATAATGCGTTATCATATGCATGTCCTGCAGCTTGGGCCTTGAATATACCCCTCAAAGGCCCTTGTGTTTAGTACCTAGGGTGCGCTATTAGAAAGCAGTAGACTATTACAGAGGACAGTGACTCTTTCTGAACACAGCGAAGTTGTGTGTGTGTGTGTGAGTGTGTGTGTGTGTGTTGTAGGCAGTTGTGAGCTGCCATATGTGGTACAAGGAACTGACTAAGGTCTTCTTACTGCTGAGCCATCTCTCCAGCCTGAAAGGTGTTATCAATTACAAACAGGCAGTAGGGGAGCGGTCCCACGATGGGAAGCAGTGGATCATCTGAGGCCTCAGCCCGTCCCCTTGGTGGGTGGGAGACCACAGCAGGTGAGAGACAGACAGATACAACTTGTAGGAAGAGAGTTTGGGTATAGAGTTTATTTAGTGGGTTATAGACGGGAAGGGAAGGGGAGAAGGAGAAAGGGGAAAAAGGGGGTGAAAAGAGAGAGAGGCAGAAGCTGCCTCTCTAGAAGAAGAAGTGGGGGAGACAGCTTGCCTCAGCAAAAGTGGGGGGGGGGAGAGGTTGGAAGTGGGCGGGGCTTGTATCTTAAAGGGACAGGGTACCCAGGTTACAGACCAGGCCAGCAGATTATAACAAAAGGTAGTTATTTATGTCAATATTTTCTGGTCCATGAAAACTTTCTCTATGAGGAAATGATGGAGAAGACTGCATGCCATTCAGAGACCCCAGATACTGAGAAGAAGGACGAGAATAATTTAGTCTCAAATGTTAGTTTCTTCAAGAGGAAATATTTTTATGTGAAGGGAAGTCAATGTATATTTGGTGATGTAGAGAGAAGACTGCAGGTTTTGAAAGATCACTGATATTCCCCTTCTCATCCCTTTGCCTCTCACATGTAGCACACTTTCCAATTTCTGTCTGCTCAGATGAGTCACAGGACTGTGATGTATTCAGTAAACTGTGGAAAAAGGGGTGAAGACCACCTGTGGGTCAAGCTTTTAGAAAATTCCTTTCTCCATGCTCGCTTTCCACACCCACACAACAGTATGAAGTAGAGCGATTGGGAAAATAATGTCGAACGCGAAGGGAAATAGAGGCTTCTGATCATACAGATGCAGCTATGGTGGCCTCACAAAATAAACTTCTGTAGTTCTAAGTCGGCTGAATATGTATTTCAGGCTTCAAAATACCATCATTTTCACACATATGTATATATATGGATTAATTATATGTATCAAATATGTATGGTGTCTATGTATCAATTATCAATAATTATTTTAATGTGTTATCTTTTAATAAGACAATTACCACTTATAATTATTATATAGTTTTATTAAATACATGATCCAGAAATTAGAGCAATTTGAAGGTTAATATTTTTCAGTGGGTTTCTGTTTTTTGTTACAATATTCAGAGCTAATGAAAAATGATGTTATAGTATAAAACAAATACATTAGTAATGTTTTCATCAATTTATACAGAATTTTAATAAAGCTATTTATTAATTTATGCAATTTTTAAATTCATGCTTATATTTTTTTCAAAGAAGATTATGGAAGAGTGTGCCCTGCCTATTCTTGCCTTCATGATCATGGAAGGAAGGAAGTTTCTCAGGAAGTCAGATGAACTGGGGAGACATAGTCATCTGAGGAATCAGACATGAACCCAGTGTTCATAAATCTGGTGAGACCGTGGTGTGGGATGTTCCTGAATATGCCAAACATGTGGTACATCTGGGAACTGGACTTACCAAGATGTCTAGGCTCAGCAGGGCCTCATGCGCTTGCAAACCTAGACTCCCTTCTTTGCTCTGGAGAAATGCAAAGCTTACAGGTATGATGTAGGAGCTCATATACAGATCAAGAGACAGAAAAGAGAGCAAGAGTTCTCTAGCTGGGAGTTGGAGAGAAACTCATTAGCTGAGTGATAGACCCAAATATCTATGAGTGATGACTTTTTTTTTTAATTTTAGAATTTAAAAAATGCCACCCAGGATATATCAAATTCTCTGAAGTTCAATCTGTTACGTGGGATCTGTTTCAACAATTGTGGATATCATAGTTCTCCTGGGACAAAGTCAAATAAAGATGAATAAATCAAGAGAGGACCCTAAGGAGAAACCAAGTGTGCATTTCTTTATTTGTGCAAATTGAGGTCATTCAAGTTGTGGACCTGAAAATTCCTGAACTGTGTATAGTGTTAATTTCAAAGCTATCCGAAGCAGCATTTTGCTTTCTGAAATACTGAACATGGAGAAACACTCTACCAAGTCACAGGAGGAAAGAGTTGAGAGGAAGAAGTATAGGCATAAAGGAGACAGACCTTCATTTAGTACTTAATTGGTGTCATAAAAATCAACTGTCCAAAGTAGAATACCTTGGGCTGCTGCTGTAGGGGTCGTGGGAATATTAGAAGCCCTCTAGCAAAGACTGGGAAGAAATTGGGATGAGGGAACCGTGAGCATGCTTAAGAGGAAAGCATGGTCTATATCCCTGGACTCTGTGTTCATCTGGGATCTTTAGAGAACCTAAGAACATTCTGAATGGATAAGAGATCTGTTTCTTCCAGTCTAGCAACATCTTTGCTGGCTTCTGTATTTTTAATGTTAAACTTATGTAGCTCTATATAATGGGGGGAACACAATGCTATTAAAAAAAGAGTGAGTGTTATCAGAGATAACTTTCATCTTTCCATGTTTAGTGTCAGAATTTTTTGTATGAGCCATATATATGTACACGTTGTTAATATAATGGTGTTTTTCATTCATTTTTCTAAATGCCTGAATTTTGTTTATATATTCTAAACATTTTCTATGAGATTAAAAATTCTTTTATGACAATCTTTTAAATAAGTGTGTAACATTCTTTGGGGTAGGTGGTTCCTCTATGGTGTGTAACCAACCCAGATTCCATTAGCAATGACAGACCTGTGTGGCAGCTGTCTGAAGAGATTGTCCAACAAGGCAATGAGTAGTTGCCAAACTGGAAGAGAGAATGACATCATCTGTCCTGTAAGGGATGTACATGTTGAGGTAGGTTCATACCATTGCTTATTTCAGTGATGAAAAAATCCAGAGCCCAGAGATGACTCCAGGGTTTGTCATAGTTAAGTATTCAGGTCCAGTGTGGGAAATGGTATCTAAAACGCACAGCTATTGGCATTATGACTATGAGGGATTCTAAACCACTAAAAAAAGGATTTGTCTAGAGGTTCTTTTTAACTCTCACCCATGATATTTAAAGCTTAATAACTCACTGGTCACTAAATTCCAAGTTGATTATTTGCTTGGGGTAAATCAAATATCCTCATTCTTGTAATCACTTCTGAATATGTATCTCTGTTTTAGTATTTAATTTTGTCTTTTAATAATATTTTTAATTCTTTGATAATTCATATATAAGATATATTTTGATTATACTAACTGCATCTCCCACTCCTTCCCCAGCTCTTGTCTAACTACTACAGATCTATTCAGTACTCTTCCCCAACTTCATGTTCTGTCATCTATCTATCTATCTATCTATCTATCTATCTATCTATCTATCTATCTATCATCTATCTATCTATCTATCTATCTATCTATCTATCTATCTATCTATCTTTTATAATATATTAAGTCTAATTTGTACTGCTCATATACTCATAGGGTAGGAATATTCATTGGATCTTGGTTTACTCACCAAAGGCCATACCCTTAAAGAAACTTAATCTTCCTCCTCATGAATTGCAAATAGATTCTCAACTAGGGGTGTTGTTTCATGAGCCCTCCCTTCCATGCTCGAGTGTTTGCTGCATTGAGCTCTTGTAGGTCTTTTCAGGAACTGTGTAACTGCTGTGTTTCACAGGTGAAGTTGTGCTGACAGTGTTTCACTCAGGTCCTCTTACAATATTTCTTCATTGTCTTCTTGGTTTTCCTAAGCCTTGATGGTATGACATTAACATCCCATTTATGACTGAAGGTAACACAGATCCACTCTCTGGGCTTTGGGCAGTTATGTTCTGGGTAACAGTGTGGCTGGGTAACTGGGTAACTGAATGTGAGTTCAGGTCACAGTCCCTTTCTGGAGGAAGTCAGGTCAGGAACTAAAAGGTAGGAACTAGAGCAGAGGCTTGTGGAGGAATGCTGATTTCTTGCATGTTCTTCTTAGTTTGTTCAGCCTGTTTTCTTACACAATTAAGGACCACTTGCCTAGGGGCAGCACCTCCCACAGTGGGCTAGGCCCTTCTACACCAGTCATTAATCAAGAAAATGTCCCACAGACTTGGCTATAAGCCAGTCTTGTGGAGACATTTTCTCAACAAAGATTTCCTCTTCCTAGACGTGTATACATGGTGCAGGAGTTCCTTCTGTTTATGTGTTGCTTTCATTGGTTGAATAAAGAAACTGCCTTGGCCTGGTTGATAGGACAGAACTTAGGTAGTCAGTGCAGATAGAACTGAATGCTGGGAAGAAAGGCAGAGTGGCAGACTCTGGTTAGAATCTTGCCAGTAAACCACAGTTATGTGGCCATACACAAATAAAGAGAAATGGGTTAAATTAAGATGTAAGAATTAGTCAATAAGAAGTTAGAGCTAATGGGCCAGGCAGTGTTTAAATGAATGCAGTTTCTGTGTGATTATTTTGGGTGTAAGATAGCCAGGTGGCCAGAACAAAAAGCAGGCCCTCTCTCCATCAACATATACGTTTGTATCAAGTTGACAAAAACCAACCAGCACATTAATAGTATATCTCCTTGTAAAGGTGTGTGGGTCCTCATGCTTTGGAATATCTGAAAGGTAAAGCGAATGAAGGAAAACAGACTATAATGACTATAAAATTCTTGTTTATTCATTTTTGCATATGCAAGAACCTGTGGCAGGATACTGGAATACTAGTGACTTGGAGCAGAAATAATGGAACAGAACAAGAGGAGAGCTGTGTTTTAACCATGACTGTCTAGGTGACAAGCTCTGGGTTTCATTGTATAACAGCATTCTGCTATCCAGGGATCTGCTCTCTATGTGCTGTCTTGAAAGCTCATGGTGACTAGGGAGATGACATCTACACCAACCAACCCTTATCCGTCTATAGGTCTTATCCCACAAAGGGAGGCAAAAGAATGGGCAAGATTCAGCAAATGTCACCCAGAGACAAGAATGGACTTAAAAGTAATTTAATGGGCAAAATGGAAAACAAGTATTTCTTCCTATAGAGAATCACTTTTCACATGAATTCTGAGGAACTGGAATACACCCAAGGCACCAAGACCTTTGCCTAATTCAGAGGGCATAGGAAACTTATAATGACACATATTTTTAGGCTACAAATAGTTTGTGTGGTTATATGGTCTCCAGACAAAAGAGACACAGAAACAGACAGGAAGAGAGTGTTCAGGAACTGGTGGTCGGCTTGTTGGGAGTCTGTATTTAGACTGTGTTATGCTTGCTTGGTCATCCACTGCAGTGGACCTGGATTGCCCAGTGCAACGGATGCCCCAGGAAGCTTGCTATATATCTTATTAGGGGCATCAATATATCCTGGCTCAGAGATACTGGTAGAGCATGGTCCAGGGAGTATGGTACAGCATGGCTCAGTAACCCTGGTATAACCAGACTCAGGGACCTTGGTGTAGAAGGCCTCTGAAACATCCATGTAGCTAGGTTCATGGACATTAGTAGAGCATGGTCCAGGAATTTATAGTATAACCTGGGTTAGGGATATTGGTAGACCATGGCTAGGAACTATGGTATGGGCTGGCTTATGGTCCCCTGGTATTTTACACAGAAAATCAGTTCTAAGAAAGTAGAATTTCATTTTGACAACTTCTTTTACAATGAAAGTCTCTGGCTTAACTTTTTCTTCCTTCCCTCCTCCCTCCTCCTCCTCCTCCTCCTCCTCCTCCTCTTCCTCTTCCTCCTCTCCTTCCTTCCTTCCTTCCTTCCTTCCTTCCTTTTTTTCTTTCTCTCTGACTATGATATCACCTGGGTGTCTTTTTTGTCTTGTGGTTTGTTATGGACAATAAATTAAAATAGTAGGAAGTTCTTTGGTTTCTCGGACCAGAAAGTCATGTTTCTTGGACATGTCTCTAATCTTTAGCTCAGATTAATTCTCTTGAAAATTGATGTGAAATGCAGGAGGGATCAGAAATCAGCATTTCTGGTTCTTTCAGAGGACATGGAGGATGTAGAATGAGTGATTCATTTGAGTTCTTCCTGAGTAGAGGATCTGAGCCTAGGGAGCTAGTAAAATGGAAAATATCTCCCTTTAGTCAGTGGGCAATTTTATCTGAATAGATTTGTAGATCTGTGAAAGTGGGAAATACAAGAGGTCAGGAGGAAATTAAGGGAGAAGGGGAGAAGGGAGTGGGGGAAAGAGAGAGAGAGAGAGGAAGAATAAGGAGTAGGAAGAGGATGAGGAGAGAGGGAGGATTTCAAATCAAAGAGAGCCACTGAGAGCCACAGGGCTTCATTAGGGAACAAGTCAGTCTGTGCTATGGCATGAGCTAGGAAGCAGGTGAAGGTTCATCAGGAGCACGGGCTCCTGCTGCCTTTCCTTGGCATGCACTTCCCTCTCTACTAGCATTTGATTGGCTGTTTCCCTCTGGGGCGATGCCAGGGCCACACCCCACCTAAGTTTCTGGTAGCACATTAGCTCTGCTTTAGAGTTGGGTCAAGGTTCCTTTCTCATCAAACACTTCTCAGGAGCCTAGTCGTGGGAGCTCTGGCCAGATCTCTGCTCCGCTAGAGATCTTGCTCTATGCTCATGCTCCTCAGTCCTCCATCAACCCATTTGTGAATGGGCTTAGGTCCCTTGGTGGTTCTGGTGACCTGACACTCAGCTTGGGAAGGATGTCTATTTCCTGTTCCCCTTAGATTATAGATCCTTCTTAGGTTTATTTCCCTAAGATAGCTTCCTTATCTATTCTGAGTGGCTCTTCCTTTCCCTCACCAAAGCCTTTCTGCCATCGACAGATTGAGTCACTTTGACCCCAACCCTGCTGATCCTGTTTGTTTGTTTGGCACAGTGAGTGTCTAAGTTAGTTTTGAGTCTTCTGAGAAACTCTATTTCTTCCTTGGCAATGTTTCTTATGCCCATGGATCTGGCCTCAGTTGCAGAGAAGATAATTCTGACAGATTTTGAGGGAGCATCCCACATCCTCAGCCATCTTAGCTTTTTCTATTGTTTCTCTTCTCAGGAGATGGGTAGTTGTTTTTCTTTCAACTTCATTGTCCTGGGACATTGTTGAGACTTTTTTTTTGGAACCTTTCCATCACCCTCTAAATCTCCTAGATCTTGCTCTCACACCTATCACTGATGTAGAGACTGTCTCTACACATTTCTCAGGACTCTTTATTTTCATGACTCAGGTTTTCTGATGTCAAGGTATTAACTGTGAAAATCTATAATGTGTTTGCAACATGAGAGCTTGAACTTTAGCATCTCTGATAATGCAGTGGTCTCAGTTAGTTCATGGAATATATGAGCTTATAAAAGGTGCTTCTCTCTTCATCTCAAGGACAATATATCTGTAACATAACTTTTTTTCTCTTTCAACAAATCCTGACACTCAAGTTCTAGTTGTCCATGGAGACTTACTGCTTAGTTACATTCTTTATAATCTTCATTTTGGGGTGCTTGATTAAATTCACCTTTGCCTCTTATTCTTTTTTTTTCCATGTTTTTGTTTCCAGAGAGACTAGCATGCTCAGAAGACTTTGTCCTAAGCTCTGATCGTGAGATTCTGTGTTAAAACATGTTACAAAACATACACTCCATCTGAGATGCAGAAACAAAAAGAGGTTGGTGTGTATGGGCTCTGGTGCCCAGGTATGAGGGAGATAGCAGAAACAAGAGGGAGGCCAGGGACCCTAGTGAGAGGAGGGGCAGTGACACTGGCATTGGATAAAAATGAAGATATATTCTTCTTGAAAGGCTTAAAATGCAGAAGAAAGCCATGGTCTTCAGTTGTGTGGACCCATTTTAACCCCCACAAAATGATAATACAACGAAGGGAAGTTAAACATAGCTGCAGTCATGTTGTCCCACAGCAGGAAGGGTAGAAGCAGAAGCCACTAACAAATGTCCCTAGTGTTAGATGATGCCTTGGCATAGAGGGGTAGAAATCTGGGAGTGGGGCACAACTATGGCATAGGGCTCGGAAACTTGGGACCAAACCCTGAGTGTGGAGATAGATCCAGAGGCACAGAGCATACAGCAGTGTTGCCAGTATGAGGCTGTCAATCCAAAAGCAATAAATTTAGTGAGTATGAAGCTCAAGGTATGGACTAAGAGCAGACCTGGTGACCTGCATGGGACTCCACAAGCAGCATCTGGAGCTGAAGAAGTCGATCCTGTTGAGTTAATAGTGGGGCAACTTAGGATTCTCTAAAAGCTCAGAGAAAGTGACATGGACTGCATGATGAATCTGGAGCAACACTGCTTCTCAAGACAGAATCTAGCAAAACAAAAAGCTTTTAGACTCTAAGTAACATATCTCATTTTTTTCTTTCCATTTTTCTCTCCTGAGGAATATAGACTGGGCTCATGCTATTTCCATCTGAGAGTTAGGAATGTAACACATCGTTTGAAGGAATATTGGTAATCCATCCTTTGCCATCAACTTCCTTCCTTCATCTCCTGAGCCTTCTATGTGCATTTCCTCCTCTGTTTTTCTCTGTAAACTTTGTATGAGCCAATGGTTTTACCCTGGGGTTTTCCACTTTCCACATACTCACAGCATGTTAGTAACAGACCACTGTAAGATACTTCACTCCCTAAAACAATTGGTGCTTTAGGAGCAATTAATTTTTATTTGAATGTGATCATATTTTAATTATGGGGTTACCTTTTTCATTATTTCTTTTATGTTTTGAGATCGTAACTACTCAACTTCTTCCTTCCCTCCTCCCTCCAAGTCCTCCCATTTACCCCTCCTTGCTCTCTTTCAAATTCATAGCCTCTTTTTCATTAATTGTTGTTTCATGCATGTATGTGCATGCATATGCATATATTTCTAAATGCAACCTACTCAGTCTGTATAGTTTTATTTGTATTATATTTTCATGATTGACCATTGATACTGGATAATCAGCTGGTGGGCTCTCAACCTGGGTGAGACTATTTGTCCCACTCCCAGCATGCCTTATTTGCCTGCATTTCTTTGTATATGATTGAGGACTTCTAGTATTTTCCCCATCTGCTTTGGCACGTCCTTTATTGTTGATCTTGTTCAGCTCATGTTTAGGCAGACATGTTAATGAGACTTTATGGGTTTAGCTTCTGGCATTCCTCAGAGACATTACCTCACAGCAAACTCTCTGTGCTCTGGCTCTTAGAATCTTTCTGCTCTCATTTCCACAATGTTATCTGAACCTTTTGTGCCAGATATGTTTCTAGATATATCTATTACAGAATATTTCTTTACACTGTAAAGATATATCTGTATCTAAGGCGCCTTTTGATTGGTTTAATAAATAGCTAAATGACCAATAGCTGGGCAGAAAAAGAATAGATGGGACTTCCAGATAGAGAGAAAGAGAGTTAGAGGGATGATCTACGCATGTAGAATTTTGCCAGCAGACTCAGAACAAGTTGGACGTGCTATACTAAGAAAAGGTAATAGAGCCATGTGATAGATTAATAGAAACATAGATTAATAGAAACAGGTTAATTAAGTTATAAGAGCTAGTTAGAAAAAAGCCTAAGCTAAGGTCAAGCTTTCATAACTAATAATAAGTCTCTGGGTCATTATTTGCAGGCTGGTGGTCCAAAGACATTCCAACAAGAAAGTTTGGTACATATATCCACTGGGATTGGGATCCATAACCCTATATTTTGCTTGTGATTTTTCTGCAATAGTCTTCATCTGTTGCAAAGAGTAGTGTCCTTGATGAGGGGTGAGGACTATTCTTAAGTATAAGGACACACATGTAGCTTTTGATGGTTCTTAGTGAATATAATATTTTAGAAGTAGAAGAGTATTAGATACATAATCAAGGAAAGCAACATCATATTATAGGAACTAAATTGTTCTTGAACTGTATGAATAGCTCTGCTGAAAAAAGTAAATAAACCTTACAAAAATAAAATACAATCCATAACCTAACTTCAGATACACAAGTCCCAATGCAAAAATCACAAGAGGATATCATGTTATTATAATCCCTCCAAAATTGCTAATTCATAGAAATGGCCTCTATGGTGAAGTAAATGAAATCCCAGACAAACAACTCAAAGTAACAACCATAAAATGTTTAAAGAATCAGAAAGATCCTGAAAAAGTCATGAGGTAATACAAATAGAAAGTTAATACAAAATATAAAAGGGCAATTTGATGACTAGAGATATGGGTTTGTGATTAAGAAGACTTGCTGTTCTTCTAGAGAACACAAATTTGGTTTCCAGAAACCACGTCAGGTGACTCATAACCACCAGGAAGTCCAACACCCTTTTTGGGCTTCTGAAGGCATTCCTATGAGCAGAAACACACACACACACACACACACACACACTCACATATGCACACATATGCACATACACACTCCCCAAATAATTTTTTTTTCTGGATTTGATGTTTCGTTTTATTTTTAATACAAAAAGTATATGAAATTGGGTGGGTAGGCAGGTGCTGTGGATCTGGGAGGGGGTAGAGAAGAATAAATATAATCAAACTACACTGTATGAAATTATCAAAGAATAAATAAGAACATTATTTTATTTTATTTTTTTTCTTTTTCTGCTTCTAGTGGTTTTTATTTTTTTTTCTTGCTGATTTTTTTATTAATTAATTAATTTAATTATTAAAGATTTCTGCCTCTTCCCCGCCACCACCTCCCGTTCCCTCCCCCTCCCCCAATCAAAGAAAAACATATAAGCATCCCCCTGAATATTAACCTTCATCAGGCGATGAAAGAAGACAGAGACAGAGACCAACATTGGAGCACTGGACTGAAGTCTCACGATCCAAAGGAGGAGCAGAAGGAGAGTGAGCACGAGCAAGGAACTCAGGACGGCGAGGGGTGCACCCACACACTGAGGCAATGGGGATGATCTATCGGGAACTCACCAAGGCCAGCTGGCCGGGGACTGAAAAAGCATGGGACAAAACCGGTCTCGCTGAACATAATGGACAATGAGGACTACTGAGAACTGAAGAACAATGGCAATGGGTTCTTGATCCTATTGCATGTAATGGCTTTGTGGGAGCCCAGATAGTTTGGATGCTCACCTTAATAGACCTGGATGGAGGTGGGTGGTCCTTGGACCTCCCACAGGGCAGAGAAACCTGCTTGCTCTTTGGGCTGAGGAGGAAGGAAGACTTGATTGGGGGAGGGGGAGGGAACGGGAGGTGGTGGCGGGGAAGACCCAAATAAATTTTTAAAAACCTAAATAGTTTGATAAAGAGATGAAAATACTAAAGAAAGTAAATTCTTTCTTAAAGAATTAAGAAATTCTTTCTTAATTCCTTAAAGAAAGGAATTAAGGGATAAAATGGCTACTATAAAAACGTGAGGACCTCAGTTCAGATCTTCCACCTTCAATGTACAAGCTAGGGATGATGCTGCACACCTATAATCCAAGCACTGGGGAAGAGAATAGGAGGGTGGTCAAAGCTCATTGATTAGCTTGTCTAACCAATAGAGTTCTGTGTTCAGTGAGAGGCCTCCTTTCAAAAATAAAGTAGAGAGTGATAGAGGTAGAAGCCTTCAGCTTCCACACACATGGGAAATATGTGCTTGAATGCTTATTGATATGGGATTCCCTTCTGTATGCTATGAATATGAGTTATTAACATTGATTAATAAGCTGCTTTGGCCTATGGCAGGACAGAATATAGGCAAGTGGGAAATCTGAACAGAGATATATAGAAAGAGTAGGCAGAGTCAAAGAGACTCCATGAAGCTGCCAAAGGGAAAGACATTAGAACCTTACTGGTAAAACACAAGCCTCATGGTAAAATATAAAATAATAGGAATGGGTTCATTTAAGATGTAAGAGCTATCTAGGAATACACATAAGCCATTGGCCAAGCAGTGTTGTAATTAATATAGTTTCTGTGTGATTATTTGGGCCTGGGCTGCTGGGAATAAGAGTAGTCTCCGCCTACAAATGGCATCCACAATCCGGGGTATTGATTTATAAGACATAAAAAAAAGTTTAAGGAAAAAAAAGAAAGCTTCTAGACCCACAAAAATGGGAGCCAACAGCAGCTTCTTGGTAATCGTACTTTTTTTTTTTTTTATTTTTCCCAAATAGGCTTTCTTTGCAGGCCACAAGCAGAGGTTTGGCTCCTTTAAGAAATGGCTTCCTGGTTTGTACTGGCAGCATGAGCTGCTCTGGATCTTTTGGGAAGTCCTTCTACAGAGCACTTAGGGTTCATGAGCAGAGTGCTGCAAGTTTCTTAATGGGGACATGGACCCATTGTATCCCTAGAGCTGGGGCAGTGAGCATGGCTTGCAGAGCTGACGGGAAACATACCTCTGCCATATTGAAAGGCCAAAAGAAGTAGGGCCAGTATCCATGGCTGCTGCAACCAAGCTGCTTACCATTTGAAAAGAGCTACTGGTCAAAAAATGATTACAGATATGCAATAAAGACAGATACAGACAGAAATAAAGCTCTGAATGGATCATAGTGTGTTTAAAAATATACATAGACTTGGGAAAGAGAGGGAAAAAGTATAGACAGTTACAAAACAAAATAAATAATTTTAAAAATAAAAAATCTTTAAAGAGACAGTAAAAGTAATGTAAAAGAGTACGGACAGTCATAGATTAAAGGAGTAAAGAAAAATAAGCCATGTAATGATGGAATATACACAGAGTCTGGATTATTGTGTTTTCTTTGAAGTTTTTGACTGCAGAGAGACATTTGATTCTGGGGACTGCTAAACTAAACCAACACACACACACACACACACACACACACACACACACACACACACATTTATATATTAAAGGTATCTTGACTTCACAATTTGGGTCTAAGGATATGTTGCTTTGGAAAAAAAGGTTCTTTTTTTTTTCCACAGAAGATGAGAACCTGTGGATTCCTTCCAGGCTCATGTGGTTTGATGGAATAAGATTCATAAAAGGTCTCCATGAACCCTAAAAATACTTTGCCCAGCAAACATCAGAAGGCAGTTTGGAGAAAACAACACCCAAATTCCCAAAATGATTGTTTATAAATGTTTGTTTTCATTTAAAGGGAGTTGATTATAAATGATTAATGATCACAGTCAATTTCTATTAAAAAAAATAAGGGGGATATGATACAGAGATGAATACTTTGCAATGGTATGGACTTTGGTCTACTGACACAAATTTAAGGTTGATTTTGTTACATTATATTTATGTATTTCTTCTCTTGTTTAAAGTATTATGTTTGTGCATCTCATTTAAAATGTAATATATAATTAAAATTATGGATTAATAGATAGTCATCTATAATAGCCAAGTTTGTAGTCATGTTACTTAGGTTTTCTAGATATATAGAGATATATTTCAGTTAGATATATAATCTTCAACACTTCAAAAACCTACAGAATGTGGCATTTAAAAGGTTTTAAGAACTTAGACTTTTCTCAATAGTGAGACATATCTGCTCGTGGCAGCACCAATTACTTCAGAGAGGTTGATGGACATCAAAGAAACTCATTATGGAATTTGCCTTCAATGTGACAAGGCTAGTCATTTTGTCAACAAACTAGTCTTGCTTGGATTGCTTGATGGTATGCTGTATGAACTGGACATGCAGGACCCACAGAAAAATGACTGCTAAACTTGCATAAAGGTGAGACAGTCCTTTAGGGTTCCTGCTTCATGAAAGAGTCTGTCAGGCATTCTGCAGGACACAGAAGAAAGTGACTGATAAACTGCCAATATAGATGAAACAGTCTTTCAAATTTCCTGCTTCACTGAAAAGTCTGCAAGATACTATGGGCCTGTAGGCTGAATATGGATGCCCCAACGTTACAAAAGAACTTTGTGTGACTGTCCAGGCAGCAAGATGTCTCTGCTATTTCTAGATCTTCGGAGACTGCTTACAATGCACTTCCTGTTTACTTAGGTAATATATCTTTCTGGGGTCTTTGATGGAGTTGAAGACAGATAGTTATAGTTATAGTTTTCCTTAGTTATGATAATAGATAAATTAGATATGAAATTTTAGGTTCACAAAGATAAACTAGGTGATAGAATATTTTTCTTTAATTTTTTTTTATTCTTTTTTACTTAAAATTTCCAACTGCTCCCCGTTTCCCATTTCCCTCCCCCTCCTCCCACATATTGCCCCCTCCCCCCGCTCCCCTCCCCCTATCCCCACCCCCTAGTCCACTCCCCCTCCCTCTCGATACTGAAGAGCAGTCCAAATTCCCTGCTCTACATGAAGACCAAGGTCCTCCCACTTCTATCTAGGTCCAGGAAGGTGAGCATCCAAACAGGCTACGCTCCCACAAAGCCAGTTCATGTATTAGGATCGAAACCTAGTGCCATTGTCCTTGGCTTCTCATCAGCCTTCACTGTCCGCCTTGTTCAGAGAGTCCAGTTTCAACCCATGCTTATTCAGTCCCAGTCCAGCTGGCCTTGGAGAGCTCCCAATAGATCAGTTCCACTGTCACAGTGGGTGGGTGCACCACTCGTGGTCCTGATTTCCTTGCTCATGTTCTCCCTCCTTCTGCTCTTCATTTGGACCTTAAGAGCTCAGACGGTTGATCCAAATTGGGTCTCTGTCTCTCTCTCGATCCATCGCCAGATGAAAGTTCCTGTGCCATTCTCCTTGGCCTCTCGTCAGCTCTCATTGTCCACCACATTAAGAGAGTCCGGTTTTATCCCATGTTTTTTTCAGTAGCAGTCCAGCTGGCCTTGGTGAGCTCCCAATAGATCGGCCCCCCTGTCTCAGTGGTTGGATGCACCCCTCATGGTCCTGACTTCCTTGTTCATGTTCTCTCTCCTTCTGCTCCTCATTATAACCTTGGGAGCTCAGTCCGGTGCTCCAGTGTGGGTCTCTGTCTCTATCTCCATCCATCGCTAGATGAAGGTTCTATGGCGATATGCAAGATATTCATCAGTATGATTATAGGATAGGTTCATTTCAGGTTCCCTATCCTCAGGTGCCCCAATGAACTAACTGGGGACATTGCCCTGGGCTTCTGGTAGCCATTCCAGGTTCAAGTCTCTTGCCAACCCTTAGGTGGCTCCCTTAACTAAGGTATGAGTTTCCCTGCTCCCCCATCCAACCTTCCTTTACCCCCAATCACCCCGATTCCCCCAGTTCCCCTCATCCTCTCCTTCACACTTTTCTCTCCCCATCTCCCCTCATCCCCATCCCACCCCACCCCCCAAGATTCCCATTTTTTGCCCATCAATCTTGTCTATTTCCCATAGCTGGGAGGATATCTATATGTTTTTCCTTGGGTTTACCCTCTTGTTTAGCTTCTTTAGGATCACAAATTATAGACTCAGTGGCCCCTATCCATGGCTAGAAACCAATTATGAGTGAGTACATCCCATGATCTTCTTTTTGGGTCTGGGTTACCTCACTCAGGATCGTATTTTCTATTTCCATCCATTTGCATGCAAAATTCGAGAAGTCATTGTTTTTTACCGCAGAGTAGTACTCTAATGTATATATATTCCACACTTTCTTCATCCATTCTTCTATTGAAGGGCATCTAGGTTGCTTCCAGGTTCTGGCTATTACAAATAATGCTGCTATGAACATAGTTGGACAAATGCTTTTGTCATATGCTAGGGCATCTCTTGGGTATATTCCCAAGAGTGCTATTGCTGGGTCCAGGGGTAGGTTGATCCCAATTTTTCTGAGAAACCGCCACACTGATTTCCAAAGTGGTTGCACAAGTTTGCAGTCCCACCAGCAATGGATGAGGGTACCCCTTTCTCCACAACCTCTCCAGCAAAGGCTATCCTTGGTGTTTTTGATTTTAGCCATTCTGACAGGTGTAAAATGATATCTCAAAGTTGTTTTGATTTGCATTTCTCTGATCGCTAAGGAGGTTGAGCATGACCTTAAGTATCTTTTGGCCATTTTAACTTTTTCTGATGAGAATTCTCTGTTCAGTTCAGTGCCCCATTTTCTAATTGGGTTAATTATCCTTTTAAAGTCTAGTTTCTTGAGTTCTTTATATATTTTGGAGATCAGACCTTTGTCTGTAGCGGGGTTGGTGAAGATCTTCTCCCAGTCAGTTGGCTGCCTTTTTGTCTTAATGACAGTGTCCTTTGCTTTACAGAAGCTTCTCAGTTTCAGGAGATCCCATTTATTCAATGTTGCCCTTAATGTCTGTGCTGCTGGGGTTATACATAGGAAGCGATCTCCTGTGCCCATATGTTGTAGGGTACTTCCCATTTTCTCTTCTATCAGGTTCAGTGTGTTCAGATTGATATTGAGGTCTTTGATCCATTTGGACTTGAGTTTTGTGCATGGTGATAGATATAGGTCTATTTTCATTCTTCTACAGGTTGACATCCAATTGTGCCAGCACCATTTGTTGAAGATGCTTTCTTTCTTCCATTGTATACTTTTAGCTCCTTTATCGAAAATTAGTTGTTCATAGGTTTGTGGGTTAAAATCCGGGTCTTCTATATGATTCCATTGGTCGACTGCTCTGTTTTTATGCCAGTACCACGCTGTTTTCATTACTGTAGCTCTGTAATAGAGTTTGAAGTCAGGGATGGTAATGCCTCCAGAAGTTCCTTTATTATATAAGATTGTTTTGGCTATCCTGGGTTTTTTGTTTCTCCATATAAAGTTGATTATTGTCCTTTCAAGATCTGTGAAGAATTTTGATGGGATTTTAATGGGGATTGCATTGAATCTATAGATTGCCCTTGGTAGAATTGCCATTTTTACTATGTTGATCCTCCCAATCCAGGAGCAAGGGAGATCCTTCCATTTTCTGGTATCCTCTTCAATTTCTTTCTTCAATGCCTTAAAGTTCTTGTCAAATAGATCTTTCACTTCCTTGGTTAGAGTTACCCCAAGATAGTTTATGCTTTTTGTGGCTATCGTGAAAGGTGATGATTCTCTTATTTCCCTCTCTGCTTCCATATCCTTTGTGTATAAGAGGGCGACTGATTTTTTGGAGTTGATCTTGTATCCTGCCACATTACTAAAGGCGTTTATCAGCTGTAGGAGTTCTTTGGTGGAGTTTTTGGGGTCGCTCATGTACACTATCATATCATCTGCAAATAATGCAAGTTTAACTTCTTCCTTTCCAATTTGAATCCCCTTTATCCCCTTATGTTGTCTTATTGCTATTGCTAAAACTTCGAGAACTATATTGAAGAGGTATGGAGAGAGTGGACAGCCTTGTCGTGTTCCTGATTTTAGTGGGATGGCTTTAAGTTTCTCTCCATTTAATTTGATATTAGCTGTCGGCTTGCTGTATATAGCTTTAATTAAATTTAGGTATGACCCTTGTATCCCTAATCTCTCCAAGACTTTTATCATAAAGGGATGTTGAATTTTGTCAAATGCTTTTTCAGCGTCTAATGAAACTATCATATGGTTTTTTTCTTTCAGTTTATTTATATGATGGATTACATTGATAGACTTGCGTATGTTAAACCAGCCCTGCATCTCTGGTATGAAGCCTACTTGATCATAATGGATAATTTTTCTAATGTGTTCTTGGATTCGGTTTGCCAGAATTTTGTTGAGGATTTTTGCATCGATGTTCATGAGTGAGATTGGCCTGTAATTTTCTTTCTTGGTTGGGTCTTTGTGTGGTTTTGGTATCAGAGTTACTGTAGCTTCATAGAAGGAATTTGGCAATGACTCTTCTGTTTCTATATTGTGAAATACCTTAAGGAGTATAGGTATTAGGTCTTCTTGGAAGTTCTGGTAGAATTCCGCATTGAAACCATCTGGTCCTGGACTTTTTTTGGAAGGGAGGTTTTTGATAACTGCTTCTAATTCTTCATGACTAACAGGTCTATTTAGGTTGTTCACCTGGTCCTGGTTTAACTTTGGTATATGGTATTTATCTAAAAAAGTGTCCATTTCTTTTACATTTTCCAGTTTTGTGGCATACAGGCTTTTGTAGCAAGATCTAATGATTCTCTGAATTTCCTCTGTGTCTGTGGTTATGTCTCCCTTTTCATTTCTGATCTTATTAATTTGCAAATTCTCTCTCTGCCGTTTGATTAGTTTGGATAGGGGTTTATCAATCTTGTTGATTTTCTCCAGGAACCAGCTTTTTGATTTATTGATTCTTTCAATTGTTTTCTGTGTCTCTATTTTGTTGATTTCAGCCCTCAGTTTGATTATTTCCAGTCTTCTACCCCTTCTAGGTGAGTCTGCTTCTTTTTTTTCTAGAGCTTTCAGGTGGGCTGTTAAGTCTCCAATGTGTGCTTTCTCTGTTTTCTTTAAGTGGGCAGTTAGTGCTATGAACTTTCCTCTCAGGACTGCTTTCATAGTGTCCCATAGGTTTGAGTATGTTGTTTCTTTATTTTCATTGTCTTCAAGGAAGACTTTAATTTC
Organism: Chionomys nivalis; assembly: GCF_950005125.1. Taxonomy (NCBI): domain Eukaryota; kingdom Metazoa; phylum Chordata; class Mammalia; order Rodentia; family Cricetidae; genus Chionomys; species Chionomys nivalis. The sequence goes on from NC_080103.1 coordinate 6,892,873, forward strand.
TTTCTTTATTTCTTCCTTAATCCAGGTATGGTTCAGTAGTTGACTATTCAGTTTCCATGAGTTTGTAGGCTTTCTGGGGGTAGCATTGTTGCTGAATTCTAGCTTTAATCCATGGTGATCTGATAAGATACAGGTGGTTATGAATATTTTTTTGTAACTGTGAATGTTTGCTTTGTTACCGAGTATGTGGTCGATTTTTGAGAAGGTTCCATGAGCTGCAGAGAAGAAGGTATATTCTTTCCTATTTAGGTGGAATATTCTATAGATGTCTGTTAAGTCCATTTGATTCATTACCTCCATTAATTCTCTTATTTCTCTGTTAGGTTTCTGTCTGATTGACCTGTCCATTGGTGAGAGAGGAGTATTAAAGTCTCCTACTATTAATGTGTGCGGATTGATGGCTGCCTTGAGTTTTAACAATGTTTCTTTTACGTACGTGGGTGCTTTTATATTAGGGGCATAGATATTCAGGATTGAGATTTCATCCTGATGAATTGTTCCTGTTATGAGTAGAAAATGTCCCTCTCCATCTCTTCTGATTGATTTAAGTTTGAAGTCAACTTTGTTAGAAATTAGTATGGCCACACCTGCTTGTTTCCTAGGTCCATTTACTTGATAAGCCTTATCCCAGCCCTTTACTCTGAGTAGGTGCCTGTCTTTGTGGTTGAGGTGTGTTTCTTGTAAACAGCAGAATGTTGGATCCTGTTTTCGTATCCAATCTCTTAGTCTGTGCCTTTTTATAAGTGAGTTGAGTCCATTGACATTAAGTGATATTAATGACCAGTGGTTGTTAACTCCGGTCATTTTTTTTTTAGTAGTAGATTTTGTGTGTTTCCCTTCTTTGAGATGTGCTGGTAAAGGGTTTCTAGATGTCTGAGTTACTGTGGTCATTGTTGGACTCCTTGATTAGTGATTTTCCTTCTATTACTTTCTGTAAGGCTGGATTTGTGGCTACGTATTGTTTAAATTTGTTTTTATCCTGGAAAATTTTGTTTTCTCCATTTATAGTGAACGAAAGCTTGGCTGGGTATAGTAGTCTGGGCTTGCATCCATGGTCTCTTAGTTTCTGCAGTACATCTATCCAGGACCTTCTGGCTTTCATGGTTTCCATAGAGAAGTCAGGTGTAAGTCTGATAGGTTTACCTTTATAAGTAACTTGGCCTTTTTCCTTTGCTGCTCTTAGTATTCTTTCTTTATTCTGTATGCTTTGTGTTTTGATTATTATATGGCGAGAGGATTTTTTTTTTGATCCAGCCTATTCGGTGTTCTGTATGCTTCTTGAACCTTCATAGGTATATCTTTCTTTAGGTTGGGAAAGTTTTCTTCTATAATTTTATTAAATATATTTTCTGGACCGTTGAGCTGCGCTTCTTCTCCTTCTTCTATTCCTATTATTCTTAGGTTTGGTCTTTTTATTGTGTCCCATATTTCCTGAATGTTTTGTGATGAGAATTTGTTGGCCTTGCTGTTTTCTTTGATCAGCGTGTTTATTTTCTCTATGGTATCTTCAGAATCTGAGATTCTTTCTTCTATCTCTTGTATTCTGTTGGTTATGCTTGTTTCTGTAGTTTCTATTCGTTTACCTAGATTTTCCCTGTCCAGCTGGCCTTCTGTTTGTGTTTTCTTCTTTGCCTCCATTTCAGTTTTTAAGTCTTGAACTGTTTCCATTATTTGTTTGATTGTTTTTCCTTGGTTTCCTAGGGTATCATTCACTGATTTACTCAATTCTTCAAACTTTCTGTTATACTTCTCATCCATTTCTATAAGGGCATTTTTTACATGCTGTTTAAAGGCGTCAATCACTTTCATAAAGTCAATTTTATCTACTTCTTCATGATTAAGGTGTTCATGTCCTCCTGTTGTGAGGTCGCTGGGTTCTGGTGGTTTCATATAGTTTTTCAGATTGTTGGGTGAATTCTTGCATTGGCGCCTGCCCATCTCTTTCTCCGAATGCTCCCCTATGGATCTTCTTTTACCGGATCAGGTCTCCTTGCCTACTGATGTACTTTCCCATGATGGCACCCTGCAGTGATAGCTCTCCTGGTGCTCCAGTGATGTCTCTCCTGTTACCAATATCAGATCTCCGTGCCCAAAGACGGCAATCCTGGTACCCCGATTAGCTCTACCACTGATGGCTCTCCTGGTGCCAAGATCAGATCTCCGTGCAGGTTGGGTAGTTCGTAAACAAAGGCCTTACCTTGTTTGGTGCAGGCAGGCCAGTGAACCAAAGGAAGTCTCGCCTGCCTACTTGCCCTGAGGATTTGCCCCCAGGGCCAGACAGACTGAGCTGGATGGTGTTATGTGCCCAAAGAGGAAAGGGGGCAGAAGGAAGAAGGGTTCTGGATGCAAGCTGGGTGGGACAAGAAGAGAGAGGCAGTATGCAGGGTGTAGAGCCCCTGCAGGGAGCCCAGGGCGTATAGGGTGGGGGATGAGGAACTTCAGAGTTCCCTGTCCAGGGCTGCTTCCACCGCCGCCGGTCAGGTCACAAACTCACCCCGCTGCTGTCCCTCCTGGTGCCTAGATCAGATCTCCATGCAGGTTAGGTAGTTTGTAAACAAAGGCCTTACCTTGCTTGATGCAGGCAGGCTGGAGAGACAAAGGAAGTCTCGTCTGCCTATTTGCCCTGAGGATTTGCCCCCAGCGCCAGACAGACTGAGCTGGATGGTGTTATGTGCCCAAAGAGGAAAGGGGACAGAAGGAAGAAGGGTTCTGGATGCAAGCTGGGTGAGACAAGAAGAGAGAGGCAGTATGCAGGGTGTAGAGCCCCTGCAGGGAGCCCAGGGAGTATAGGGTGGGGGATGAGGAACTTCAGAGTTCCCTGTCCAGGGCTGCTTCCGCTGCTGCCAGTCAGGTCACAAACTCACCCTGCTGCTGTCTCTCCTGGTGCCTAGATCAGATCTCCCTGCAGGTTGGGTAGTTTGTAAACAAAGGCCTTACCTTGCTTGATGCAGGCTGGCTGGAGAGACAAAGGAAGTCTCCTCTGCCTACTTGCCCTGAGGATTTGCCCCTAGCGCCAGACAGACTGAACTGGATGGTGTTATGTGCCCAAAGAGGAAAGGGGGCAGAAGGAAGAAGGGTTCTGGATGCAAGCTGGGTGGGACAAGAAGAGAGAGGCAGTATGCAGGGTGTAGAGCCCCTGCAGGGAGCCCAGGGCGTATAGGGTGGGGGATGAGGAACTTCAGAGTTCCCTGTCCAGGGCTGCTTCCGCCGCCGCCAGTCAGGTCACAAACTCACCCTGCTGCTGTCTCTCCTGGTGCCTAGATCAGATCTCCATGCAGGTTAGGTAGTTTGTAAACAAAGGCCTTACCTTGCTTGATGCAGGCAGGCCAGCTGCTGTCCCTCCTGGTGCCTTGCTTGATGCAGGCAGGCTGGAGAGACAAAGGAAGTCTCCTCTGCCTACTTGCCCTGAGGATTTGCCCCCAGCGCCAGACAGACTGAGCTGGATGGTGTTATGTCTTTTCTTTAATTTTTATAGAAACAAATAGACTAAATATTGTAACTCTAATTCTTACTTGATTCCTGTTTTTTATACGTAATTTTACTATGTTAAAGTTAAAACTTTCCTTGTTACTTAGACAGAAAAGGGGAGATGATGTGGTATTCCTCTCTGTGTCCTGTGAATATGCTTGTTACCATTGGTTAATAAAGAAGCTGCTTTGGTCTATGGCAGGGCAGAATAAAGGAAGGTGGGAAATCCAAACAGACATATGTATAGAGAGAGAGTAGACAGAGTCAGGGAGACACCATGAAGCTGCCAAAGGAGAAAAATGCTAGAACCTTATTGGAAAACCACAAGCCTCTTGGTAAAGTATAAAATAATATAAATGGGTTCATTTATGTAAGAGCTAGCTAGGAATACACATAAGCCATTGGCCAAGTAGTGTTGTAATTAATATAGTTTCTGTGTGATTTTTCGGGTTTGGGTGGCTGGGAATGAAAGAACAGTCTCTATTTACAACTTATACACACACATATACCACACATACATGCATACATACAAAATAATAAATAAGTAAATATGTTAATAAGAAATATTTATGAAAAATCAAACTGAAATACTGGAAATGAAAACCACAATAAGTAAAATAGAAATTTCTGTGGAAATTTTCATCAATAGGAAGGATCAAGTTACTTCTATCTTTTTTAAAAAATAGAATGGATAAAGTAAAAGACATAATATCTAATATTAAAAGCAAAGTAGAAGAATTACAACATTTAAACAAATTCAAGATAAATTAATATGAAGGGTGGAGGAATTTTCAAGATTTTTGGGAATCTATGAAATGACTAAATCTAAGACTCATGAATAGGATAATTTCATTCTGAAAACATAGAATACATTTCCAGCAAAACTATAGCAGAAAATCCTCAAAATGTGATAAAAATGGTAATTCAGATACAGGAGACATATAGACCATCAAACAGACAAGATCAAACATGGGTTGACATTTGTCTATGGCTGTCCTGGTGAAAGGGGATGGGTGTGTGCTGGGCTAGGGGACATCAGGTGATCCTATTGACTATGGTTTGAACATTAGGTATTTCCTTTGGAACATTAGATAACTTTTTCCTTGAATGGTTCTTTCCTGGGTGGTGCCTGTTAAGCCTGTCATGGCTGAGCCCTACATTCCCTCCCTTCACAAGTACCAATGACAGGACCTGTCAATCATGGGACCTGCTTGCCCCGGGGTTTAAAGATAGTATTGGGACCTAAGAACCATTAGCTAACAGATTTTTCTAGGGCAGTGACCATCCTCTGTTACCAGGCCCTGTAACTTTGAGTGCAACCAAATTATAATTTTAAATATCCTCTTCATTTTTGTGGTTCTGCATAAAGAATCAAAGTGTCTTATATTATTGTAGAGTCATTTTAGTTAATAAATCCATTAATTGATAATTCTGGGCCTATTTTCCTGGTATGTCAATGGGTATTATTAGCTATTTTGTACCCCATACTTGCGAACTCCCCTTTGTCTCAGCATTTCAACTTATTTTGGGCAGGGAGCATGGGCTTATGTGTTCATTTCTGTAACTACTTCAAGCTGACATTGGGGCATTGTTATGAGGACCTAAGAAATCTGAAAGGCTAGTCAAAGGTAAGGAGGGAATTCAGGCAATGGGGCATTTATTAGAAGCGTTTGGTTCACTGACTGCACTACAGAGACAGGGAACATTCACATCAGCTGGTCTGGTCCACATCAGCTTCAGCAAGTCCAGGACTCAAAGTCATTTGGAGCAGATTGTAGTCAGCAGCTGATGCTTGGATGTGTCTCTCAGGCAAGTGGAAACATGTTGAGTCAAGTTTGAACTAGGACTAGAAGTTAAAATTTATGAGCTTAAAGGAAAATATTACATTTGGAACTTTCAGGCCCACAGTCTTAGTAAGTGAGAAGGGGAGGAGTCCCAAAACAAGGAGAGAGAAAGATATCATCCTCAGGAATAGACAGGTGGGGAAAACTTAAGCTAAATTTATCTAGAATCCTTTTGACCTGTGAGAAATGGATCCAAGTTTTTCTTGAAGCCTATACGGATTTTTATTTTACAAAAGGACATAAAAGTTTTAGATGTATTATTATCATCCATCTATACTGAAATCCATAAGTAGAAAGAGCAGGTAATGGGTATCTGTAAAACAGCAAGAAAAGATTCATACCTTTGCGTCCTAGAAAAAAACTACAGATTTGGGTTAGAAGCAATTTTCTTCTCTCCTGAGAGCCAGGTATTGATTGGACAAAGATATCTTTGGTCTGATGAGAAACATTTTTAAGTTTGCATTTAAATGACAACCAAAATAAATCCAAAATCACGCACTTGTAACTGAGCAGTCATTGCTCTACTAGCTTATCAGAACTCTACTAAACGCTAAACTCTGAACTTTTATACCATAGAAGGGGAAAACAATCTGAAAGATTTTTTATACCTTACATTTATCTATTTATATTTTTATAACTTACATTTGCATCTCACATCATTTTCTGAGACCCTTTAGATCTATATCAAGGCTAGATTTTTATATATAAAATGAACTAACAAGTTTGCTATAACTTTAGAGAAGAACCTGCTTGCCTGCTGCTAAACTGACAAAGTTATAGCTAGCCCAATCTTCAATACTCTCAGAGATCTAATAAGGATAAATTCCACCTGAGTGTACCAAGCAGCTTCTGAATCTATTAAAAATGGCAGAGACCAGTATACACCCAGTCAGCCATACCCAAGTCTCCATAGCATTGGAGGCAGAAGTATTAAAACAGAAGTCTTCACCAGGCACATAAGGTGAGAATCTTTTCTGTGAAGGAACATGGGTGCTGCCCAGGTGTCTCTGTTGAGCCTGCTATGGTTGGGCCCTACATTTTCTTCTCTCCCAAGCATAGGTGTGGTTTACACTTCTGCTTCAATACATTTCCGTAATACTGTAGAAACGAATTATCCCCAGTGAACTGTAGGCACATGATGGAGATCACCTCTGGGCCCCAGGAGCAAGGTTTCTCCTGCAATCAAGCATTTTCTTTTCTTTTTGTTTATTTTTATTTTATTAGATGCAAGTATTATTTTTTTTAAAAATTTACTCATTTTACATACCAACCACAGTTCTGCCTCCCTCCCCTCTTCCCGTTTCCCCCACCTCCTCCTCATCCCCACATCTGCTGTGGGACAGTGGTGTGTACCCTGTCAGTTGCATTTTAAATAAACATGATTGGCCAGTAGCCAGGCAGGAAGTATAGATGGGATGACCAGATTGGAAGTAAAAGCAGGGCAACAAGAATTCTAGGAAGAAAGAAGTTTCAGAGCAGTCATCACCCAGATGCAGAAGAAGCAAGATGTGACTGCCTTGCTGAATAAAATACTGAGCCGTGTGGCTAACATAGACAAGATTAATGGGCTAATATAAGATGTAAGAATTAGTTAATAAGAAGAGCCTGAGCTACTAGGCTAACCATTTTATAATTTATGTAGATCTCCGTGTGTTCCTTTGGGACTGAGTGACTGAAGGATGGAGTGGGACAGAAACCTCGGTCAACACACATCCACTCCAGAGAGGGTAAAGCCTCCCATGGGAAGTCAACAAAGGCTGGCATATCAAGTTGAGGCAAGACCAAGCCCCTTCCCCCTGCATCCCTCCATATGGAATGGTTTCCAAAATGTCAGTTTATACACCAGGGATAGATCCTGGTCTCACGGTCAGGGACCTCACAAACGCCCAAGCTACACAACTGTCATCCACTTTCAGAGGGCCTAGTTTGGTCCCACGCAGGTGCCCCAGCTGTCAGTCTGGGGTCAATGAGTTTCCACTAGCTTGGGTCAGCTGTGCCTGTGGATTTCCCCATCATGATCTTGACCCCTTGCTCATATAATCCTTCCTTCCTCTCTTCCTCTGGACTTCAGGAGCTTAGCCCAGTGCTTGGCTGTCTATCTCTGCATCTGCTTCCATTAGTTACTGGATGAAGTTTCTATGTCAGTTTAGAATAGTCACCAATCTGATTACAGGAGAAGGCCAAATCAGGTACCCTCTTCACTATTGCTAAGAGTCTTAGCTGGGGTCATCCTTGTGGATTCCTGGGTGTTTCCCTAGCACCAGGTTTCTCCCTAACCCCATAATGGCTCTCTCTATCTAGATGAATTTACATGGCAGTTCTGTGGCTTGGGTGGTCTTTGGTCTAACAGGCAACGGGACCAGGATTTATCCCTAGTGCATTGAGTGACATTTTGGAGCACATTCTCTATGGGTGGATTCCTTTCTCAGTCTAGATACAGGGGGTGGGGACTTAGGACTGCCTTAACTTGATAGATCAGACTTTATAGACTCCCCATGGGAGGACTTACCTTTTCTGAGTAGTGGGTGGGGGTTGGGTGGGGGAGATATATGAAGGTGGTAAGGGGAATCAGGAGAATGGAAGGGGGGTGAACTGTGGTTGGTATATTAAATGAAAAAAAATCTTTTAAATAAAAAAATTTAATGAAAAATTAAGTAATGTGTTAAAATGAAAACAACATACCTCTTTTATTGCTCTCCCTCTCTGTCCCTCCCTTAACTCGACCATCCTGTTTCCTCATGTTCTCATCGTCACTTCTCCCCTGTTGCTCACCCCCTTACAGGATATTTTATCTATTTCCCCCTCCTAGGGTGGGGTCCTTCTTGTTACCTAGCTTCTCTGGGACTGTGGATTGCAGCTTGGATATCCTTTGCTTTACATCTAGTATCCACTTATGAGTGAGTACATACTGTGTTTGTCTTTCTGAGTCTGACTTACCTCACTCAGGATGTTTTTTTCTAGTGCCATCCATTTGCCTGTAAATTTCAAGATGTCACTGTTTTCTACAGTTGAGTAATACTCCATTGTGTAAATGTACCACATTTTCTTTATCCATTCTTCTGTAACATTCAAGATATTTCAAGTTCATACAGCAGTGTGAAATGGAGAGACCTGGAAGGTACTCAAACTACACAGGAGCCCGAGTCACCTGGGTGACTTGGTAGAACAAAACCTTTTTGACAATCCACAAGGCGGATCTTGCGTCAAATCAATTATTTATTAAAAGAATGAACTCTCATACTCCAGCAGACATTCAATGACTTAGACAACTTGGTGGAGCAGGCTATGCCCAGGGGACACAGAGAAGGTTTCTGCCTCCATGGGAAGTCGTACTGAGTCCAAGTGGAGTGTGTGTCACGGTAACTACAGCACAGGTTGGCACAGGCTCTGCACATTGAGACCGAGCCTATTAATACACAGATACCAGAGGAGGCCTAATAAGAGAAAAAAAAATAGTTCAGTCTTGTCACTCGACTCTGGAGAAGTACGTGTAGTTGGCAAGTGTTGAACATAAACCAGAAAATGGTGGGGTGCAAAGGCAGAGCAGGAAAGGAAATGGGGAATGAAGCAGAGATGGGGGAGCTGCCTGTGGGGGAGCTGCCTGTGGGGGAGCTGCCTGTGGGGGAGCTGCCTGTGGGGAAGCTGCCTGTGGGGAAGCTGCCTGTGGGGAAGCTGCCCGACTAGGAAGGAGCTTGGCACAGCTACTCAGGGAAGCTATGCCTGAATCAGAACTCAAGAGGATATGGCCAGCAATCTAGTATGAACTCGCTTATAAAAAGTTCTTGTGGATCTCCATGGTCCGTACTGAAGACTGTTGATTCCGTGGCCTGTGCTGGTGTAGAGGGCTATGTTGATCTGAGTGGCCTGTGTTGCCACCTGAAGCCATGTTGATGACCTTGGCTTATGCTGCCATGGAGAGCTATGATGGTGTCTGTGGCCTGCGCAATGGCAGAGGGCAGTGTTAATGTTTGTGGTCTGTACTGCCACTGGGGACCATGCTGAGATACGTGGCATGTGCTGATGCTAGAGACCATGTGGATGTCTGAGGTCCATGTTGTCATCAGAAACCATGTGTATGTCCATGATCTATGTTCACGCTGATGGTAAAAAGCAAGGAAGCTACTTTTGCATGGTATTAATGACTACAGACTCACAGTTGAGAAGGAGGCACATAGAAGACTTTTACGACAACCTCTATGGTGCCCACACCCCCTAAAAATGTAACAGCCTAGACAGAGAGCCATAGAAGAGGACCCTTAAAAACTGTGATAAGGATGCTGAAGTGTAGCTCTCCACAGCTGATGGCTTCTGGTGGGGTGCAGGTGGGGAAGGAGTTGGCTCCTGGGAGTTTGACCTTGCTCCAGTCACTATATGGAGAACACAAATTGGGCTTGTTTTCCTTTTTTTCTTCTTTGTTTTTGGGGGAGGGTCACTAGTGTTCGGGAGTAGACCTAGGAAGGTTGAGAAGTGAATATACTTGGGTTCATGATGTAAAATTCCCAAATAATCAGTAAAGATATTATGGAATGAAAAGGTCCATGTATAAACCAGGTACTGTGCCTTTTTTTATTTAACACATGTGGATGACATCAAAGATAGCCTGTGTGCCCAGCAGCCAACTGCACCCACTCATCCTCAACTTGCTGATTAAACGAACCACCTTAGGGCTGGAGAGATGGCTCAGTGGTTAACAGCACTTACTGCTCTTTCAGAGGAACTGGGTTTGGTTCTCAGCTCACATGGTGTCTCAAAGTCATCTGAAACTCCATTTCCAGATCTGACACACCCCTCTGGCCTTCTTGGGAACACACATGGTACATATGCATGCAGTCAGGCACTTATATAATACATAAAATAAATAAACCTAAAAATATTTTTTAAAGACCCAAATTAACAGTGGAAAGTAGAAAAAGATTTATTCAGTGTGGCCACACTGAAAAGAAAGACAAAGACATCCAGCATACTCCCTCCCCAAAGTCTATCTTCCAGGTCCTTAAATGAGATTCAAGATTAAATAGCTGTCCAAGGATATGCCACCTATGCAGTCCTGGTCAAAGTGTGTTCCCGCCCACCCACGCCTGGGCTATACTCTCATCCTGTAAAGTGGTCTGTCAGGTTGTTAGAACTGTGAGAAATGTCCTTCTGGGTCGTCAAGTCACCGCCCTGCCTAGGGCCTTTGCTTTTCCTGAGAATAAGATTCCTGGAGAAATCCCTTATCTTCGGGCTGCATTGTTTCAGGAGTTTGTTAGATTCGGGACACAAATGTACCCTTTCAACATCTTTTTCTTTCTGCCAGGCTTGTCACATGGGGACTTGTGGTCCTCCTAACAGTAATACTGAGATAAATGAGGAAACCAAGATGCATGAAAAGAAGAACCTGAGCGTTCATAGCTTTATCTGCATCAGGTGCAGTCAGCAAAGTACCTGTGAGCCTCCTTCCTGTGGGCCTCCAGTTCGTCATAAAAAGGCAGCAACTGCCCTCTACCGTTGACTCAGCGAACGACAGCCTCTCACTTCAGGACTTGAGCTGTGGGGAATGGAGGAGTTGTGACAGTCTCTCACTTGAGGACTTGAGCTGTGGCGAATGGAGGAGTTGTGACAGTCTCTCACTTCAGGACTTGAGCTGTGGCGAATGGAGGAGTTGTGCTCGCCAACTTCAGGGAGTGAGACTAGAGTCTTTGTGAACTGGATAGAGTGTTCTTGGTTATCATACTCAAGCTTGCTCCTGGGCTCACGAATGCCCCCCGCCCGCAAATCAATAGATGTAAGACTGTGGACCCTATTACTTTCATCCTTGGGCTGATGTTCTGGAAACTGCTTTGGAGTTTCAAAAATAAACATTTTTCTCCTTCTAGCCCTTCAAAACTTTAGACTGTTATAATATTTAAAAGACTATTTAAAGAAACATTATATATAAATGCAATTTCAGCTTATGGGTCAATGTTTAAAATATAGATACATTCAAAGAATGTCAACACTTTTTACTCAGCAGCCAAAGACACTATATATATATATATATATATATATATATATATGTAGATATAATACACACACATATATGTGTATATATATATATCTTGCAGCATTTACTGCCAGTTTTGAATTTTTGTTTTGTGCACAGATGTGATTGTGTGTGTTAAATGCCATGGTATTTTATATGACCTTGATATTGCCCAGAATTTTTTCCCTCATGATTATTCTTGTTAGATAAAGGTATGATCACACATTTAGATAAGAATAACTAATGGTTATCTGTTGGTGATGACGCGTCAGCCACACCCTTTCCTGTTGAATGTAACGCTGACACATGTTCAAAAATGGCTGGTTTCCGGTGGAGTTCAGAAGATGTGCAACGTGTATATTTTTGTGTGTGCTCTTGGGTATTTTATATAGAATTTCTCCCATGCTAGACACATGATAGACCACTAAACTATACCCTTAAATATGTTTTTCTACTTAATTTGAGACTGGCCCTAATGACTTTATAACCCCAGATGAATTTACAATCCATTGTAATCCTTCTGCCTCAGTCTTTCCAAAGTATAAAGAATTTGACTGATTTTTCTCAACTCTCAGTCTTTTTGAAAGCTAGTGTTCTGACTAGTATCTAACTCAAGGTCATATATCAGAGTCATAACTCAAAGAAAGTATCAAGATCATATAAAACAGGGGCCGGAGAGATGGCTCAGCGGTTAGGAGTACTGGCTGCTCTTCCAAAGGTCCTGAGTTCAATTCCCAGCAATCATATGGTGGCTCACAACCACCTGTAATGAGATCTGGCGCCCTCTTCTGGCCTGCAGGCATACATGGAGGCAGAATGTTGTATACATAATAAATAAATCTTTAAAAAAAGATCATATAAAACATCATGGTATGTAACTCACATAATCACATCTGTGTACAAAACAAAAATAAAAACCTGTCCCTTTAACAGTGACTATTGGAAACATCGATGGCCTTTTCCATCATGGCTATGAGCCATAATTTGCAGTCATCTCACATGTGTGCACACATCATCACACATCTCACATGTGTGCACACCTCATGGATCCAACTGATGTCATTCTCCCTGCCAGCTGCCCAACTTGCAAATCCTTGACAATCAGTTTTTGTTTTTGTTTCCCAAGTATCCGTGAACACTTTGTAAATATGGAGCACATGTACACAACATGGGTACCACGTGTCTCCTGTTACACACATCCCAGGGATCACTGTAACCCTTCTGAAAAATTTTCCTTGCCTTCTGTGATCAGTTCCATCATCCCAGACCTTCCGACCATCAGGGAAATCTGGAAGAGGGTCAGTAGGTCAGTAGGGTAAACCAAAGCCAAGAGCCATAGATCTTGGTCCAGCAAAGCAGAGATGCCATTTATTGGCAACCTTTAGTAGTTATCACCTCACGCCAGGTATCTGAAATATGAACTAGATGCTCTTCAACACTCCCTTGCTCCATCCGATAGTTTAAGTTATAGTAACCCGCTTGTACTCAACTTTATGTTGTTGTCTTTTCTGCACCAATCTGTCTTCTGAAACCTGTTTACACTTTTCCTCCCCCCTTTACTTTTGATGCATTTTCTCTTAAGTTTTATTTGGGGAAGTCAAATATACAATGATAATGTGTATAAATGTGAGAAAAAAGAGAGGGGCATGGGAGAGGGAGAAAGACAGAGGGGGCAGGGAAAAGAATGTTTTCATGGGAAGGGCATGAGGACCATTTTCCTTCTTAGGGCAGGCACCATCCTCAGGGGGCACCATTAGATCAAAGAGGACTGACTGATGTGATGCAGAATGTATGTTGCATGATTTTGAAGACCTATCCGAGCTGAAACGTGTCTGAATGTTTGTGTGAAGGATTCTTCCCCTGTGTGTATTTGGCAGATATGTTTGATGTTGGAGTGTGCTTCTGTGTTTGGCAGTATGGATGTCAGAGAGGGAAGACAAAGAACAAATAAGCAGATTGAAACACACAGCACTGCTTCGTTGAAATAGTTTTAAGAGAATCAACTCAATAGAACAAGAACAATTTTGGGACAAAGACTTCAGAGTCAATGGTGAGATGGAGTAGGAACCATGCACCTTGGATGGGAACCACTCAGGGAAAGAAGAAAATCCTGCCATAGCTGTGGTTTTCCAAAGTAATAGACACTGAGGAGCCTTGAATACTCTTGTACCAATGTGTCTTGTATGTATAAAAACTACATGCGCACGCACGCACACACAGAATCCCACCCCATACACAGAGTCACAAATTGGGCAACTTTTGACTATAGACCTCCAGACCAGTTTTTGCTGTGCTATTCCTGCTTGCTTGATACTGAAAAAGTAATGTTAGTTCGATAGAGAATTGACATACACACAGTCAGGAATGGAGTTAAAAGGTATTTAATTGGAGAAGAACACTGAAAATTCACTTGTCCCACACCCCATTCTCCTTCAGATGAATCCTGAACCACAGGGAGATTAGCCATTCAAGGAGACTTTGGACCATGTTTAGAGGCTCAGGAACCCCAGAGAATGAGTGTGATAGACATCTGTTTAGATGGTGCAAAGAGGGAGGGATGAAGACCAAAGGCACATCATGTGAAGTACAGGGAATTGGACGCATAAGCAGAATGGATGGAAAGGGGCCTCGGCATCCAGAGACCAGGTCTTCATGGCATGGCTGGGGACGACATTACTTCTGTTTTGTCTTCTGTTGATATGGTTCTGGAGTGACATTTGAGGGGCATGGCTCAGGAACAACAGGGTGGCAAGGCTCAGGTGCCTTGGGGTGGCAAGGCTCAGGTGCCTTGTGGTGGCAGGGCTCAGGCGCCTTGGGCTGGCAGGGCTCAGGTGCCTTGGGCTGGCAAGGCTCAGGCACCTTGGGCTGGCTGGGCTCAGGCACCTTAGGCTGGCAGGGCTCTGGAGCCTTAGGATGGCAGGGCTCTGGAACCTTGGGGTTGCAGGGCTCAGGAACATTGGGGTTGCAAGGCTCCTTGGTTTTGGGGGCACATGGTTCCGAGGGTGGTGGCTGGCAAGGCTGTTTCACCTGATGCTGTTGCAGCTGAGGGGGTGCAGTGCATGGTTGCTTCTGCTGGTGGGAACTCATGTTTAGATAGCACTTGATCCTGGAAACAGAGAAGCTGACTTAGCAATTCGTTGAAAGAGAAGGTAGCTTCAAAGTCAAGTAAATTTCATTATAGGCCCTATTAAAGGAAAGAGCCCCTTTCTACACTTCTACACTTGAAAGAAAAACATGATATGATAATTTTTGAACATTTTCAAGAGAAAGAGCCAAAGGGTGGTTTGCTCTGGTCCATCTCAGTGGGTTCCTTTCTTACTCTCATTCTCCCTGGTCACGTTATATACCTAACTGAAGATGTTCCAAGACAAGAGTGAAAAGAGCCAAGCAGAAAGACATATGCATATGAAATCTCACACAAAAACCTATGCCTTTAGACTAACCAAAAGCATTAATAATAAAAGAAAAAGCAATAAATTGTCTCAAAAAAAAAGTTGGTTTCTGAGAGGGTTGTGAATTCTCACCAGGACTTCTGGAAAACAACCTCTTTGTCAACTAAATCACAACATGACTTGCAGGGCGCCTGCATATCAATCCACACTTGTGTGGTTTAGCCTTTTCTAGTCCATGCTTTCACAGTTTCCTATTGATTTTCCTATTTCCATGTCTGTTTCCCTCTTCTGTCATAGTTTACAGTACGTACTACCACAAGGGGTGGTCTCTGAGCCACATATCCCCCTGGACGTCCCCTTTCCACCATCACTTCTGGCGCTAGCACTGTCTGTGCCTGGCATCTCAATTCCACATGTGTCACCTTCTCTGTCAGACTAGAAGGTTGGTAAGCTCCATATGGACGAGAAAAAAACGCTTGGCAGGTCCACTTAATGTATTAAATTTATATAGTGAGCTTCCTACCGGGGAGAACTGCAGTAGCACTGAAAGCTCTCTGGGCCGAAGCCTTAGCCTGTGTCCTTCTGTGATCTTTGGTGGACATCTCTAAGTGGATCCTTCCTTCCCTTGCCCTGATCTCTGATTCTGCGGTTGAATATCTATCAAGGTGGCTATCTGAATCATCTCCCCAACTGTGCTACAGTTTGAGCAAGAAATTCTAATGTTCTCTAACTCTAGGTAGCACCCCACATCAACCCTGTCACAGATATTGGCTTTGTACAGTTTCCCATAGTGAAAAATAGGCAAGAATTCCAAACCCGCTGCAAGCAGAGACTCACCTTATGCACAGAGAAGAACAGGCTCTCTGTTAAGCGTGGATCTTGTGTGAAGGCAATGGCCAGCTGGGCTTTTATAAGAAGGGACATCTCCAGGAAACAGACTTGCCCTAGCTGCTCTGTTTTCATTTCTTACCAGTCACCCATGACTCACCCTCCTCCCCTAGTTCACCCTCTGACTCAGCTTTTGTGATGGAAACCACCCAGCTGGTATAATGACACTGACGGTCTGACAATGATGTCACCTGGTTTCCCTGTCACCCTCCTCCTCAGGCCCAGGTGTCATGCTTGTGTTGGGAGAGGGTTAATGAGCTGGCCTGGAGGAGGTCTGAAGTGGTCCCTACACCTGCTGTCTTCGTTTAGATGGCCAGTCCTTGTATTCTGCTTGGCAGACTACTGTGTGTAGGCCAACAAGCGCAGCGGGGAGGAAAGTGGGAGCGGGATGGGCGTGGCTGCGATACAGAGGTAATCCATTATAGACGCTGCAAACTGTGCGGATGGTTCAGAACTTGGCTTATATTCCTTACATCTCCCACCTCCATGGAACTGTACACATTACAAACTATTTGCTTATCAACCCCCCAACCGCACCCCTTTCTGACTGGTCCCTAACCTGGGAAAACCTGATTTACTTCCTCACCACGCCTTCCCCCCTCTCCCCACAGCCTGGTTCTGAAATTTCAGCTGCTGAAACTGATCAGTTTTCCAGGGTAACCTTTCTTCCCACTCCACCCAGCCAGCTGCCTGTGGCTGCTTCCCCTTTCCTTGCCCTGTTGACTTCTTCCCCATACCTGAAAACCTGGAAGCCTTGTAACCACCTTCATCTTAGGGCCAACGGCAGAGGTTTGAATGGCTCTGTGAGGAGCCAGAAAGAGGCCTGCCTTGTAGGGAGCCCCCGCTGTAACCAAGATGAACCTGTGAAGTAAAAATGAGGCTGCTAGATATGTGCAAGGCTCTGTGGATAAGACAGATATTTCTAGATCTGTAAAAGCTCCGGAGGGCATGAATTAGAATAGGGAGAAATAAGATACCCAAATCGTTCAGAGACTTTCTTAAGCCAGCAGCCCCAGTGGTTAAAAACGATGTAGTGTCTCCCTCAAAGGGGTTCCACATTTACCATGGAAAGTGCCTTCATCTGCAGAGAGCTCCTGTGACAGAAATAACTGACAGAAATGACACTCTGTTGATATTCGTTACATGAAGAAGAAGCACACATTATCACAAGAACAGCATGAGTTTGAACAGGCACAGAAGTGGTCCCTGAGCGCTCTCAGGGGTACTGGTTCAAAGTGGGCAGGAAAATCCTATAGTCCATGAAGCTCCCAGTCAGTCAGAGTCTGAGAGAGGAAGGAAAGGACCATGATGCTAAACCAACAGTTTTGGATTTATTTATTTATTTCGTATGAGTGTTTTGCCTGCATATATGTACATACATGAAATATATAAAGGGCCCATGGAGGTCAGAAGGTGGTAAATTCCATGGAACTTGAGTTAGGGATGGTTATGAATGATCACATGGGTGCTGGAAACTAAACTCGAGTCTTCTGCAAGAACAGCAAATGTTCTTGATCATTGAGTCATCTCTCCAGATCCTAAAAAGACTATTTTTAATTTGGTAGATTTTCCTCTGGAGGAGGTTTTAAGATAGCATAGGGCATGGCTAGGGTGAGATACGTCTGAACATGTGCCACAGAGCATGTTTTCTTCAGGCTGGCTATTTTCTGGGGATTTGCCCTGTCAAGAGACCTGTGTGTTCTGAGGGCATATGAAGAAGCATTTCCTTAGCCCTGGCACCAGCAATGTTTTCTGACCAACATAACACGAGACTGATGTCACTGACTCAGAACCACATTCCAAACACTATCTGTTAAAGGGTGTGACCTTTGGAGCATCTAAATGATCTTAAAACACGTGTGTAGATGGTGCCTCTTCTTCATCCCACACTTCTCTTTCCTCCCCTCCACAAACAAACACCCAAATGTTTTTAGAGCACTTGCTAGCTGCACAGATAGATCACCTCTTGTGAACTTAAGATCATCCTTCTACTCTGTCCCAATAGCCAATGGCTCTCATTCATGGAGACATGCTGCCTGGTGTATCAGATCTGCGTAGTAGTTGGCAATTGTAGAATTGAAGCATGAATGAATGAACAAACTAAGGACGGAAGGAAGGAAGGACTTTTTTTCTGAACAGAGTTTGAAGACTTTAAATTCTTTTTCACTTTTATTTATCTTATTTTATGTGTGTGAATGCTTTGCTAGTGTATATATATATATGTGAACCATGTGTGTACCATGAGTGTACCTGTAGCCCACAGAGGTCAGAAGATTGTGTTGAATCCCTTGGAATGGGAGTGAAGTTGTAAGCCACCATATAGATGCTAGGAACCAAGCCCAGGTCCTCTGCAAGAGTAGCAAGTGCTCTTAATCCTTGAGCCGTTGCTCCAGACGAGTCTTCTTCAACAGTGGCTAGGACGTCCTATGTAAGAGAGCACCCCGTTGTGATAGATCTTCCAGGATGATCTGAGGAGAGGTTATGGGAATTCAGCAAAGCATATATGATGTTTCTGCTGCCCTCCCCTTCCCTTTACTCCATTGTTACCTAGTGTTATCGCCAACCTGAACCTCTGTGGGCTGAGGCAGAGTCACCACCACACCTGAACCTCAAGCCTCTTTCTTCACTTCAGCCTGCTTTAGTTGGGTTTAGATCTGTTTCTCTCTTGACCTCTATGATTGTGTTAGCTCCTTACTCATTTTTACCCAACTTTCAGGTTTACCTTTTGTCAACTCTATCTCAAATTATTAGGTAGTGACAATGGCTACATAATCTTTGCTTTATAAGAACAGGCTAAAGTCATTGTTAATCATCCCTTGACCTGAACATGCCCTGGCTAAAGAAACAGAGGCAGGGAAACCATCCACTTCCCAGGAGTTCATAGAGATGAGCTGTGCTGTGCTACAGTCCCTTGACAACTATGTGCAGTGCTATGGAAAGTCTTATAAGATGCTTGCTCTGCCCAGGTCATGACCTGGCCGGAGATGGGATCCTCTGTGTGTGGATGATGAAAAGATATAGAGAACTACCCAGAACATTGGAAGCTGAGATGGTTCAGGCTGATGTTCTCTTCCTCATAGCCTTCATCACCCCATGGACGGTTGAAGGAAAAACACAAGGCTAAAAGTTTTCTGTAGAGAGTATCTGTCATTAAGCAACGGTGGGAGCTCAGCGTGGTTTCCATGGCTACTGCTCCTTTCTCTTACTTGTGCGGTTGTGCTTGCTCAGCAAGTTCCCACAGGGCACCCTCTGTAGACCACAAGTTTGAAATCTTGACTCTGCCTTACTAGCTATGTTGGTGAGGTCAGAGAGTTTCTGAATAATAGCTGTCCCCATTATCTTGCCCTGGTACACACAACAGCAGTGAAAGAAACAGAATGGCAGCTGAGGCAGCGAGTCTCTCGAGGTGTTGGGAGCAATCAATCAGGTGGCAGACAAGGTGCAAACCCAGCAATGTAAGGCTGAGGCCCCTGAGATCTCGTTTATCTTACGTGTGGCTTAGGAATGATAACACCTGCCTTCAGAACTGTCATTACATGAGATTACACATGCAAAGCAACTCTGGTGACTAGCGCTCTGCAGTGGACGGTAGATAGCAAGTGTATTTTTCTTAAGGGTTTGAACCACAGCTATTATTAGAAACCCATTTCCAATGACTCAGAAAATTCTTTCATTTTCTTCATTTTGAAGCGGTCACTCATTTGTTGAACACATAGTTGCCGAATGATGGTCCAATGGTGATCCTGAGCTCCCAGCTTTGTGAAATCTGGTGGAGAACTGGACAACATTCCAGAATGCACTTCCGGGATCTAAATCACATTATGGAAAGAGAATTTCCACATGGGTCTAACAGTAAGAATCTCTTAGAATGTTGCTAAGGGTGCAATTTTATTTTTACAATCACATTTTCTAACTTGGAACTAATATTAATGCTAATGAAAAAGTATTAGGAATTGATATTAATTCTAATGGGAGTAATAGCTAAGAGAAGGACCTATGGGCTCATGTTTCTGAGATGTTACTAGAGTGTACATGCAATGCAATTTCCTTCATGATTACAAGTAACATTATCTGGTATCTTTTTAAAAAAAATATACATATCTGAGATTCATCGTCTTTTTCTCTAGTCTTGCAAAATAATTACTCTAAAAGAAGTCTCAGCTTCTAGTATCTGAATCCAGTAGGTGAATCTCTGTACTGTTAAATACTTCAAGTAGAAGGAGGTGCAGATGGGTGCTAGGGTACCTGGGAAGATGTTGATGCTGATGAGTCTAGGTGCTCTTGAGTGTGGGTGTTTGACCTAAGGACACTGGGAGCCTTGTGACACAATTAAGTTCCATCTAAAGAAGGCTAAGCACTTCCACACACCCATGTTCCTCACTCTCCCTCCAGGGAACCATCAAAGGACAGGCTCAGGCTGGTTTAGCAGGTCTGGGCCTAGATCCAGTAGCCTAGGGCCAGGAGATGATCCCATGTCACCTTTAAAGATACTATCATGTCCATGGTACAGAGGCTCTCTGCTCTGCTAAATCACCATTCACCAGTCTCCAAGGACCGTCTGGCTAGGCCAGATTAACACCTTTGAGAACCAAAGCAATAACAAAATAGAGTTTTCTGCTATTTAAAAAGGCAAATGTGTTCCTCTACCTCTTAGATTTAATGATAGGTACCTCAAATGTAACTGAAAAAAAGCCAAATCAAGAGGAGAAAAAGCATACAATTTTTATTGATGTCAATATTTATACACTCATTAGAGTTTCATAGAAAGGAAGTGAGTTCTGGAGGAACGGATTAGATTCAAGATATAATTCTTAAACTAATATTTAACTATAAAAGACCCCAAATAATGAAAGTTTTCTTGAGAGAACAAACAAAACTTGATCAATAACAGTGCCTGACTTCAAAGTGTACTGCCACGTTATAGCCACCCAACAGTGTGGTGCTGATGTTCGTGAGCCAATGGAATAGACTAGAGAGCTCAGAAGCAAGCACACACATTTATGGTCAGTGACTTTAACAAAGGTGTTGAGATTGTCCACAGGTGGAAGAACACCAGTAAATGACAGGCTCTTGAAAGAACAGTGTTGGAAAATAGGATAATTACATGTAGAAGAACAAAATCAACTCAAAACCAATTAAAGAATTAAATATAAGGCCAACAAAAAAAAAAAAAAAGAAAAGAAAAGAAAGAAAAAAGAGGAAAGCCCATGATATTGGTCCTGGCCATGCACAAGTCACAATAACAGACAAATGGAACTTAACAAAACTAAATAATATCTACCAAACAAAGGAAGCCATCAACAAAGCTGAGACCATCTGCAGGATGTAAGGAAGTATTTCCTAAGTAGGAATTAATATGAGTTTATATTAAACTTTATAAAGAATTCAACTATACATCAAGAAAACACCACAATGTGAAACAGGTAAGAGAACTGAATAGATGCTTCTCAAAGGACTACATCTAAGTTAGAGTTAGGCTTAAGACAACAGACATATAAAAAGTACATCAGTAATCATCAAGAAAGTGCAAGTCAAAACCACTATCACCTTGTACCTGTTAGAATGGCTATTATCTTTAAAGCAAATGTAAGTGTTGATTAGGAGGTAAAGATAGAGAACCTTAACATACTCTCAGGGAGAAAGTCACAAAGCCTTCTTGGGAAGCAGTGTATGGCTCAGTTAACCGGCAATGGGACATATTCATAAAATCAAATCAACAACTCTGGATACACTTAGATACACAGATTTTATATTCTAAACGGGTAAATTATATGAATCATATTTCAATAAAGCTGTTTTTAGGTAGAAGCAAAGCCAAAATGAAGGCAAAATCCTTTGATAGCTGGTTGGGTTTAAAGGGCTAACATGGTGGAAAGGGAAGGGCGCATACGCCATCTTGTCTTTCTGTCCCCACTAATAAGGGTTGCAAGGATAATGCCAGGAGAATGGGAATTTGTGTTGCCTCACGAAGGAATTTCTATGAACTGCTTTTAGATCAATAAGGGCGGGGCAGAAAACTCCTTTAGTGTATATTGACTCCTAGTTGCTCCTATAGCAGCAACCCCCACCTTCACGGCCTTCCCTACCCTTCTTGTAATTTAAAGCATTTTCGGAAGCATCCTAAAGCTTAGTCTGAAATTCCTCATGGAATCTGGGCTTCATCCACACTCTCATTTATTTGTCATTTCTGTGCTTTGCTTTTGCCCCAAACACGGTCCGCTGTCTATTAGGAAACTGCCAGCTTCACCCCAGTGGGGTGGAGAGAGCGGAGCAGAGAACAGGATCCACAAAAATGCAAAAGCCCCAAAGAATTCAAGGATCCACCTAAGTTTAAGGGAGTAGAAAGCATCCAACCCAACCTCTCGTTCTGTAGTTTTATGGACTGAAGTTAATGCTCTCAAAGTCGCAGATCCAGTTAGGAGCAGAGCCAGAACCTGAATCTAAAGTTTCCTGTGTCTCAGTCCAGAGCTCCCTGGTCTTAGAAACAGGAAGCCATGGGGTTCCTGTCCAAAAGAGGAGGTGGCAGGGGATTTGAGGATGTCAGGTTTCAGACAGATGGTAAGGTAGGGCTTTGTTTTGGTTCTGGGGTGGAGTGGATTTTTTGGGCATGTGGAATGGTAAGGAGGGACAATAGGAGAAGAGTGTGGTGGCCAGCACTGCCATGACATCACTCGGAAAAACAGAAATGCCAGTTACTGCTATGTGGATAGTGTTTGCGGGTGCTATGGAGGTGGGAAGTGCTGAACTCTGCTCAGGAACAGTGAGAAAAATGTCTAAAATGTCATAGAAATGCTTTTTTGACAGGGAAATGTATACAGATAATTCCTTTTCACAAGATGACATGAGTTTAGCTCTCAGGTAAAATGGCAGCAGCTCCCTCGGAGGTCCTTCTTCCAGTCATTTGACTTTGCAGTCCTAGAACGTGTGTTTTCAGTATCTGCTTCCTGCCGTGGCTGTGAGACTCGTCCCCACTGTGTGCGTCTTCCAATCTCACTGTTGTATGGTATACATCATGGAATTATATTGTGATTAATCTGGCCACACTTTTGCCAGTGGAAACGTGGGGTATTTTCAGATGAGGTTATTAGAATGAATACTACTACAAACACATGTGTTGGCAGCCATGCGTGTTCCCTTCTTTTGTGTCTAAAGAGTGAAGCCGCTGGGATATGGACATACAGGCGCAGGTTTCAGAATTCTGTGTGTGTTTAATAGAGTTTCTAGTTACACACAGCCTCACTGACCTCTGGTGTCATCTGCCTCTTGAAATGGTCTTCAGTGCTGCCCCAACACCATTTCATTCTAATTTTCATAGCTTATTCCATGATTTAAGGCTAATTGACACATGCTACAGAATAAACTCTTCCAGTGTGCAGACATGACACATCTCTTTGTTTCTTAGTTTTTTAAAATGAATATCTTGTAACTTTCATTCACCTTACTAAGCTCATTGACATCATTTAATGGGTACCTTTACTCTTATTTGTGTTAAACAAGTGAAGACAAAACTAATCAAATCTTAAGTATGGTTTCCTTTTATTTCAAGGATGTATGCATCATGTAACCTTTATCCATAGACTGTTGACTTTTCTAGGATCTCAAGAAGTTCTATCACGTCAGGATTTCCAGGCTGGACTCTCCCCAAAACAGCCACCATATGGTTGTTAACAGATTGTATCTTCTCCCGACATTTCATTTTGTAACTGTGGTAAAGTCCCTGGTCCTCTCCCCCTCCCACCTCCATGCAGGCTCCAGCTTCCTTCTTTTCATCTTCCATCTGTGCACAGATCTTCTTATGGGACTTTCTGTGGAGGTTTTTTGTATCCAAATGCAATCACTGTCAAAAGTCACTAAACTTTTTTTTTTTTTTTGGTTTTCTGAGACAGAGTTTCTCTGTACATTTGGAATTTGTCCTGGAACTAGCTCCTGTAGACCAGGCTGGCCTTGAACTCATAGAGCTCTGCCTGCCTCTGCCTCCCGAGTGCTGGGATTAAAGGCATGCACCACCCCTGCCCAGCTAAAGTCACTAAATTTGTTGAGTGGAAAAATCAGCAACTTGTTTGAAGACCCCCCAAAGCATCCAAAACACTCTGTTTCTTTGTCCTTAGCTGGAGCCCTTCACAGTGGAAAGCCCAGACTTTTCCTTCCGTCCACACGCACAACTCAGAAATCCTTCCACAGTAAAAGGGATTTTTCTCACCTTCCTGTGATTCCCTCTCACAGGACTCTTCAAGGCCTAGATGGGTGCTGCTGATCTAAATTTTGTCCAGATGTACATTCCCCTCACCCAGTTCCCTGGATTGATGTAAGTTATTTGATTGCTCTCAGGAGAAGTTCTGCACTCTTGAATAGCTAATCACTTTTTCATTTGGGAACAATGAGATCAATAGGAACCTTGTGCTTTATGGGATCATAATTTAATAGGGTAATTAAGTATATAGAACTAAATTTAAAGAAAATAATAATATGCTTAATTACTGAATTATTTGGGACTGGAGTGAAGGTTTACTGGTTATGAACACTGTTGGCTTTCCCAAAAGACCCAGGTTTAGTTCCCAGCACCCACGTGACAGCTCACAATCATCTGGAACTCCAGTTGCAATGGATCTTATGCCCTCTTTGGGCCTCTGCAGACACTGGACACAAGTGGTGCCGAGGCATACACAAGGCATAACACCCATACACATAAAATAAAAACAATCAAAATATTTAAGTAATTATATTTTCACCTAAAAATGTAAGCAAATATGGAGGGCAAGCATTCACATAGCAAAAGGAGAAAAATTTGAACAACACTGTAGACATTAAGACTTGGGGACTGTTGGAGGTTGGAGGTGTATCGAGTGTATTTTGCATTATAAGATGAACACAAGTCGTTTGGGAGCCAAAGGAATAATGTTACACTTTGGAGATTAAATTTCCTCCAAAACACTTATATCTTTTAGTCTTAGTCCCTGGCCAATGAATTCCAACCACTGAGAGGTGACTGGATCCTGAAATCTTTCACCTAATCAACTGATAAACAAATTAAGTCATAATTTAAGGGTATTATTGGGAGGTAATAGGTATTTTCAGAAGTAGGACCTACTTACAGGAGAAGGTCATTGGGTCACTAGGGGAATGTGTGTTCTGTATCTTGTGGGGTATTCTCCCCTTGATCCCAGAATGCTTCTTGTCTTCTGTGTCCCATAGTCTCTTCCGTGAAACAGATAAGTATGCTCTGTGGACCATGGAAAGGTGGAATAACACAAAAGCATTTTGTTATGAAGGAATTGGATTCTCATACATTGTCAGATAAATGAGACTTTTTCCATGGGCACTGGTGTGTGTGTGGGGGGGTGGAGGGTGGGGGGTCAGGCATCAGTCTCTTCCTTCCCCCCACTAAATTAACACAGATAACAGAATTTCAATTGTTTCTGCCTATCAAAGAGTTGGAGTACTGCAATTCTGTCAGCCCCAGAACTCCACAGTCTGTGGAAGGGCTTGCCAGAACCTACCTAAGGGTCACAGCTAGGACATTAAAGACCCATTTTTCCACAGACTGCCCATGACTTGGATGACAGCAAGCCACAAAGTCCTGTTAAGAAGGACAAGTCTTTCTACTTACTGGGGGTTTTATGTAGGGTTATGGGGGATGCAGAGTTTGGATTTCAGAAATTCTATCCAGGATTTCTTAAGCTTATAAGTACCCACTGTGTTTTTACAGCACTGGCTAACATCTGTATCCATTATGATTAGTATTTCATTCAGAAATATTCAGCCCTTAATAGTGATTTTAAAGGGAAGTTGAAGGGGGTGCTTAGCAATTCATTTTCAAGCCAGTACATTCAGTGAAGAATTAACTTGTTATTGGCATCACTAATGACATTGATCAAATTCCACATACATGAGTAAATACCTTGAGAAAAGTATAGCTCAACAGAGGAAAACCTGTGTTTAGTTATACCTTAATTAAAATTTTTTATTTATTTTATGTTCATGGGTGTTTTGTTTATATGTACACCTCTGTAGTACAAACATGCACAGTTCCCTTGAAGGCCAGAAGACTGTGTCATATCCCCCAGGACTGGAGTTACATAGATGGTTGTGAGTCACTGGGTTGGTGCTGGGATTTGAACTCTGAAAGAGCAGCCAGTACTCTTAATCACTGAACCATCTCTCTAGTCTCCACCTTATTCCTCTTCAATGTTCTGTTATTCAAGGACTTGTGTCTTTTTCTAGCTGGCAGTATTCAGCTTCTTTTTAATACAAGCAGCCTATACCAAAACAAAGAAGTTAGGACATCAACTGTAAACGTGGGACCTCCTCCATAAGCTACATGAACTCAGGTGAACTCACCAAGCCAAGTACTTTGCACAAATTCTCTGTATATGGCCAGCCCAGAAGATACATAACACACACACACACACACACACACACACACACGTTCATGTATGCCCGCTCAAATCTTTCTTTGTAAGAAAACATCTCTGACTTCTCAAGAGTAGACTTAAACTCAAGATAAGTTTTTTCATGATAGTCTGGAGATCCAGCATGGGCAAAGTGGAATATTAAGTTCATGATAAACTAATAAATGAGTGAGTGAATGAGCATGTATGAGTGAGTTCAAGAATAAAAGAATAGGCAATAAACAAATCCATGCAAAAGTCCCTTGCACCTGGCTGTACAATGCTTTGCTGCCCTCCGTCACCTGCATCTGTTCTGGTTGCCCTTGCAGAATGACAGCTTCCAAGCATGAAACCTCCATCTTCAGATGAGCTGAATTTCTAGTGAGAGCTAAAGGTTTTCTTTCCCCTTTGGCCTTCCCCAGATGGTGTTAGTGGGGAGGGGGCTTATTTTCCTCACTCTTTGAGCTCAGATGTGTCAGGAGCTAGCCTCCCTTCATCTTTGGCCACCAGAAAGTAACTGTGCTCATGCCAGTGGCTTCCTAAACTCCAGGGGACATGTCCTCATACACTCACCTCCTGAAATGTGATGGTGAATGGATAGTGGAAAGGGGCCGGCAGCCCAGGACTCAGATGGCTACGCGAAGCACATGTTTATTAGGGTAAATAGGAAAACAGGCATAGAGAGAGGTCATTATGATCAATGAAAAGGCTGAAGATATTGAATTTTCTCTCATGCCCACTTGGGAGACATCAGAATAGGATATAAATGAAGCCTTGAAGAAAAAAAGAGCATATGTAATGAGTTTGATAAGGAGTCTTACAATGTTGCTCCATTGGAAATGGGTAGAAAGAGGGGGAAATCTTGGAGCCAGTGGGTATAGGAGGAAGAGGAAGACAAGGCTCCGTCTAGTAGCCTGGGTGGTAGGCAGGTGATGGTTGCCAGTCCATCCTCACTTCTGTTTGCACTTAGGGTCTTGCTGGGTTGAAGGGCATTTCTGCTGAGCTGGGCTCTTCGGCGGGCATTGTTTCTTAGCCTGAGGAGCACATGGATCCTTGGTTTTGGGCACACATGCCTCTTGACATTTGGTAGGAGGTGGCTGACAGGGCTGCTTCACCTGCTGCTGCTGTGCTTGAGGCGCGCACTGCTGCTGCTGCTGCTGCTGCTGCTGCTGCTGCTGCTGCTGGGAAGGCATGCTCCAGGAGAAGCTGAGTCTGCAGGAGATCCATGAAGACACAATGAGAAGGGCCCCGCATGCATCCTCCCATCTGTCTCCTCAAGGGGTATTTTCCACCAATAGTCAAAGATGATGAACAACCTCAGCTAATGAACTACTCACCTACCTCTACTGTGGCATTCCTTTCTCACTGTCTTCTTTCCATGCTACTCTGAGTTCCTATCTGCCTTCATCTGCCCATGGACTTTGGACTTAACTGAGTTCATGATTGTTTTATCAGTCTAATTAAGAATTAGGCAGAATATTGAGTAGAAGATTAAAAAGAAGCTCAGACATTTTATGAATTCAAAGTGTGGGTCTGGGTAATGCCGGTTGGCTAAGGTAGGTGAGCAGCGTCTGTTTCCGAGAAACGGTGTCATGGCATGAGATCAGTGGGTCTGGAGAATGAATGAACCACTAACAGAAAGCTCAGAGTTCTAGTCCCCGCTCAACATTAATATGCTAAAAAGAATCATAGGATATGGATGTCGGATAGAGGTTCTGGCCCTTAATGGAGAACAGGGGAACACATGGCTTCAATGTGTGTTTTATCAGGAAGGATCTGATCTACCACTGATCAAATCTACCACTGACTGGCCAGACATACTTCTGCACCCTTAATAGATGCTATGAGCCCGGCAGGTCTCTGAGGCTTTCTGTCTCTGTCTTTCTTTGCAGGTAGAGTTCCTCCCATTGTACATTATAAACGGAGGAATAGGTCCTGGGAAGCAGAGCAGCAGAATAAGAAGAGTAAGACACAGAGTGTTAGAGTCTGAAACACAGCATTCAACACACCGTTCTGTAAGTCTGAGAGCAAAACTTTATACTTGCTGGGTGTACCAACCAGAAGATGAGAGCATGAGCATGCTTTAGAGAAAACCCAGAGTTATTATGAAATGCCACCGCTCTAAGTGCACCCACTCCAGTGAGAAAATCAAATCCCAGGACCGCGAGGGGTGCACCTACACACTGAGACAATGCGGATGTTCTATCGGGAACTCACCAAGGCCAGCTGGCCTGGGTCTGAAAAAGCATGGGATAAAACCGGACTTGCTGAACATAGCAGACAATGAGGACTGCTGAGAACTCAAGAACATGGCAATGGGTTTTTGATCCTACTGCACATACTGGCTTTGTGGGAGCCTAGGCAGTTTGGATGCTCACCTTACTAGACCGTGATGGAGGTGGGTGGTCCTTGGATTTCCCACAGGGCAGGGAACCCTGATTGCTCTTCGGGCTGATGAGGGAGGGGGAGGGAAATGGGAGGTGGTGGTGGGGAGGAGGCAGAAATAATAAATAAATTAAAAAAAGAGTTAGCCAATAAGAAGCTAAAAAAAAAGAAAGAAAAAAAGAAAATCAAATCTCTCCTGCTGAGTGGTCAAGCCTCAAATCAGGACATAAATCACACCTATCGATGGTGCAGAATGAAGATAGAGTTTCCTAGGTGATAATTACTGTGACTTTGCATAATGGTCATGAGGCTAAGTCACTTCTCTAGTTACTCAAGAGCAGGAGAGGAGCTTGGCCTAGCGGCTTGAGGCAGAACAAGAAGGAAAGAACCCAGGAGAACAGAGGCATTCCTGCTTACCAGAGACTGTGAGCTGGACCGGAATGGAGGAGGCAGAGAGCAGATCCATATACAGCCACTCTCAAAACCCTTATAAGGTCCCCCAACCTGCCCCAGGCCCTTGGTGTGGCCCTGATAATCACCTCCCAGACAATTCCTCACCCACTTCTCTCACCTGCACTTCCTACAGCGACTTGCTTTACTGGCCTGTTTTGATAAAAACCACCCACCTGACATTTCCAAAACTCTTGGTCCCTATAGCTGAAGGTGCTGACTTGAACTGAAGGATTCGAGACTTATTAAAAATATATTTCCCATATATGTTTTGCTTGTGTATATGTCTGTAAACCATGTGTACACTGGTGATTGTGGCAATGGATCCCCTAGGACTGGAGTCACAGAGAGTTGTGAGCCACTACGTGAGTGCTGGAAACAGAACCTGGGTCCTCTTGAAGAAGAGGCTGTGCTCTTAACTACTGAGCCATCTCTCCAGCCCACGGGATTTAAGGCCTAAAATCATGACAAATGTGAGAAGCTGTGGTGCAGACTGAATAGTATAATAAATGTTGGTGAGGAACATAGGAGGAGACAGACAAAACCATGAGCATCCTTTCTTTCTCAGTGCTGTCATTTGTAGAGCATCGTCTTGCTTCGCCAAGAGATCATCATTATTTTATTTCAAATCATACTTCCTGTAGTCAAATGTCATTGCCACTACTTAGCAGATAGAAACATTATTTGGGTATCAGGTGTGCAAGAAGGGATTTGAACTCAAATCTGAGTGACTCAAAGAACTTTGATTCTT
The DNA here is from genome assembly GCF_950005125.1 of Chionomys nivalis. NCBI lineage: Eukaryota > Metazoa > Chordata > Mammalia > Rodentia > Cricetidae > Chionomys > Chionomys nivalis. The sequence continues at coordinate 6,922,440 of NC_080103.1, forward strand.
ATAGAGAGGGAGAGACTAGACATTGGAGCCATCAATTCCCCTCTGTTCCCCAATATCAGGTTCATGTGCTCCCCGATCCAGAGAGGCCATGTGTCTTGAGCCTCCCTGGGAGCACAAGCAGAAGATGATGGAAAGAGTTGAGTCGCACTGAGGTTGCTCCCTCCCGCCCCACCACCCATCCGGATGTGGCTGCTCATGGATATTAGTGATGGCCACAGAGGTAGGATTTGATCCTTATGGTAGGCTTGCCACACAAAATATAAGACATAAACTCCAACTTCATTCTAAAGGATGTCTTCAATGCTGTGTGAAACTGGCAATGTTTATATTAGGCTTGCATTTAACTGGACAGTCGCTATTTCTTTTTGCTAAAGGCAGCCAGCAATCCTACTTAGGAGCCTTCTCAAGTAGGAGAAAGGAGCACTGTTCCTCCACTTGGCTCCCTGGAGTAGAGTGGAGGGAAGCAGGGTTTCTGTGGCTGTTACCATCCTAGCTCCAGGTACCCATCCCAAGCTTTGGATTACTTCTGAAGACAAGTCCCTTGGTTTTATTCCACTGCCCAGACAAAGAAAAGGCTGCCATATGAGTGAGAGGCCTCCGCAAGTACTTTCTTAAGTATCTCAAACCCCCTTGCTTCATTTAATCCTCATGAAAATTCAGTTGTATCATGAAAATCTGATTTTACAGTTTGAAGAAACAATCCTAAGGAAGTCAAATGATCTGCTCGTCAGCTCCAGACAGTAGGAGTGGAGCCAGGTGGGGGCTTGTGCAGGACTTATTTCCACTACACCACAGAAGCCAGCATCTCGGCAGTGGACAAATGACCTCCGTTGGGTGGGGGCCGTGATTCATGAGCTTTTCTGAACATAACCTCACATACAAATACCTGCTGCCTTAGCCCAACTTCATTTTGAAGTTAACCTTCCTTTAATTTATCCCTCTAGGCCAGGCCTTCACCTCCTCCTCACCAGCCATCAATGTTAAGAATGTGATATTCTGGGTTCTGGATTCCAGATACTGCATTCCATCTCTGGCCTCCTCATTCTATTCCTGACCTGAAGCCTCCGCTCTCCACCTGCAGCCTCTGCTTCCCACCTGCAGCCTCCACTCCCCACCTGCAGTCTCTTCTCCCCACCTTCCCATTCTCTGTGCTCTTCCGGATGTAAACACTTTATGAGAAATATCAGCAAGAAGCATTTGACAGAGTCATAGATCAAGGAATGCCTATAAACCTGGCACCTGCAAGCTATAATTGTTAGTTTGTGTATGTGTGTGTGTGTGTGTAAGCATGTGTGTGTGTGCGTGCACGTGCAGACCCACATGCATGTACACATATACATGATCTCTATCTTCTTATTTCATATTTGCCCACAGGATTTTCCTAGAGTGGACTTTATTTTTCCATCCCATCCCTTGCCTCCTTATCAATAAACAAACTCTGTTTAACCTTACAGAATTCTATCTAGTGATAGAAACTTGGCTTGTAACACAAGCATCATCTCAGAGGTTACCCAGGAGAGACAGGGGTCTAAATGTTATCACTTCAAAGGGACACATCTGCTAGATTATACATATCATAACCACAGTCCACCTCATATGCATTTAACATGCTACACCTTTCTAATTCTTGGCATTCAGCTTCGTTATTGGCCGGATTATCCCTCTATTACAGAGAGGGAAACTGAGACTTAGAATGAGAGCCTGCCCTGCCCAAGGTCACACAAAGGTTGCATGAGAAAGCTGGGGTTCGATCACAGGTCTTCATCTATAAAATGTCTGAACCTCTGGAACCATCACAGCCTCTGCTGTTTTCTTTCAGGATAAATTAGGAAGCAGTTCTGGTGGTTCCCGCCTCTTCTTGCCCCATCTTCTTCTCTAGCACTCAGGAGCTCCACTCACCAAGCCTGTCCTCCCTCCTTCCTCGAGGAGATCCAAACTAAGTCTTGCCTTAAACTGAAAGGTGTAGGTACATTTTATCAATCATTAAGAGTAAAGCACTTCTGTAACAAGTGCTCACAAGTTTGAAGAAAGATAACTTTGTATACTTTATAGATGAGAAAATTCTTCTCATGGTGGCTAGACCCTGAATCCTTCCAGGAGAGCTGACCCAAGTCTTCAAAAGCTGCCATAGCTGGTTTCTAGACACCCTAACCTGCTGGATCAGTGGATTATTTTTTCAAAGGAGGAGGGGAGACTTCCTGGCACCCCTCAAATCACCCCGTGTAATCAAAACCCTCCAGGCAGGGCAAGCCCTGAGAAACAATGTCAACCCTTCCTCCCCAGCTCCACTCCTACTGGCCCAGCCTAACCATGGGACTGTCAACTGGCCCATCCCGAGTCTCACACCTGCCTTCTCATCTTCTAAGTGCCATGCATTACCGGACCTAGGATGCTAGGTCCTATCCCTAACAGCTCTAAGGAGCAGGTAGCTGAGAACAGGTGGTGCTTATGACTGTCAGGGAGGTGAGGATACAGGTAAGACTCATTTTTTAAGGTGAGTCAAAACTTGAGAAACTCCAGCCCCACCCTAGAAGTAAACAACGGGGTGACCGGGAAACAGACTTTGGCATGGGAGGCTCCTTACAGAGGAGATGCCAGTCATCTTACCCCCTATTCTGACACGTCTCCACTTTGTCTCAGGACTTCTGAGTAAAGAAGTTGTGGGGGCCCCATGGAGAGGCAGTTGGAATACATTCATTAAGCTATTTCCAAAAACAAGACAAGTGAAAGCAAAACGGCGTGCCCTAGTTGACCACACAAGCGGCGTGCCCTAGCTGATCACGCAAACGGCGTGCTCTAGCTGACCACACAGTGCTGGCCCAAGAGGAGCGCTGAGCTGGTAGAGGACAGTGGCAGGTGGAGGAGGCACAGTTCCTGCATCCTTGCTGTCTTCCCAGTCGTTGTGTTTACATCTGAGCAGATGACAGCTCATCTTTGCAGTAGCAGTCACATCACATTGGCTTTATCTTAATTTCTGGTTGACACATAACCAACAGTCTCGACTTAGAACGGTTTAGTTTCGAGTTTCCAGTTTCTGCCTCTACTAATTAGTCTGTCAACAAACCTACACAGATGCAGCTTACAAGGAGAACTTTTGATCTTTTTGCAAATGTAAGAAATTATTCTACCCTCTAACTTACATGTTGGCAAGTAAGACACTTCAGTGCTGCTGTTAAGTACTCTGATTGGAAAATAGGAAAGAGAGAGAGAGAGAAAGAGAGAGAGAGAGAGAGAGAGAGAGAGAGAGAGAGAGAGAGAGAGAGAGAGGTGGGGGAAAGAGGGAGGAGAGGGAGAGAGGGGGGAGGGAGGACGAAGGCAAACACCTATTGTCTCCCCATCTCTCACAACACATAAAATATTTCTAGAAGATCTGAGAGACACTGTTAGTTGTATAAAGTAGAGAGGAAAAGCAAACCTTGGGCTTGGTGAGAGACTGCTTCTAATCAAACACTCATGGAAGGCCAACATGGGAACCTAAACACCATGGAGAGGGTGGGGTGTCCCTGGGAAGACTGCCAGAACTGCCTGGTGGAGGTCCAGTGGAGCTGAGGTTCTTGTCTCTTTCCTGTGATGGAACTCACTAGGAGTTAGAGACAGAGGAGGCTTTCCTGTTACTCACTCCTCATTGCTTGTGAGTTCTTGGCATTGTGTAACTTTCCTGAGATTCAGTGCTCCCATTTTTCAATATGAGTGTTGTAAATTTATCCCTTGTTTCTCCTTGAGCATTAATGATCTCTGTGTCTGATTAGGAAGATTAATAGTGAATTCAAGTAGCCAAGGATGGGTTAGCAAGAAAGCCTTGACTGATGCAGTCTTCTGAAGGAGGTGTAGTTACAGTTTATCATGCTCCTGGTGGAGTAGTGTGTGAGGATTTATGAGCAAGACTTTGTCTGGAGACTCTGAACAAGCTGACAGCATCCTTAGCTTCTACCATGCTGTGTAGGAGAGGAGTGTTGTGTTTCTAAGGTCTGCCCTACACCTTCCTGCCTAGACCTTTCAGTTGGTAACTGGCCTGTCCCCCTTTGTCAGAGAAGCTCACTCTAAGAACAGTCTTCCTTCAGCTTTTTCTGTTTCCTTTCCTTTCCTTCTTTCTCTCCCATCTTTCATATCCTCCCCTCCCCTCTCTTCACCCCTCTCCCCCGCCTTTTTTTTTCTTGTACTGAGCATCAAACTCAAGGGCTTTCCCATTCTAGGCAAATGTTCTACTACTGAATTATGTCCCCAGACCTTAGAAAGTACTAAATTTAGACACCATTTTCTCCACAGCCCTTTTCTCCTAATCTTCAAAAATGATGTATTTGCCTCTTTTGTTCAGTACTGTAAACTTTTTATCTAAACCTGTTCTGAATGTTTCACATACAATATCCTGATGATAATATGCTATAAACTGTAAGATACCTGCAAATTCAGCATTAAATCTAAATTCCCTGATGCTAGGAGATGCCTTGCCTTTATCATTCACCAGTTTTTATCATCTAATCCCTTGCACTAACCATATATATGTACTCCATAAATATGACCAATCAGAGGGATGCATGAATGAGTGGGTAAATAGATGAACTAAGCATTAAACAACTTGATTTTAGTTTTTTTAAAATTGTATTATTATTTTATGTGAATGGGTATTTTGTCTGCAATTATGCTTACTTGCATGTATGTGTGTGCATCACAACCATGACTTGTGCCCTGGAGGCTAGAAGAGTGTGTCATATCCCCTGGAACTGGAGTTACAGATGGATGTAAGCCACTATGTGATGTGGGATTCCCTTCTGTATGCTGTGAATATGTTTTACTACCATTGGTTAATTTAAAAAAGCTGCTTTGGCCTATAGCAGGGCAGAATATAGTCAGGCTGGAAAAGATATAGAGAGAAAGTAGGTGGAGTCAAGGATGTGCCTTGTAGCTGCCAAAGGAAACAGATGCCAGAGAACCTTACTGGTAAACCACAAGCAGAAAAGGGGAGGTGAGGTGGGATTCCCCTCTGTATGTTATGAATGTGTTCTGTTATCATTGGTTAATAAAGAATCTTCTTTGGGCCTGTAGCAGGGCAGAATAGAGTAAGGAGGGAATTCTAAGCAGAGATAGAGGAGAAAAGAAGGTGGAGTTGAGGAGATACCAAGTAGCCACCTAAGGAGAAAGACACCAGCTGTTAGTCAGAACCTTACTGGTAGGTCACATCCTCATGGCAATACACAGATTAATAGAAAATGGGTTCATTTAAGATATACCTAAGCTATTGGCCAAACAGTGTTGTAATTAATACAGTTTCTGTGTTTTTATTTGGGTCTGGGCAGCTGGGAAATGAGAAAGAAGCCTCTGCCTACAACTATGTAGATGCTGGGAATAGAGCCTAGGTCCTCTAGAAGGTCTGACAGTACTCTTAACCACTGAGCCATCTCTGCAGTCTCATTTTGGCTTTGTAAGCAGGACCCATGTTCTAGTTCTTTCTGAACTAACATATATCCTCAAGTTCAAGTTGATGTTTATGACTTTTATAACCCACACACTTGAAAGTCCATCTTTACTGTAAGAGTATTTGGATACCTTATACATATGTAAGAAATTTTTACACCCAGGGAAAGTATAAGTTCCCTGTGAGCAAGAAAGGATGTTAAGGATAGAACTCACACTCCAGTTACTGGTGACTGGCCAGATGATAGACTAATTAGTAGTTGGACAGGCCGGCAACTAAAAGATGCTGCCCAGTGAGAGAGAGAGTGAAATGAGGCAGGAGTGACTAGCTGAGTGCATAAACAAGAAAGGAACCCACAAACTAGCTGTCTAACTAGCCAGTCCATTGACCAACCACCTAGCAGGCTGATGGGATTGTTTTGGATGGATCTCCTGATGGCTGGCTGATTGGTACTTAGCTCTGTGGAGCAGATCTTGGTACAGTGCTAAGAAGGGGAACTCAACTGGGGACAGATGAGTAAGAGTATAGAAAAAAAAAAAAAAGAAGTCCTTTTGATAGAAACCCCTGACAGATTGGGGTTAGCTGGCTGGAACCCCAAGGGGTGCACCCAGTGCCTTTGTGTGCCAGGCATATGTGCCTTATTAAAATAAGAAAATAAGTAGTGGAGAATTGGGATCAATAGAGAAACGGAATGGTTTGTGTGATATGGAAAGACGCAGAAAGAAAGAAACGATTATGGTGAGGAGTCGCGGATGTTGGACGCTTGCTTGCCCCCTCGACCCGTGGTGATGGCAGCGAGAAGCAGACTGAGGCTCAGGTCAGGCTTGCTACCTGGGGCCATGACAATGGTATCTGGGCCAGGTTGCTGTCAAGGAACATATGAGGTCCCTGGCCCTTCAGTAGCCATGGACATATTTGATGTCCACTTCTGATGGTGCTGTTGAGTGTTATGCTGATTTCAGTGGTTTTGGCTGCCTCCTTTGTCTGTGTTTGGGTCCATGATCCATGCTGCCACTGGGGCCATGGTAGCCTTTGTTGCCCCCTAGGACTATGGAGACAACCAGGCCTGAGCTGCTGCCAAAGACCATGTCTGGGTCTGTGGTCCTGTCGCAGCTAAGGTCTCTTTTGAACCCCCCATCTCCCAGGGAGCCATGGAGGGTCACATGAAGCCTTAGGTCTGGGCTACAAACTGTGGCCTGACTGATGTATAGAGCTATAGTTCTACAAGAGCCATTCTAATTCAAGTTGCAGCCGCTACCAATTGGAGTTAGGGTGTCGACCAGGCTGAGCTGCTACCTGAGACCATGTCTGGGTCCATGGCTCAGCTGCAACCAGGGTCTGTGTTGAAATCTGTGGCCCAAGTTGTCACTAGGGCCAATGCTGAGGCCAGGAATCTGGGCCAGAGACTGCAACTTGGTCGGAGTCTGAGGGCCATGTCACAGCAGGGACCATATAGATATGGGTTGAGTGCACTGCTACCTGGGGTCCTGGTGTCATCTAGGCCCAGGCAGCTGCTGAGGGTCATGCCAGGGTCTGTGGTCCTACAGCAGCCAGGGTCTGGATTGATGTATGGGGTACCTGCTGCCACCAAGCTCCATGAGGATGCCCAGGGTCAGATCAGCTACCTGAGATCAGGTTTGTGTCCAAGGGCCAGGAAATATCCAGATCTGACTGGTCTGAACTGCTACACAAGCTCATAGTGCTGTCTGGGGCAGAGCTGCAGCTGAGGGTCACAGTAGGGTCTGTGACCTTACTGCAGCCGAAGTCCTCGCTGATACCCAGTGTACCTCTTACCATGGAAAGCTGTGCCGACACCAGAGACCAAGGGCCATGTTGGTGTCTCAGGGCCAAACTGCCTCTGGGACAATGATGACATCTAGACCCAGTCACTGTTGAGGACCCCGTCAGGGTCCATGGTCCTATTGTGACTGGGTCTCTGCTGAAGTTCCCACCTGAGTGACCAGTCCCTTCACCCAGAGTCAGAATGTCAACCAGTCCAAGCTGCTGCCGAAGGCCATGTCTGGGTCCGTGGCCTAGTTGTAGATGAGGTCTGTGTGGATGTCTGTGGTCTATGTCACCTCAGGAGGCCCTAAGAACCATGCGAGATGAAATCAAAGTGCCATGCTGAGCCGGCCATAACCTTCTCTGGTACTGGGAAAGCTGACTTTGCCTCTCGCTGCTTACTACAGGAAGAGAATGGCCCCTGCATGCTGGAGAGATGGCTCCTACCCCTCACCACAGGCCAGGGTGAACTGACCCTGAGGGCATGCATGTAGGGGAACAGACTCCACCCACTCGCCTAAGGTGGGTGGCCCCAGGAGCATGGACTCAGCTTGGCTGCTATCAAGGCTCACAGCTGGGCCTCGGGTTGACCCCCCTAATATCTACCCCATCTAAGACCAGCTGGATGGAGCTGGTGAAGAGACTGGCCCTGTGGATTGATACCCGCAAGATCTCCAAGACTAGTGGCAGCCACAGGCTATCGCAGAGGAGTTCCTCTTAGGATTCACTGATGATGGTGTACCAGAAACCAGAGACCTTGAACCAGACCGGTGACTCATTGCACAGTAAAACCGATAGGACAATGAGGTGTGCTCTAGGGCACACCGGAGCCTCCATTGCCCCCAGGACAGACGAAGAGGTGCTGGAGAAGCAGGAAGGAAGGAGAAGCAAAGAGATTTTCCCACTGTGGTGGATTTTGTTTTGTTTTTGTTGTGGGCTTTTGTTTGATTGTGTGTGTGTGTGTGTGTGTGTGTGCTTTTGTTCGTTTGACTGCTTACTTTGATTTGTTTCCTTATATATGTGTGTGGGGAGGTGGCGAGTGGCAGGGATGAGGGGAGGAAGAGGGTGGGGTGGAGTGGGGAAAGGGAGGTGAATGGAATTGGAGTGCATGAAGTGAAATTCCCAAAGAGTCAATAAAGAAATAAAAAAAAAGAGTGATTATTATATAAAGCAACAAAAAGAACAAAGCAATATGTGGGGCAAGGGAATTCATGCCATCAAGATCTGCAGATTGTTTAATCAAGATTCAAACATATTCTTTGTCAAGATACTGAAGAAAATAATTTTTTAAGAAAAAAGTTTTTATGGAAAGTTTGTTTCAAGGTTACAAAGCAACAACTATTGAACATTAAACTTCATGTAAACTTAAATCCTCTTGATGAATTTCTGTTTATCCTATCCTTCATGCATTTACATATGTACATATATGATGATTCATTGATGCATGCAGATTATTGTACCAGTAAATTTGAATTATGTTTTGAATATATATTTATGACCATAATGATGTATAAATAAATAAGCTATTAGCTGTAAAATAAAAAGGAACCCCTAAAAAGTATATTATATGAGTTAGAAAATTGTTCCTGGTCTTTCTTTTTTCCCTTTGAGAATTTTCCTGTGATTTACCTTAGTGATTTGAAAAGATTATCCAGTGACTCTTACCTCCTAAAGATAACTTTAGTCAGGCCCAGTGCGCGAGGGAGAGAATGTGTGTTGAAGTGGGGAGAGCGTCCTGGCTCAACTACTCTGATGGGATCTGTACTCAAGGTGCAGGTGGGAGCCTGTGGACAGAAACTCAGCAAAAACAAGTGTGAGTATCAGGGCCACTGTGGCTAAACCAGCCTAGCAGGATTCCTGCTGGAGATAAGCCAGGGTAGTAAGAGTACACCTGGGGGGCGGCGGAGGGTGAGGAGACTGAATTAATGTCAAGGGGGAGCAGATGTTAGGGCCCGGGGGTACTAAAGGTACAAAATTGGATATATGTTCTGGTAATAATAAGCGCTAGCTGGGACTGGCAAGTTGGCTCAGCAGGTAAAGACACTTGTCACCAAACCTCATGACAAGACTCTGGCAGGATCTCCATGATGTAAGGAGAGAACCGAGTCCTGAAAGTTGTCCTCTGACCCCCACCGTGGGTCTGAACTCATATACGCATCGTATACACAAAGTAATAGCAAATAGATAAATAGAAAGGTAAAACAAAGTGAAATAAAGCTTGTGTCACATGATCTAGACATTTCTCAGTCTTATTTAGCTTAACTATCTGTTAAAAAATCTTGTTTTAATTATTCTTAGATTGTTAGATATTTATTTCATGATAAATATTTACTTCATGATTTAGTAAAGGTCTTCAAGAAAACACACAGGTGGATCCAGAAGTGACAAGACCCTGCTTAAAATGCTGTCTGCTGAGCTCTTGGATATAATGTCAGCTAAAATCCAGCCAGGAGCAGTCATGGTGAAGTAAGCTCCCTTTCTGGAAGACAGCTGGGGAGCGAGGTCGCTTGTATCTGTAGCTCTGTCCATGAGGAGCCCGAGCATCTCCTGGGCCCTGAGATGGAGACGGGGGTTCGGGCTGTCTGCTAGGTCAGAGCAGCCTCAGTGGTGGTGGCTGAGATAAGAACCAAACTAAACACCTATGCACAGATAGTGAGTGCTGTTCTGGCCTGGCTGGTTAGTACCTGCTTTTCCACCACAGCTTAAGGAACTGAGAAGGTACAAAGCAAAACCATCTTTAGTTAGCTCCCTGTGAGAACCAAACCCTTAATTCACATCCAGGGCTCCCAGGGCTCTGAGTAGCTGCTACACTGAATTGTGATCACCTGAGTATTTGCTCAGCAGGTGTCCAAACACCCCCTCTACATCCATCCCACATCCTCCTGGGCTGGGTGGGAAGAGGAGATACAGGACGGCAGCTTCTGTCAATAGCGGCCAAACCACTTCATGCCCAAACCCTCAGGGCCTCCCCACAGGTCTTGCGATGAAGATCACAGTTCTTGTCGCGGTTTTGAAAAGGCTGCCACACTCTGGCCCCTGTGAAAAGGCTCCGGCACTTCCCCTTCCCAGCCATTCCTTCCTCCGTCTTTCTGTGAAAAATTTCTGCCACCCCAGTGGCAAAGCATCATGAACAATATACAGTACACTTTTATTATTTTAAGAAATGTGCTGTCTTTCTCTTGCTAGCAAGCCTCTCTGCCAAGCCTACCCCTGCTGTGTGCCTGACCCAGTCCTCTTTGTACTTCAGTCACTGGCCCGTTTCTTCCTTGTTCACATCACACGCTACATTTAGGTGGGAGCCCAGCTCCATGCAGGAAGCTCCTGTCCTACTGTCTTCTGTCTGCTTTTTATTAAACTGTCTGCCCTCCTCTTTCTTCAGCAAGAACAGTCCTTCCTTTGACCATACGTTGTGTGGCACCTGGTCGCTGGGAGATGCACTTTGAATAAGTGTTTTTAAAAAGTATGTGGTCGGACGATAGGGTCTACAAGCATGCATTGTCTTGTGTGTGGCTGTGATGGAGAGATTCCATCTCTGTGACCTCTGCATGATTCAACATGTCCCAGTGGTTTAGACACTCCCAGCCTCTTCCTGGACCATTTTGTTCCTGTGTTGGCCCATAAAATGCAAATTTGGAGCTATGGCTCACCATGTTCTTTCCCTTCTGCCATGAGGACTTGCCATGTCCCAGGTGGAGGGGATTCTATGTGTGTGGATCCTGAAGCAAAATTCATGGTTATTAGGACATCAGGTGGCCCTCTGTGGATGAACAGGGCAAGTGAGGGATTAAATTGTGTTTAAGCTACTGGGATTTGAGCTTCATTAGTTAATGGGAGCACAATTGAGCCTTATGAATTTACTGGGCTCTCTGAGAAGTGGCTTTTTTTTCTATCAAGAAGTTTCTCCTTGGCCGGGCGGTGGTGGTGCACGCCTTTAATCTCAGCACTCGGGAGGCAGAGGCAGGCGGATCTCTGGGAGTTCGAGGTCAGCCTGGTCTACAAGAGCTAGTTCCGGGACGGGCACCAAAGCTACAGAGAAACCCTGTCTCGACAAACCAAAAAAAAAAAAAAAAAAAAAAAAAAGAAGTTTCTCCTTTAGTTCAACTTGACTCTGGTCCA